>NC_056743.1:1523841040-1524193540 GCF_019279795.1 Protopterus annectens | reverse complement strand
AATAAAATAAATGTATTTGACAAAGGTCTGTGAAAGAAGAGTAGAAGGGTATGCTTGGAACAGTTAACATAATTAGAAAATTAAATAAAGAGCCACGGCATTTTGATTAATACTATACAAGGTTCACAGACAAACAGATAGAAACTTGAGCATTTATTGTAGACATACTACAGATTAAACTGACAAAGACCATTAAGGCTGGCAATGATTTGATATGCTGAGACTCATCAGTACAATTCCAAAAATAATGAGGAAGAATGATCAAAAATGCAGATTTCATATACCGAGTCTAAGACTGCTGTTTTACTATTATCCTACTGAAAACCATAGTCTTGAAGTCTGATTTCCCAAAAAGATCACACCAAAAGACTGAAAGAAAAGCTACAAATACCGGATATTGAACTATTCTACCATTTCAGACACAAGAACACATGCTAACATGTGTCGTGTTGGGAGAGCAATTCTAGGAGGCCAATAATGTGGGTCCTGATATTTCAGTTTTTGGGTACAATCATCTCATGAATCTGGATTTCAAGACTGTGGTCATCAGTAAGATGATAGTTAAGTCTTTCTTTGAATATTCCCTTTTCTCAGTGTTATGGTGATCTCAGAAATGGTACATATAAATATAGGGGGTGTCTTGCCTCCCCCCACATTGAGTAGTTCAGGGGGCATATCCCCTGTAAAAAAACTAATTTTAAATGAAAACAGTGATTTCTCTAGTATTTTCAGACCTGTTTTTTTTTTTTTGTAATTCCAGGGTTCGCACTTACAAGTCAGATATGTTCTTAAAATTTTTTCAAATGATACCAAATAAGCTCAAGATGGAAGGAAAGGACAAAACCCAGAAAATCGAAAAAAAAAACATACAAATGTTTGCAAAAACATCAAATGCCCTAGACAGCAAAATACAAAAGTTACTAGCAAGTCAATGAAGATTTTACATATAAATCAGTAAGATTCAACAAAATTAAAAGCTACAGAAAATCTGAATGAGAATTTCTCTGGAAGGTGAGTACCAGCTTCTTACTCATAATGAAGTCCAAAGAAAGCATTACTTCCCAGAGCCTGTTTTATTCAAGATAAAGCAGGAAATAAAATAAAATAGATACTACATGACTATGGCTGTTTGCATTTTTGCAGTTTGTATTCTGTACTCCTAGCTTTTAGCATACACTTTTAGAACGTATCCAAACTCTGAAGGTATCTAACAAATATTTCTTAGTATTTCACACAGTTACATGGTGCTATTAGATTACTCTCCAAAGAAGGAAACCATTTCAGAGTATATGAATATATTAAACATTTTATATAGTCAAGACCAAAACTGTGTAGGACTTTGAATACAATCACATTGTGAAGATAACAAATGCCTTCTACAGTAAGAGCTGAGGAAGTGATTTTATTTAAATAAATGTGAATATGTTTATTCTAATTTCAGAAAATCACTTCATTGGGTATTTTTTTATATATTAGAGTCTTTTTAAAGGTTAGTTTTTTCAAGATAGTGTTTTTTTATTTCAAAATGGTTTATGGAACAGCTAGCTGTGTGGATTCTTATTTCAAAATAGTTTATGGAACAGCTAGCTGTGTGGAGTACAATGTATTTCTGCATTTTATAACAGTGGAAAGAGGGGAAACACGACTATTGCATTAGTCTCAAATTGTTTTTTTTTTTTTTTGCACCAATGAATATGCATTTGCTGTTATTTAAACCCATGTAAAAGTTTTATATGTTATTCTGATGACGTCTCCTTTAGGAGGGACGAAAGTGCTCAAATTTTATTCAATAAATTTATTTTCGGCTGGTCTCCATCTGATACATGTTTTTCGTTTTGATGAGCAGTGTATTTCAAACATGTATTTCACCTTTTGTGGTTTACTCATGGGTCAACTCGTATTACCTACCACAACCTCCAAAGGCTCTTATATATTCTAAGCTTTTAATGTTTAACCATTAACTGTAACTATCCACCAGGGAAGAAGATTCTTTTATCAAATAACACGACTGACATTGATCAAGGAAATTTTAAATTCCGCATGTAAGCTAAAAACTTATTTAACCATATGACTGTCACAACAGATACTAAGGAAACCATGGGCCTTCACTTCACAAGAATTGGCTTTCTGCAAAGTTCTCCACCTTAAATCATTGACCTGGGACATCTCTGAAATACCTTGGCACTTTGAACGAGTCATATCATAATATTTAGAGCTACCTTTGGACACCATAAGCAGACAAACAAGGATCGGCTTTCTGCAAATTTCTTCACTTTAAACCATTGACCTGGGACATCTCTAAATTACCTTGGCACTCTAAACTACTGCTGCATCCAAATAATCAGAGCCACCCTCAGACACTAAATTGACAGTAAAAGGCTAAGTGCCACTGCGTACTTAACTATCAGCCTTTTGAATACCATTGTACTTGAACAGTTTCCATATTTTACTTAATATTAAGTACCTCACTGTCCTTCAACCTCCATCTGACCCACTTAACCCAAGATAATCCCAACAACAAAATACATCTCTCACACTAAGCCTTGAGTTAAGTTATAGACCCTAAAAAAGACAAGTCCTGGCATCAAGATCCACCTACCTAAATGACTGAGAAATTACAGGTGTTTTAAATAGCCAAATATGATTAGATAAAGTTATTTTTTTTCTAAATGAAATCTACACTATTCCACTATTATGAGGCTCAGGCAGCCACTCTGTCTGCAGATAGCCAGGCAATAAGACTCCATGGCCTAAACATATCAGTTTACTGACCATCCCTCGGTAAACACTGACCTGCTCAGGTATACACACCATAAGATAAATATGACGTGGAACATACACCTACTCTTGAGAAAATATGGGTCATATGAATAGCTCCCTGATCTTTTAAGAGACTTGACAAATCCCAGAATATTTAGAACCTTCAACCAGGTCACATTTCTTTTTTTTCCTTTTTTTTTTTTTTTTAAGGGCACTTGGAGAGATCAATGCCCTTTTTGTAGGCAGCTCTGATGAAGGCTACTGAAAGCAGCACCAATCTCTGTATCTACACATGCTAGATCACAACCCACCGGCATCAACCCCCAGAACTTTAGAATTAGTCTCAATTACTCACTAGGACATGCAACTTTTAAGATGAATGTATATCTATGAAATAATTTAAACTTCTAGAAACTGAGCACTGGGAAAAGAAATGGACCTATAAGACAGCAACTGTAAAACTAAATGTTAACTATTAGAAACAGAAAAGGGAGAGACAGAACATGCCTTGGATATTTTTCATCTGTGCACTTATATGTGGATCTGTGAGGCAAGATTATCAAAATGGAGCAGTTACTACAGACTGTAATGACTCCAACCAAAGGGATGGTCATAGTATTAAAATCAAGGTTTATACCAAGAACTCTTAAAACAGCTTATCTTGGAGGAAGGCCTTAAGACATGTTGTTCCATCTTTAGGTGGTATGCCCACCAGGAAGGATGGGATCAAGCTGCCTGGGACCAGAATTCTATAAGCCCAGTTAACTGGAGAATCATTGTTCACCTTCCTGGACAAGGAGAAGATAGATTGCAAGGACTATGATAGTGTCAAAAAGACTTTGCCAGATCTGGTATCACACAAGTTACAAAGTTCCATAACCTGACATTTTCTCATAACAAAATGGTACAATTGCAATTACGAGACTTGAAACATATTGTTAATTTATAGTTAGAGCTAGAAGGTTAATATAATAATAAAAAAGATAAAAATGATAGCAAGTGACAAAGTCAATGTTCTTTACTAACTGCTTTAAGAAAATGGGTGTGTGAAACTGACCCTAAAGACTCAAACCTTTGTTGTGTCAATAGAAACACTAATTATACCATGACAGCATGAATAAATCTGAGTACTCTAGACCCATATTAGAATCTGTGTCATATGTTGATAAACAAAACATAACAGATGTAGATATACTCTGTTTTAAATAAAGGAAAAAGGAGATCACATAGATTTTGTACTAGTGATAGTAACATTTTTAAAACTGAAAACTATTACCATATGCTATTAATGACACCATGCCTGCAGAATGTGATGCATTATCCTTTTGAACTGTATTCTATTACTGTGTAATTATCAGGTTAATTACAGTGCCTTAAAGGCAGGGAACTGCAAGGACTGATGGACTCAGGCAGTCTGGTAACACAGAAAGAGAAGTGTGTATGTATGTATGAAGAACACTTTTCACCAAAAGAGCAGTAGAAGTGATGTGCATTTCTTGGTGATAACAAACACTTTCATATTACTCAGGCAGAAATGCAAAACTAGATTTAGAAAGCAGTCCAACCATTTACTGTCATTCCCAATTTAACACATGATGTGATAATAGGGAAAGAGTTTCCCAAATTTAAACAGCTGTGGAGTAAATGGGAAGAAAGTATTTATTTTCATAGACCATTATGTCACTGTGTGGAGGTGAACCACCGGATGAATAATCCTACAGATGTACCTCTGCCTAATCTAGAAAAAAGGGTGGTGGGAGCAACCACCAAACACATTTATTAGAGTATATGAATCCAACAGAGATAAGGTATACTGTCAGAAAGCGCTAAATGTACAAACATGTTGTTAGTAATGCAAAGAAAGAGAGAGAGGGAGAGAGAAAAAGAGAGAGAGAAAAAAACTAAACCGATTAAATTGATATGCCAGAATACTCTTCTAAAAGAGCCAGTAGATTAATGGGATTTGCATATTAAAATACTGCATCTTGGAATCATTGCAAAACAGGACATTAAAGTCACTAGTAGAACTGAAGAGATGGGAAAAATCCAATGAAAAAGTGTATCCTATGGAAATCTGAACATAAGAACATAGGAACAATACTTTGCAAGCAATCACTAGGACCATAATATGCCTAGTCAAACACACCTTTAAGAAGACACATTTAAAAGTTTTGCTACCCTTTTCCAACACATAATAGTACTTACCTTCCAAACTGAGCAGAGCCATACATGAATCATACCTCTCAACTGTACAGATTTTTGCAAAATGTCCAGAGTTTTGCCTCACATTTTTGGTCTGTTTCCCATAAAAATGTTGGTTTTCTGGCAAATTGTTGTTAAATAATTGAGGGTTGAAGCCAGAAAATAATGACAGACATTTGAGTTTCAGACTTAATACCCTTCAGAAAATTCATGTTAGTGCAAAACCTGTTATTCTATCAACTTTCTAAGTTTGTAAGAGCAATACTTAAAAAGTGTCCCTATTTTGGAGCCTTTGTCCCCCCATTATATATGGCTTTGTCCAGATTTTTTGCTCCAAGAGGATGAGCGGTATGATGATAACTTCTGGAGTATATATGTGCCCACCCATCCAGTCATCAAGAATTGCCATAAAAGTAAAGAAACAAATTATTTTTTTCTTAACCTTTTGTTGTAAATTATTCCATAGACTGGGAATACACTGAGTTAGGAACCTATCCTTCTAGTGAGTCTTGTATATTTCATGGTGTACATTTAGGTCCCTTGTGTGTGTGTGTGTGTGTGTGTGTGTGTGTGTGTGTGTGTGTGTGTGTGTGTGTGTGTTTTCAGAGCCACCGGTTTTGTAAAAAATGAAGTTAGGAAGAATGAAAAATGAAGAAATTGAGCTGAATTTTAAACTTTCGCTCAAACTAAAACTGAATGTCCAAGAACTAGATAATTCTAAGCATTAGGTTGGCAGTGAGAGGAATAAATGTAACAATAAGACATTTTTTAACAGGGCAGTTAAAGAGGGAGAAAGAGTACTTGGTCAGAGTTCTAAACAGAAATCGTCAAATAAGGAAAGCCTTTAGACAACAGGTGTCTGTAAATAAGGAAACAAAGTGAAGATAAGGCCTTTAAAGAGGAACAGCAACCTACATATTGTAAAGAAAGTGAGAGGCTGTGTTCAGTCCCTCTGAGATAGTGGATGAGCCACAGAGAATAGGTGGGGAAAAAGGAGAAGGTGGTATATATTTCTTCATTTTCCATTCTTCCTAACTTTATTTTTTACAAAACCAGTAGTTTTGAACACAAACACACACACACACACACACACACACACACACACACACACACACACACACACACACACACACACACACACACACACACAGAATAATGAGAACCTCCAAAGCCAATTATGAATTGAAACTAGCCTCTGAAACAAAAGGAAATCACAAAGCCTTCTTCAGCTATGTCCAGAATCTCCATGGAAACCACAAAGCCTTCTTCAGCTATGTCCGGAATCTCCTTGGCAAAGCCCAGGTTTGTTCCAAATTCGTACTTAACAGTACCACTTACACTGATCCTGTTGACTTAGCCAACCTGTTAGTTGATAGGTTCAGTGCAAACTTCACCCCCATCCCCAAAAGACCCATTTGACAACCCAGATACTTGTCCTGCATTTCACATCTCCATAGATCAAGTGTTAAAGGCCCTATCCAAGGCAAAGAGCACAACTTCCATGGGACTTGATAGTATCCCAGGCTGTATTCTGCACCATCTCCAGCAAGAACTAGCTTCACCATTGAGCACCTTATTCAACCACAGCTTAATTACAGGCTTCATTCCAGCAGAGTGGAGAACAGCCATTGTCATCCCCTTGCACAAAGGTGGTGCCACTACTGACCTGGGAAACTATTGCCTCTTTAGTTGACAAGTCTGATCTGTAAAGCCATGGAGCATATTATTATGGATCTCAAACAAGGACACAGGCAATCTCCAAGCACTTGACCCCACCCAATTCAGATTCATCAGGGGCAGATATTGCCTGTTGAACCTGGTTGACTTTTTTGAGACAGTTACAAAGGCCCTAGATGATGGAAAGTCAGTACATACAACTTACCTTGACTTCACCAAGGCCTTTGTCACAATCCCCCAGTCGGGCATCATCGAAAAGCTAACTCAACTTACAGTAAATCCCTATCTTGTCAGGTGGGTGGCCAACTGGCTCACTGATAGGACCCACAAGGTCAAAATAGGTGCCACCACCTCCATCAGTAGACCTGTCAATAGTGGTGTTCCCCATGGATCTGTCCTGGGACCTCTACTGTTTGGCATCTACTTCTCAGAGGTCCAGGCAAAGACAAAGGGCCTGTGGCTGACCAAGTTTCAGATGACAGACAAACAAACTTGGTTTTTCAGTGACCTTCTCACTCATTGTTTAAGTTTGTTGTTTGGGATATTTTTGCAGTGACCCTAACGATAATGGACATCAGCTGGGTATAACAGCCCTGTGTTTCTAATGCTTAGTCAAACACTCTGCTTGTGGTGTGCTGACGAGGTCATAACAAGGCTAAAATATGCATATACACAGCTAGTGGGGTTTGGCTTTATTGACCTGAAATTGTCCAGTAAAATGACGAAACAAGTCATGGACATTCAGAATCACCAATGAGCTGAAACACCTGACGTTCATAAGGATCATTTGCATATATCCCATGTGCCTTTGATACAAGAGGTTTGGGAGGTCACTCAGTCGAAGTTCTAGCTTTGCTGGAGTTTTCATTTTGTTTTAACCATCTAGGGGTGGTACACTGATGTGTTTAGATGCTTTACCATAAAGCACTGGCACAGCTGCCACATTATTCTGGGTGTAACTGGAATGCCGTGATTATTGATTATTTCTTTTGGTATCTCTACCCTTGAAAATAATAAGACTAGCTTTCTGGCTATAGATTAAGCCTCTGCTTTATGTAATGGGATGGATTCAGAGTATTTAGCTGCCAGTTCTAAAAATAAACAAAATATATTGAACTCCATTGATGGATTTTACCAATGGACCATCAAAATCCATTGAATTACATTGAAATAGCACCTCTGTGATAGACAGTGGAAGTGAAGGAATTTTAAAGCCTGGTTGAGAGTCTGTCCTCTTGACACTCAATACATATAGCACAAAAGTTCTGTTTTTTTATTTTTTTTTTTTTATTCCAGGCTAGTAAAGCCATGCTAGGATCTTCCTCAAGCTTGATCTCATCACTAGGTTTCTAAAAGGATTTGTCACAAATAGTTGGCATACTATTTCCCCTCTCTCCTTACTCTCTGTATAACAAATCATTTTGTAAATCAAAGTATACGTGAGTAAAAACATATTGCTCAGCTTCTTCCACTACATATATTTTCCTTGCTCTGCTGGTAGTGTCATCTTCCCACTGCGCCTTTTTAAAATTCATATAAGCTTACCTGAATATCAGATAACTCTGGGGTTTCCTTATCATCATCCCATCATGAGATAGGAGGCACTGTTTCCTTCTCTACCAATACAGGTACTTGGGCCTCAATGTCTAACTCCTATGTGAGTGTTCATCACCGACTCATGAAATGATTCTTTTGCTTCCCATGAGAATCTCAATTGAAGTTTAAAAGTAAGGATTCCAAAAAGACCATTTGATTAGTTGATTTGAAGATGGCTTATTGAGCAGACCTGTTTCTATCCTATAGAAAGCTGTTCATCCATTGAAGTGGACTCTCTGTCATTGACTCTATCCTGGCCAGTGTTTATATTCATATGCATGTAAAAAGCATGATCCATCTCTGTGATGCTCATAGTGTTTCCACCACAGATGTCTTATATTTTCTGTTTTTATCTGCAGATCTGACCTGCTGAACCAAGCAAAGAACTGCAGTGATCTATGTCATCTCCTGCTCCACAGATACATCATTATGATTATGTTGGAATTTTATCAGCAGTGAAAAAGAATGAAAGTTTGCTGGGAGTTTGGCTGCCATGTGGCCTGAAGTCAGGTAAAAGAGAGAGGAAACCAAAAATTAATGCATACATGAATGCATAAATAATGGTTAACAACCCAACCAGAGGAGATAATATCATAACTGTATATTTATAATACACAGAAATACAAGTTAGATCTTTTGTCACAGCTGGGTTAAAAACAACTGTAGCTGAGCCAGCTCTAATGGTGTAGAGGGATAAAACTCTGACTTTGGTCCAGGTGACCTGAATTCAATTAGGGGTTCAGGTGCCTAACAGAGGTGGCAAGCGATGATGACAGTAAATGACTGCTGCCAGTTCACCCATCCAGGAGATTGGGGGGGGGGGCATTTGTACCTCACTACTTGGGTGACATGTAATAGGAGCACTGGGATTTGATCCCAAGGAGCACAAGCCTGTAATACATATGATGCCCTGGTGTACATGGACAAAGTGGGAGAATTCAGTATGTGGATACAAACTCCCTGAATCAAGTAGCATAAATCAGAGGCCAAAAAGCTGCCAATTGGGAGGGAGGGATGAATTCCATCTGGGAGTTGGGTAGGCCAATTTGCAGGTCCAGTAAACTGACCTACTTGCTACCACCCAACTCTCAGCATGGAGGAATGGGTGGGCCAATTGAGCTACTCTGGCAGGTGTGAGTGGGCTGTAGAGTTCTCACCTGTCCTAAGAATGCCCAGCTACCACAACATAGACTGAACTGACCAGTCAGGTACAAATAAATGAGTCATTGGTCAAGGCCTTACAGAAATAAAAAAAATACAGTACAACTGCTTGGTGCTAGAAATTTCCTTGAAGTTCATAAAGCATGATGGACTATGGAAAAGAAGAGACAGGCAAAGTTTCAGTAAAACGTATGCTCCATAAACCTTTTACTCTTAACCAGCTACAATACAAAATAGTAGAAATATAACACACTTTCCAATTTTATACAACTACTAATATTAAAATGTATCCAAATATCAAAGTATAAAAAAGAGGAGATTTTGATACACCATATAGGTAATTAATAACCAAGACTGAGATATATAGAAAATATCTACAGAAGACCAGACCTTCAGGAGAGAATTGAAGAAAGTCAAAGACTAGATGGAATATAAAATGGCTTGAATATTATAAAAGACAGAACACATTTATAAGGCTATATAAAGGTTTAAATGTAATATAATATAATATAATAATAAATGTAATAATAATATAATCCATCAGCTCTAGTTTTTGAAAACACAGTACAGGAATCATAGGAAGATCAAGGCTACAGAGTCTCGTGATCAATACACCTTGCTTGTTCCCACCCTGGGCTGTACCTCACTTTGCAAGCAGGGTTAGGCCAGTCAAACCCAGGGTGAATTTATGAATACCTATCCAGTTATCCAGGTCCCATTTGAAGGAAAATAGCAAACACAGTGATTTATCTACAGGGAGAGTCTATTCCAGAAATGGAGGAAGAGACTAACTATTATCCAGAGCTCTGGAGAAAATATCAAAATGCTTATGTTGACTATATTACCCAACAGTTGGATAGATCAACTAAATAATATATTTTGATACTCTTTGTCCAAAAATCGGTTATGTTTTACTCAAAAACATTTCCAAATTTATTGAAGTATGTTGCAGGTCCACACAGAATGGCAAATGAAGATACTTAACATCTTAAGCATAAAATTATAACATATTCATGGGTTATCTTCAAAATATTAAAAAACTATGGAAAGTTGTCCATGTCATCCTAACACATTATGACAATGATGACAAAATACAGCTGAACAAATTAATATCCATTCGGTCCTGTGATATTATGAGGTAGTGCCATCTGTGCCTGGGAGAGTAGGGCAGTACATGTGTACATATGCCAGCAGAGTTAGCTGGAGTTTTGTAAAGAATTTTATATTATTTGACAATCATACTGATTTGTACAGATATTTGAGTTAAAAATATATCTGTAACATTACTTGTGTTAAAAAAGCATCAACAGTAGGTCCTGCTGGACAAAAAGAATGCATGCATGCATGTATATTAGGTTGTATTGCTGTAACTGAACAAATGTGTTTGTTTATCAGAGAACCCTGGAAGGGTGAAAAGTTTGAAATTCTGTTATAGCTTTCAAATGCTGCCACAGACCTTAGCAAAGCTCTCTGTGTGTATTGTACCAGAGTCAGGTGGCCAGAGGTGATGTCATCCTCTAACCAGCATCTGGTTTCTTTGGAACTCTTGCAGCAGCACTTTGGAACAAGACAGGAAAGATTTTTCTCACACATCCACACAGACAAAGGGAGACATCTGGCTTTTGCTTTGGTAAGCCACTCAGCACACATCAGCTTGCCTTGCTTTAGTAAATAGTCAGGAAACAGTAATTCTTTAGTTAGTCAGGGACATTTAGTGAGAATAGTTTAGTATTGTTTTCTGCATCTGTGAGAAACTATCCAACTGTATTGTTTTATATCTCTGTGGTTGAAACTCTGTTGTTTATTGTATTCAATATTCTCCTGTTTTCTGTTTTATTATTTATTATTAAATATTTTAATACCTTTCATTATGGCTGGTCCTGTAGAGAATACCTTTAACATCTTGAGAGTACTTATGCTTGTTTTAGTGACACTGTGGCTGTTCCTGAAAGCCTTGTTGCTTTGGTCACACCTTACCATTTATATTAGTATTAATTTTACACAGTATAGTTTGGTATAAGAGTTGTAAGAGCCTTAGGACAGCTGATTGGTGGCAGCATGATTACCTCAGAGTCTGGGTAGAATGGGGCACAGCTAGTAAATCGGTGCCAGCTTTTCCCAGGTGTGTGTGTGTGTGTGTGTGTGTGTGTGTGTGTGTGTGTGTGTGTGTGTGTGTGTGTGTGTGTGCGCATGTGTGTGTGCATGCATGTGTGTGTGCCTGCATGCGTGTATGTATGCACGTGCGCACATGTATGTGTGAAATTCAAATATCCAAGTGTATGTGCCAGCTACTGGGAACAGGGACACAGAGTTCTAAATTGGTCAGTGTGCAGTCTTGTGTGGGTCTGGAGAGAGGGATAGTCCAGCCTCAGGTCTGGAGTGTGCTCCGTGTGTGCTGTTAAGGGAAATTGTGCTTGGTGCAGGGAGCCGCATCTGAACATACTTTGTGAATCCATCTTTGCTCTTAGTGACTATCCCTCACTGGAGTCTGTGATGAGGATTGAGTCTCCTTGATTGTTGGCCCGGAGTAGGGACAGATCACAAGTCCAATTAATAATATAGCAAAAGTAATCAAAAGGTGCACAGCAGACCTGTTGTTAGACAGTACCCATCAGCAAGGACTAATAAATACTTACCAGTATTACTTTAATAAAGATATCAACAGGTTCATATGTAGGCACTAGACATACAGTCCAGCTGACCATTGAAGAGCCTAACCCAAATTCCCAATTGTCCCATAGCACTGTCTGGTTAAGTGACTTATTCAAAATCACACAGTAGGCAAATGAAGGCTGAGGGAATCAAATCCTGCTCATTATAAAGCAGCTCATTAACAGTGCATAGCTTTAATCCCCTGCACTAACTGCCAAATTCAAATTACATCACAATACACTTGGGGGGGAGACTAATCCCACAGCCATCATCATCATGTGAAAACAAAGCCTAAACACCTTGAACCACTTCTTTAATTGTGTCAAATGTAGAAAATTTGCATTTTTCCATGATCTCTCCACTAACCTTCTATCAACTTTATTTACATATGTCCAATACTTTTAGTAGGGTAGAGCCTACTATAAAGATAAACAAAATGAGAAATATCCGAATAAGTGCATCATTATGTAGTAAAACCTTGGCTGAAGGAAGGAAAGGGCAAATTTAATAAAATACAGGCCAGGATCCATAGGTGGCTTGCATGTTGCACAGCACAGTACAGCCAGGATCCATAGGTGGTTTGCATGTTGCACAGCACAAATTAGCAGCAATGCACAAGGTGATGTGATTCTAAGATACAGCCCAGCTACACAGCATGCAAAATAATATATTATGCAGCATCTGATAATGACTTCATGTTGTTGTTCTTCTTTCAGCTTTTCACGGTTAGGGGTCACCACAGCATAACTCCAGTCTGCTAATGATTGGCAGTAGATTTTTACGGTGCCGAGGTGCCAACCCGACGCCCATCCTTCAACAAAGGCACGCCCATTCAAGCATGTCTTTTGTACGCCACTCGACCGTGAGGAGGACATGCAGACTCCACACAGGAGGCGCTCCAGCCGAGAATCGAACGGGAGAACCTCTTGCTGTGAGGCAACAATGCTACCGCTGCACCACCACGGCTTGATAATGACTTCATAATAACTTATAAATGATAAATACCATGCAAATAAGTCACAGATTATGCAAATGATAGAACTCAAAATAGCAGGCCTATTCAGAAATGTATAAAATGAGTCTGCTACTTGTGCTGTGCCATGGTGCATATACCTATTTTAAACGCCAAGATTTGTGCTGTGTACGCTGGAAGATATACTATGAGTAGCAGCAACAGTAACACAGCAGTGTGTGTTAGTAGCTACCATGAGAGCCAGCATCTGAAATGTTGCATGTTGTGGCCATCTGTGCTAAAGGAAGGGGTATAGTCAGTGCCCAACATATTACTAGCACAGAAACAAACAGATTCTGGAACATTTCTGAGTTGAAAGGAATGCTGTAAAGGACCTGATTGAACTGTACCACCCACAAGTGGAATCAAGGGGCTATGCATATCTTTATTCATCTTAGCTATAGAAGATTCAGGATACACATTAGGAATATTGCATGCATCAGCTTCATGAATGACCAATCAGTTCCTCGATATTATGTTACAACACGTGCAGAAGATTATTGGCTTCAAGGGGACATCAAAGGAAAGAACAAGTATTGTACAGGCCTTTTATAATGAGCATATTTCATTGAGGTCTTGGGAGCCACAAACTGCACATCTGTTGCAAGCAGGGCACCACCTGGTCCAGAGGGCATGGAATACATTAGCAAGAAAGGATTCTACTCTATAAACTATCAAGTGGCCTGTAATGCCCTGGGCATTATTTATAATGTCTTAATGCACCATCCAAACAGTTGAGACCATTTACACATTTGGCACACATCTGACCAATACCAAGAACTCCTGTCAGAAGCTGTGGTTGATAAGTGCACACATATGCCAGATAGCCTGGTCTATACATGTAGGGTATGGTTAAAGAAAAAAGCTGGCCATGTATATAATGTTTTGTTTGCTGTGTGTTGCAGATGGTGGTGGATTTTCCCTAGATCCCAGGTTGATGACCCCATACATAACTCCCAGATCATGCAGAAAATGGCTTGTGGAAATGTAAAGCATAATGAAGTGTGTATTCCAACTATGAAAGGGATTTTTCTGATGTTTAGACACCACAAGAGGGGCACTGCAATTTAGTTTGGACATATATAGCAGGATATCTGTAGTGTGTACTATTCTTCATAACATGGCATTTTAAAAATAAGTGCAGCAACAGAGAAACTTCCAGCTAGGGCTTTCCATACCAGTCATAACAGCAGTAGAAAGGTAGGGTGGAGAGTCATGGGAGGAAAATGCAGTCGTTGCAGAGGTGGGCACAGTACATTGCAGCCCTGGTAAAGGGGTAGTATTTGGTCCATAAACATGGCCCATTACAGAGAGTAGTGCACAACTGTGGCCTATTACATGGACAATACACAACAAATGCTAGCTGTAATATCAAACAGAAGTAATGCAGAGCAGGGCATAGACTGGCCATGCTGTGTATCATTCATCACCATACCCACACAGGTTAGGAGGTGGGCAGGGCAATATCATCATCACTTGCATAGGTCAAAAAAACACAGTGACAGGTGACTGCAACATTATAATATGTAATGGGATCATGGGAGGTATACCTAGGAGCCACATATTCTGGGAGGTTATGGAGAGTCATTGATCACATCGTCCACTTGACATGTTGGGGCTATGGCAGGAAAGGTGTATAACTAAGGAACTGTATGCATGCATCCAAAAGAGGTGTTCCATTTGTTGAGCCTGATAAGCAATATCACCCATGACCTGAATGAGGCCTATGCCCATGAGTGGCAGTCCATGTGCTCAAAAGTGATGTAGAAGGGATAGAACTATGACTCTATGTGTAAGCAGCTTGGTGAGGCATTCCAGGTATTGAGCAGGAAGAGCAGTGCTGCGTACAACTTGAAGAATGCCCACAGCCAGGAGTGGCAGTCCACCCCAATATATGACATAAATCCTATACCTAAGCAACCATCAGAGACTCCACTTATGCCCCCAGTCTACACAGCATCTGACATGTCACAGCCCCAACAATTCATGCTAACACAATGGACAATGTCAACAGCAGCACTGAGGTAGGTCATTCACATCAATGCAGGATTATCTCTGACTCTGTCCACAACCTCCAAGAATATGTGGCACCCATGTATGCCTTCTGCACACAGACTTTCTGAGTTGGGATGGTCTTTGCTCAACTATCTCACATCTGAACCCCTAAGAATATGTGGCACCCATGTATGCCTTCTACACATAGACTTTCTGAGTTGGGATGGTCTTTGCACAACTATCTCACATCTGAACCCCCCCCCCCCCCCGCAGCCATGGACTGTATGGCCAGCCAAATCAGACCAGATGGTGGACACAGTGTGTCACGCAGAGTCACCTGTGAAGGAAACTTTTACCACCAATGATCTCAACAGCATTATTGTGTTCTCTGTCCTTATACTCCATGTCATTGTGCAGTTGTTGTATATCATACTGTAAGCCACCATAGCACATTTGCCATCTCCACTGTGCTGTGGGTAGTAGCCGCTTGCCTGCATTGCTGGTTAATGTAGAGTGTTGCAGCATATTAGGGGCAGATCTCAAGTCATAGTAGAATCACACCACCATGTCCCTCCACAATGGTAAGTATGCATATCTCAAAGTCAGTGCATGTGGCAGATGCTGTGTGGGCTGAGGACACAACTGGAGCCTATGAGGGACTCTCAGGTACAGGGCTTCTGTCATATACTGCTGGGTCTGTGTTCAGCCTTCATCTCTACAGAGGCTTCTGTAATGGTGTATGGTGGTGTCCCTTCCCCCTGTAGTATAGCAGATAGTGCCAGATTCTCATTGGATTGTACCACTTGCATAACAGAGACCTGGTTCAAGGCAGCAAAAAGCACCCCTGCACTACCAGGCTATAACTCATTCCACACCTTTTGGCCCTAGAACTTGGGCCAAAGCTCCAAAGGCAGTGGTGTTTCCATATTCATAAAGGATGTGCACACCTCAAGACTGGTTGCCCAACATAACGCATCAGAAATTATACTTCATGTGCAGCTAACATTGGGTAAGACAACGATTCAGGTCGTAGCCTGCTATAATCCCCAAACCATGTCCCAAGACTCATACTCCACGTTCCTAAGCACCCTGGAGAATATTAGGGTCCAACCTAACACTCTCATACTGGGTGACATCAACTACCCCTCCATTAACTGGGAAAACTACTCATGTACCAATACACTTGCCCAACGTTTCCCATAATTCATTAATTCCAATGCCCTGGACCAGCTCAATCTTACCCTCCCTAGAGATAGCAACATCCTTGACCTGGTCATTACTAACATGGGCAACCGTTGCTCTACACAAATAGTCAACTCCTCTCTGCTTAGATCAGACCACAAACTAATCACCACCCCCCCCTGCAAAGGTAACCACCATGAAAAACTTCTCCAAAGCTAACTTTGGGCTCCTAAAAACGGAGGTGGCTAACTTCACAGCACCTATGCAAATGGAGAATAGTTGCATGACCACCAAATTACACCAATGCACTGTACAAACACATACACAAATGCATGGATCTTGCCATACTCAATTGAACCAAGACTCTCTCCTCCAAAAAAAGGAAGTCAATCTGGTGGTCCCCTGTCATAAACAAACTCTACAACAAGAGGAGGAAACTGATGTGGAATAAGGTGAAGTCCCAAAACTGGAAAAGCTCCCTTAGCAGCATCAACAAAAAGTTGAGATCCCTCATCAAATCCTCTAAATCTAGCTATGAAAACAGAATTGCAGAAGATAATAAATACAACCACAAGGCCTTCTATAGTTATGTAAAGAATCTCCACGGCAATACTCAGATTTGCTGAGCTACTGCCCAATGGTACCTCCTATAGCAAACAGATATTACCAGTATACTGGCAGACAGATTCAGTGCCAACTTTAGCCCCCAAAGGACCAATCATAACACTAGTAGATTGCCAGGCACCCAGTATTACTGCTGCACAGGTTAAAACAGCACTGTCCAAAGCCAAGAATACAGCTTCTATGGGAGCTGACAATATCCCTAGCTGTGTTCTACATGAACTATAGAGTGAACTGGCACCATGATGCCAGAACCTGTACACCTGTGGGCAAAACATGTCAGTCAGCGGATGTGTATGACACATTATGGGATGCACATTTCTATAACCCCAACCTCCTCCCTTTACACACTTAGTTGTCAGCTGTGGTTAGTACTATGTACAGCTTCCCCCTCCATTTATGTACTAAAGTCATCATGTCTCGGCCTATAACCATGGACTCTCAAACACCTTAGGGAATGTTCTACCCAAGAATTTTTATGATCATGATTTGAAACCATTCTCCCAGCTGCAGGAAAATTGTTCAGTGCCATGCATTTGTCATAGGTTCGGAGTTATACACACACCTTGCATCTACCTCATTACTCTCCCGGATATCAACTACAGGGTTTGTTGCTTTTGCTAAAGTACCTTAGCAGACAAAACTGCTTCCTTAACACTCTGAAGCTCCACATATACAGCAGCTTTACTAAAATTCCTCTTTTCAAAGTTGGACACTTGCAAGTGATGCTGCTTAAAATGGCACTGATGCAATATATTGAGCTAACAAGAGTCCATTAACGTGGCAGTTATGCTACTGAAACCAGTTAGTACCACTGTCTGTGAATTGCTGCTGATGTGCAAGTCACTATTTATATATGTTGGTACTAGTCACGCACATCACAGTGGTCATGAAGCATGTGACCGGCATACTTATGTGTATGGCACATAAATGCTTGTGGCACCATGGTACAGAGCTGTGGCCATAGTCTAGCACCACAGTGCAGCACTGTGCAACAGGATTCAGAAATGTGCATCTGTACACATTAAACTACCATTTTGCTCCTCACGTGGACCTATATGAGGGGACATGGCTACTTGGTGTGACAGGAAGAGTAGGATTTCCCTTTTTGACTTACAGAAAAACCTCAGAGAGTACCTGCTGGGCAGTTATGATAGCCCACTGCATAAAGTATATGCCTGGCATGAGATAGCTTGAATTGTGAGTGATTCCACTGGCATCATCCGTCCTGCTGAGTAGTGCCAGAATAGGTAGAGTAACCTTATGTGGCACCAGCCAGACCTGCTTCAGCAATGGGAGGCAGTGGTACAGAAGGGACAGCCTGAAATATATTTTCAGCATTTTTTCAGTATTATTTTTGTCTTTTGCTGTCTTATATACTGTACAGATGTCCTTAAGAAAACATACTTTGTTTTCCAGCAGCAGAGGAGTGACAGATGAACATGATTGGGTGGGTGCCAGAAAAGGTGGGAGCACCAGTCCTGGCAGGTTTTGTATGACACCTGTGCCAGTCAACTGTACTCCTCTAATTTTGTTTGTACTATATGTGTATGCTGTTTTTCCCATTATGTCATCCTTCTGTAAGTCCAGTTGAGGAAGAGGAGGTGAGGTTGAAGTCACCTCAGTCCATGCTGTCTTCTGACTCAGTGGCAACTAGGTCTGATTCTCAAGAGAGGGGATGATAGTCTCCCTAATGGAGGTAACCTGGAAAGGGTCACTACTGCCCCCCATGTATGCTTCTCAGAAGAATGGTGAAGGCTCCTTTCCTGAAAGTGGACCATAGGAATCTCCAGTGGTGTTCCTGCATCAGTAGCAGAGGCTGGTGTCTGTTGAGGTACACCAATAACTGGCTGTCCACCTCAATATGTAGTGCATTCTGGTGTGACTGATGGAGCTCTTTAACTGGAAGGGCCCTCCCATAGCTCTTAACCTCTTGGTGCAAATAATCTGGACAAACCCAAAAATAATGGGGGGGATAAAGCCTCAAAAATAGGGACAAATTTTAAATACTGATCATACAAACTTAGCTGCTAGAATAGAAGGTCTTGTTTACCATGCAGTTTCTGAAGTATACAAAGCCTGAAACTCAAAAGACTGTCATTATTTACTGAATTCAGACCTCACTGATTTTCCACATAAATCCAGAAAATCACAAGTTTAATGAGGAACAGACCAAAAATATGAGGCAAAAATCAGGACATTCTGCGAAAATCTGGATAGTTGAGAGGTATGGCCCCATCCATTGGGTCTCAAGGAAATTAACTACCCTATGACATCAGTCAGCTAGGTGAGTAATCCCTGGGTTTGTTACAATGGGTTCTTGTGGATTCCAACTACAGCAGGAACCCACCCTATCTCAATCATGTCTTATTCCCCTATATATATATATATATATATATATATATATATATATATATATATATATGACTCCAACTACTGCCCTTCACACCTTTTGTGTGCATACTACCCGTCTGTCTGTTCTGTGTTTGTCTCTCTTCCCCTTCTACCTGACATTTTCTGAATCACAGCCATCCTTCCCTACCTTCTCCATCTACTTTCCTTTGAACAACTTACAAGCATGGCTCTTCCCCCCCAAAAAACACTCTTCTCCCCCTCCCTGGCTTTCATACCTTACGGTTACCCTCCTGTATTTATCTCTGCTGTCCTCCCCTTTCTGTCCTACTTTCCTTTCTACCCCATTTCCTCCCTATTTATATAATAAACAGGGTTGCCAGTTTGTTGTGGACACCCACAGTAGTCTGCCTAGTGGCTGCTGTGCTGCCCTTCTTGTGTCATGGGCATATATGCAGCTATTAGGCCCTACATTGGACTCATGAGTACACACACAATGACTCAGCCACGGTAGCCTATCTGATGTGTGACATCTGTCATGTTCATCATGTGTCCCACTGCAGTGCTACTCCTGCAATAAACCATCCTAATGCTATTTACCCCATTATTGCTACACCCTTGCTTTTATATGTAGACCTTTGCTTGGTGTTTCAGCTCTTTTTATTGCCTTGTACATGTCTGATTAATGATGGGGTGCTTCACACAATAACCTCCTCAAAAACTTAACATTACATGTCTTGTGCAGTACTTGCCTATGAATTCCAACCGTATTGGAAAATTAAGTTTCACTCTACACAACTACAGTGTGTCACAGGGTTCTGTGCTGGGCCCCATTTTAACCGGGGGAATCCGACTGTTTAATTAAAACAAAGCAGATGTGATTTCTAGTGCTCTGAATGTCAAAGTGAAGAATGGCAATGAAGCGCGGGGCGGGAGTAAACTATGACTCTCTTAAGGTAGCCAAATGCCCTCGTCATCTAATTAGTGGCAGACGACCTGCTTCAAGGAGTGGTATTGAGAATAACACTGAATAATGTAGTGTCATTTATGTTAGTCATACAACTCATCAGGTAAAACAATATGTTATCTAATTTTAGAAAATTAGAATGTATCCACCTCTGACTTAAAAACAAAAAACATTGTTTTATACATTTACAGATGAGTTCTTAAGTAGTACAAATGTTTACAGTAATCTGGTAGTTTTGATTACCTCTAAATTATATTTTGATAAGCACACTTAATACATTTAAAGACCAGTTGAGTTCAATTTTAAAACTATTTCTAACCTCTTTGTCAGTGTGGGGCATAGAACTGTGGAGTACAAGGCATGATCTGTTCCCCTTGTTCTTTAAAATATGCAAAGAATCCTGAACATGCAGAGAACAGTCATACAAATTGTTAGAGTAGCACTCTGTCCATAAAGACAAACTTGGATATCTAACTTTTACTCAATAAATGATAAAGGCAAGGGTATCTTTTTTCCCTTTTGTTATTTCCTTTATATTTAGAGACATTTGGAAAATAAAGTATGGTGCTCACAAATGTTTTTAATCTCTTTAGTTTTATATACATGGTAGGTACATTTTTATCAACCAAAGAAGTTGTGGATAATAAATTAACAGAGGCTGAAGTTGTTAATTTTGGAGTAGAAAAGGGAAAGAGTTTAAGTGGGATAAATTAATCCTCCCCCTACAGCAAGGTGGATTATGATTACCTGATTTGAATGGATACTTCAGAGCTGCACATTTAAGGCTATAATTAAATCAAAAGGTGCTTCAACAAAGTATTAGTTTAAGAGTGTGCACACTTATGCAACCAGCTTATTGTACATTTTTTATTTTTTATATTTTTTCCCCTAACAGATTTGTTTGTTTTACAATTGAATTGTGCAGGTTATAGGTCACATTAAAGGTAGGAAAGTTTTCAAATGATTTAATTGTGGTCTCATTTTTTTATATCACAAAAACCTGGCATTTTAACTGGGGTGTGTACACTTTTTATACCCACTGTAACTAGAGAGAGAATGATAGTAAGAGTTGGATGAAGCCAAATACACTCCCCGGGATTCATGAAGCTCGGCACAAGGACGGCGTTAGTCTTGCGCTGACTGTGCGGCGTGGAGATGGCGCAGCAGCATATTAATGAAAGCGCATTGCCATAACGGCCACGTGCATAGGAAACGTGTACGAGTACAGGGGGCATGTCCAAGCGTTGCACGGAGGCGTGAACATGTCGGCTGCATACGTGCAACCTAAAATGCTGACTAGTACAGCCTGCCTCTAATAGTAATCACTCCTATCAGTGTCCGTGGATACTGAAATATATGCAAAGCATACAAAACATCATTGCGAACACCACAATAAGAAGTAAACAAAGGCACATAGCTGAATATTGAGTCCCCTTCCCTCGATCAAAGATATTTAAAACCCCGTGCCCGTATTCCATTGTAGTGTCACTAGTTATACCAAGTGGAAGTGAAAAGCATTGTGTTAGCGCGCCGCCAATTGCCAAGCCTAGCCCAATGGTTTGGGTTACCACCTGTCCTACATTGTGAAGGACAGTCCCCCTCTAGGCAGGTGTGTCCATACCAAAATCATAATAAATGTGAAATGTCCTGCGATAGGATATAATTATGTCCCATATGTTATGTAATAGTCCCATACAGTATGTATGTCCGTATATAAAATACCTATATGTTACAAGAAACAGAATAAGCAAGTAAATGAAACAGAATAAGCAACTACACCGCTACAACAATAAAAGCTTATTTGTAGGCATGAAACTAAAGTACTATCCTTTGTAATGACCAGGGGTATGTGTTGGCCTGTAAACTCAAATGTGTGCCACGAAAATGTCCCATCCAGGTCATATGAAAAGGTGGCAACCCTACCAATGGTTACAGCATTCTCCCAATATCTGCCCATTCGTGGTCCAAGTCGTCCTTGTCAGGACGGCCCATACAGACACTCATAAAATCATTTAAGGCCAGCTTCGAGAGAAAAATTGCACAGGACACTAAGGATAATCACAAGGCTTTCTTTAGTTATGTTAGGAACTTGGGTGGGAATTCCCAGATATTCTCAGAATTAGTCCAAAATGACAAAAAATACACCAAACCCACAGACATTGTCAACATCCTAGCTGACAGGTTCAGCACAAACTTCTCCCCCCCCCCCACCAAAAGGGCAAATATCTATCCCAGCAGAGTGCTGCCCCCTGACATCTCAGATGCTCACGTAAAAGCCGCCCTCTCCAAAGCAAAAAACATAGCATCAATGGGACCAGACGGTGTCCCGGGCTGCGTCCTACATGAACTCCAAGAAGAGCTAAACCCAAACATAAAACTACTGTTCAATCTCAGCCTTACTACAGGATATGTACCTGAACACTGGAAACTATCGCCCCATAAGCCTGACTAGCTTGGTCTGCAAAGCTATGGAAAGGATCATCATGGACCTCATAAATAAAGATATTGGGGACCTACAGACATTGAATCCTACCCAGTTCAGCTTTGTTAAGGGCAGATCCTACCTCTTAAATCTGGTTGATTTCTTTGAAACAGTCACCAAGGCCACTGATGAGGGGAAGGTGGTCCACATAGCCTACCTGGACCTCGCAAAAGCCTTTGATACAATACCCCACTCGGGCATTATAGATAAGCTCACCAGCTTAAATATAAACCCCTATGTCACTAGATGGGTTGCAAACTGGCTCAAGGACAGAACCCACATGGTTAGAATTGCTGGAGCCATGTCAGACTCCAAACCAGTTACAAGTGGCATCCCACAAGGCTCAGTCCTGGGACGTCTCTTGTTCGGTATATATTTCTCGGAAATACAGGCCAACACGGAAGGACTGTGGCTGACCTAGTTCACAGATGACTGCAAACTGGGTGCCATAATCGACTCTCCAGTCGACACAAGCATCCACCAAAACGGCCTCATAGAAACAGACAACTGATGCCAGAGCCATGGCCTCAAACTAAACGCCAAAAAGTGTATAGTCATCCGCTTTGGCAAAAACAAAGTGCCCACAAATTACCACATAGGTGGTAATCCATTAAGTACAGAAGAAGTAATTAGGGACCTGGGGACCCAAGTTGATAGCAATCTCTCATTTGACAACCACGTGGCCAAAGTGGTTAGAAAAACATTTTATATAGCCCACCTAATCATGAAGGGATTCACATCTAGATCAGGGGAGGTCATCGTGCCTCTTTACTCATCCCTCATCAGGCCCATAATTGAGTACAATGACCCTTTTGGGATGTACCTTACCAGACACCTGCAGCAACTGGAAAGACCCCAAAAGTACCTCACCAAGAGGATCAAAAGGCTCAAACAGATGCCATATGCTGCCCAGTTAAACAAACTCCAGCTCTACTCAGTGGCATACCACCTGCTCAGAGGCGATCTGTGCCTGACGTATAAAGCCATGTCCAACCTGGAATTAATGGACATGCTGCACCTCAGAAAATCCAAATCCCATCGAGCTACATGCTCGTGAGACTTGAACCTCAGCACTGAAATAAATAGGACATGCTGGAGGGACAGATTCATAACCCAGAGGCTCCCTTCACTGTGGAATAAAATCCCAGTCTAGGTTAGGCAGAGTCCCTCATTGACTCTCTTCAAGAGGAATCTTGATGAGTGGATGGGAGATCGTAGGTTTACCCTGGGTATCTTTTCTGTGTCACTGTTGGACAGAGGCACAGTATACTAACCTCGAAAAAGGGCATAGCAAAATTAATTTAAAATGGGTGGCGAAAGCCAAACACACTCTGGCTAGGCTTATAAATGCCCTAGGGCAGATAGCCTAGTATGAACCTATGAACCTATAGATGAACGGATATTTTTTTAAATTTATTTTTATTTTTATTTAACATTTGTTGACCAGGAAAGTCCGACTAAGTTCCACAGATCCTTTTTTCAGCGGAGGCCTGGGGAGAAATGCTCCAGAAGCATGTCTTTAGAATGTAGGAGGAAACCGGAGTACCTGGAGGAAACCCACGCGAAAGCAGGGAGAACATGCAAACTCCACACAGAAGGCACCCCAGCCGAGAATCGAACTGGAGAACCTCTTGCTGTGAGGTGACAGCATTAACTGCTGCACCACTGCGCCATATTACCCGGGTCTACCTACCATATCATGAAAGATAAGTATTTGCGAGTACCTATGTGCGTGAAGTACAGCATGTGGATGATCTGAAATGTTAGTGTAGACCTCACAACCATATTTGGTCCCAGAGATATGTAGTGTACGCAATGTGTTCTGTTGACTGTGCCATGGGCCATCAACTTGAGAAGGGATGAATGTTGTTTGTGGAATATGGGGGTGGGGGGTGATGGATAATGTAATAATTCGCCAAGGGGAGACTGGGTTGGATACACAATAGGTGAACTGGAGATCTACGAGGGAGCAGTGGGTGAATCAGGAAGATAACCAAAGAACAAATATACACATCCGCAATACAATCCCACAAATATGTGAACGTTAACATGTGCAATACACATGTACAGAAATGTTACTGGCACATACCCACATAATGGTCTGGCCTGAACTGAGCCATCCAACCCCAACACACCTGGATACATAATTGAATACCCATCATCCCCTTCACAGCACACCCCCCCCCTTTCTGAACGTCCATCAAAACCAGCCATACTCTGGCTGCAAGATAGGTGCGGCCATATCTGCACATAGTGACCCCTACCCATATCTAGTAGGCAGTCTCACCCTAGGCATTCTCAAGATTGCAAACTATGTATCCCTTGCATGTATAACCCTACCTTACAGCCGTAAAGCAAAGATGGTCATCGGTCCCCACAATTTTTGGATATCCCTCATGGGATATGTATCTGTTCTAAACATTAGACTTGGCATCACGACACGATGTCCAGGCCTGTATACATCTGGACACAAGTTGTATGAGCAGTAGTTGTCCACAAGACTGCTTACCCTCCAGCCAGTTCTGCAGAACCTACGACCCAGGATTAAACACCTGACTGTGATGCACGTCTCCCCACATGCGTTATCGGGAATATATACCTTACACATTTGCATAGTGGCAGTCGGATATAGGGTGCTTAAGGCACTTTAAAGCAGATGTAAGTAGGGTTACCACCTGCCCCACTTTGTGAGGGACAGTCCGTTTTTGGGCAGTTGTGTCCAGACCAAATATAATGCAATGGCAAATGTCCTGTGATTGTAGGAAATATGTCCCATATTTCATGTAACAGTTGCATAAAACAGTTATTTATGTAAAATGCTCAAAGTTACAAGAAACAGATGAAGCAAACAAACCGCTACAAGAATAAGCGTTCATTTAGGCAAATAAGTAAAGTTCTAACCTTTGTACTGACCATGGGTATGTGTCGGCCTGTAAAGTCTGATGTGTGTCCCGAAAATGCCCCGCTTTGGCCATATGAAAAGGTGGCAACCCAAGACGTAAGCAGGTATGCAAGCGTGTATGCGCAACGGTAGGTGGCGGTGATTCAATTGTATGGGAAATGTAAATGAGCATGTAGGTGTATATGCATGTGTATGTACAGATCGATATATATATATATATATATATATATATATATATACACGCACACATATATACACACACATATATATATATATATATATATATATATATATATATATATATATATATGTAGATATGAAGAATGAACATGGTCACAATATAGGAAATCCCTGTAATAGTTAGTGCTGTTATATATCAGGATGGCCATAGGTGAGCACACCTCTGCATCCCCAACCACAGGCAGGACGCTAAATGTGGAACGAACAATCTCCCCTTGCTAAGTCTGACTTTCAACTAGGTACAGGGCAGTTCCGGTCCCCAGTCGGACAAGCCTAAACCAGGAAGACCATATGAACACCCTGACAATCAAACACACTATGTGCCAGGACTATAGGCTGTAGAGGTCTGAATATCCTTGGAGTGAGTCAACATGCAGCACGAGTCCAGAGCAGTAGGGAATAGGGAATGGCACGTGTCGTAGAGCATTTTTCCCAACAGGTAAATGGATGCCTGCTGTGCAAGTGAAGTGATGACGCGTGTGTTCGGGTAACTATGCACCATGGGTATACATATAAATGATGCAGAATACCAATAGTGTAGTGGTTAGAGCATCCGCCTAACGAAAAGTCATTCACGGTTCAAGGTCGACAATAGCACATATAATTTTCCTTGTGGAATGAATGTTGCTCTACTGTAAAGCCGACATTTAAACATGTAAAGGTGAACATGTGTATCGCATGGGACTATCCTTTCAATCAAAGTGGTATTGTCATAATGTATAAGGCACAAATAAGCATAAATAAGCGACAGTAAACATATGTAATGCAAAGTAAGCATGGGCGAGTGCAGCTCCCAGCATAGGAAATGTATGTTTGTATGTACAGATGTAATATATATATATATATATATATATATATATATATATATATATATATATACACACACACACACACACACACACACACACACACACACACACACACACACACACACACACACACACACACGTGTGTACAGATATATATCTACATACATGAGAAATATATATATATATATATATATATATATATATATATATATATATATATAAAGAATGGACGTTGTAACAGTAAAGCATACACAAGGGATGTGAAGGGAATCAAGATCAATGTTGGTATTATAAAGTGCTTTCAGCGTATGTCATAAAAAGCTGCCCAGTAGTGAGCAGAACACCACTACTCACACCACAGGCAGGGTATTACCAGTGGGAGTAACATCGTTGAAATGCTAGGTCTACTTTACACACAGATGGAATGTATTCCCATGCTGGGACCTCCAAAAATTGGAAAGTGCAAATGGCCGTATTGCATAACCCCAGGAAAGGCACGTATGTGCAAATGTACATGGTGGGAGACCCTGTGATTACACAAGGCGGGACATAATGTGTGTAGGGCACCAAAAGCTCTGGAGAGGGAAATGTGTAAAGGTGTGTCATGACTGTGATAACGAGTGGATAATGGTGGTTATGTGTGTAAATTTAACACGGGTGGGGTGGAGGAACTATGGGTATGCAATTATGGATCCAGGCATGCCAGGGTTGTATGGGCCGGTTCTAATGGACCACCGTGTGGAGGTCAGCTAGGTTGTAATAGGTATGTATACATACTCACATGCAGACAACAATATATGTTGATGTACAAATTCTGTAACACATGCATTCCATTTGTTGACATAAATAATAGGAATGTGCCCATACAAACATTGACAGTACATGGAATAATAGGCTGTGCAGAAGAGGTGACGGGTCGAATCACACTATCACATTCCAATTACCATTGGTAATTCGTACAAGAACATATAGTGACATCTGTCCACTGTACAACGTGCCACATACCGATTACAAGATAACTGGAGTGTTTCAGCGTTATAATGAATAAGGCACTAGTATGCTGGTGAAGCTTATAAGCACCATTACGCATGTGTAAGTGCATATGAGCGGGGAATGCATTCACACACTGATGTACATATATATATACATACATATATATATATATATATATATATATATATATATATATATATATATATATACATATATATATATACATATATATATATATATATATATATATATATATATATATAACAGCAAGATATGAATATACATGTATGAATACATATGCAGATATGTCTGTATACATTAATGTAGATAGATATATATATGTTACAGTAAATATACACATGTATATACCTAGGTTATGTTACAGCAGTTACGGGTAACATGTTTAGACTGGGCAGATGTTGGTGGGAGGTATTCTCAACACACGTCTACTTATCACCCCCCTAGCTAGGCCAGTGAGACATACAGACACGCAATAAAGGTAAATACAACACCGCTTCCCAGACCACCGGCAGGAAACTACCAGTGGAAGAGATCTACAAGGTCTACACTTTAAACATGGACAGCGACATCCCTTGCGGGACACCAAAAATGTGGTACCTTCAACCAATGGGGGAACACCATTACAACCAGGATGTGGCTGTACACGGAACAGTAGGTTGTGCAAGCCTGATTAACACATGGGTTGACACAAAGTACATGTGTCCCGACACGGGGAGAGTGAGCAATGTGTAGGGGTGCATTCATATCCCACCTGCTTCCATCTGCGCCCACAGTAAGGATGAGTGCTGTAGAGTAGTGGCAGGTGGGGGGAACTATGGGTATGCGATTATGGGGCTAGATATGCAGGTGTTGGCTGACAGACATGTATTAGGACCGCCCCGTGAGTGTAAGTAATATTTTGATGTGGGTATAGCAGACGCCCATAACTCCCAAACTGTAAGAGTACATCTACTGGACAGTCCGTAAACCATTGGGGAATACACAGGGACCATATCATTGAACTGTCCCCAATTACCAGGGACGTCCATGATTATGAATCAGAATCTTAACACAGTCTCAACTAAACCATCCTAGAACTAATGATATTAGGAGGAAAGGTGGCAGAATACACGTAATGAATAATGACAACATGTAAGAGTCATAAACTGCATGCACCTCAGACAATGTGTATGAATACATATGTGCTCTGTGTCCGTCAATGTGTCAGGTTAATAACACCAACCTTCTAAATGTGTCCCTGAGGTCATTATGCAGTGTCCCTGATTCAGTGTTTATTCTTCCCCATTCGTATGAGAGGTCTGATAGTGAGAGAAAGCGCATGTTCCACCGACTACCTTAGAAGTTGATAGAATAATAGGTTTGGGGTTTCCACCTGTCCACCTTTGCAAGGGACACTCCCCTGTGGGCAGTTGTGTCCTGCATAACTGTAATTAAGGCAAATGTCCTGTGATTTAGGGCAAAGACTACCTATAATGTCTGTAGTAGTAGCATAAAACAATTATGCTCCTCTGAAACACCTAAATGTTATAGGTAACAGTATAAGCAACTATAATGCTACAAGAGTAACCTTTTATTTAGGCAAAACAGTGAAGTACACCCCTTTCTACTGGCTGTGGGGGTGTTTCCCTGCAAAGTCTGATGTCTCTACATACAGGTCCTATAGGGTTGCCACCTTTCCAAATGGCCAGAGTGGGACATGTTTTGTAGAAATGTCAGACATTCCAGGACTAAACATACCTACAGCCATGCATAGTACAGATTACACTTATTTGCACAAATAAAAGCTTAATCTAGTTGCATTTGAATTGCTTATGCTACTTCACATAACATATAGAAGTGTCATATATAAAATAACTGTTGAATGCAATTATTAATGAAACGTAGAATATAATAATGTCCTGTAATCTGGACATGTGCTATGTCTTGATTATTTTCGCACTGTTCCTCACAAAGTGGGACAGGTGGTAACCCTAAAGTCCTACCTTGGCCAATTGAGAAGGTGGCAAACCTATAATGGGTATGCAGTAGCATGACTCATCCGACGGATGTGGCTACCACAACCCAACTACTCGTTTCTAATGCAGGGTCTCGGCTCCCATGTATCAGCCAGATGGAAGCAGAGTGTATGCGGAACACACAAATATGATTAATTAACTGGGCAGGCCGCTGATTCTGTACAGTTGAATGCCATGCCGTCGCCTAATGGGCAGCCATTCCCGATACTGTAGTCATGTAGTCCGATGTGATAGGCATTACAAGGTGGGAGCAGATTGTAAGAGGAACACACAATTATGAATGATTCACCAGACAGACCGCCGATTCTGTACAATCAAATGCCATGCGGTAGCCTAATGGGCAGCCATTCCCGATACTATAGTCAGGAGTGGCCTTAGGTCAACTGGTGCCCCAGGCAGAAGGCACAACGGCACCCCCCACCACACCACCCATTGCCCCATCCTGGTCTACCTACATAAATAAATACTTGTAAAGTGCACCCACTAAAGCGGTGCCCTAGGTGGCCACTTAGTTGGCTTATGCCTAAGGCCGGCTATGACTGTAGTCATGTAGTCCGATGTGATAGGCATCACAAGGTATGCCTAAGAGGAACACACGAATATGAATGATTCTCTGGAGAGGCCGCTGATTCCGTACAGTTGAACGCCATGCCGTCGTCTAATAGGCAGCCATTTCCGATACTGTATTCATGTATTCCGATGTAATAGGCATCACAAGGTGGGAGCACATTGTATGAAGTACACAAATATAATTGTGTCACTGGACAGGCCGCTGATTCCGTACAGTCGAAAACGATGCCGTCACCTAATGGGTGGCCAATCCCGATACTGGAGTCATGTAGTACGATGTAATAGGCATCACAAGGTAATATTGTGGTCCTCGATCACACCCAGGGGTGTGAGTGACAGATGCAAGCACCAATGCCGGTGCATTAGCAAGTGCGGGATCAAGCGGGTGTAAGCGTGTTTGGCTACCAGTATGCGAGTATTGCATTGGTTAAGCAATGTAGAGGCTAATCAAGCGTAAGAGGCTGTAACCAGAGGATATCATACAGTGCAGTCATTCCACAGTATAGGAATGTATCCCATCATGTAGATGTACATGTGAGTGTTTATGTCTAGCATATAGGTACATACATATATAGAGATGTATCAGGGACATACCATGTGGCAACAAAGCATTACAAACAAATGAAATGGGAAACACCAGTGACGCCTGTATTATGTACTGGTGTTGCTCTATGTGATCACAAGACTCCCTCAGACAGACATGTGTCAGTCATACATGCAAATAGTTGTACATTGGCCGTATACATCACTCTGTGCATGTAATGTACATTAACACAGCAGTACCTGTTCAATCATTATGTGTGAACAGTACTCCTGCTATGTGCAACATCATCATCATGATAAAGGTAAATGGGGTAACCATAGAGGGACCGGTAGTGTTTTGTGTACAATGGGGTCGTCCCCTCCGCATGTGTACCTGGACCATGTAGGAGTGATGTGCATACCAGGACCATGCGCTTGAGGGACAGTGGTGAGGATAACAGTAGTATGTTATGATGCATATTACAAGGGTTTCATGTGTCCAGTAGGCACGTGTGTGTAATGGACAGCTATGTATGGGGCAGATGGTGTCCCAGGAGCTGAATGGCCTTATGTGTCCGTAGGTGAGGGTCAGATGTTGGGGAAGGAGTGTAGGTATGGCCATGGAGGATAGGTAGGAGCACAGAAATGACAGCATACAGGGTTGGTATATGACACATGTGGGGGGGATACACCCTGGATGGGGATGGAGATGGGTCTTCGGCATTCAAAAGTCCATGGGAACAGTGGGACGGAGGTCTCCAGCCATGGGCAACTGCCACTGCACCTACACAGCTGCAAAGGAGGCAGTGATGGGTGCTGTCCAGGAGGGGCAGTATCACCCTGTAAATGTGACACTCCGCCCTTGAACTGGCATATCTGGCTTTGTAACCCCTTAGGGAGCCACCTACGCAACATGTCCGGGACCGCACAACAGCACATATGTACCTGTCTGGTCCCACTCCCAAGGGGGACATGCTCCATCCTCAGTGGTGGTACCACCAGAAGGTGGTGCAGAGCCAACAGAGGTTTATGTTAATGGCTGGGCCCCAGATGTGCTAGTGCCCATTGCCATGGTCAGCTGAAGTGGGACAGGAGGATCTGCTGGGACCTACCAACCCATTCAGCCTATAGTGTTGCATTTTAAACCCACATATGGCTTAGTGATAGATAACAGCATACAGGATTACCTACGACAGTATACACAGATATCACCAGCAACCCAAAACAACAGATGGTATACATTTGCAGAGGGAGCACAACACATGCATATATACCGCATGACAACTGTATAATGTTTAGTAGACATGTGACCGCAGCTATGAACAGTTGCCCATCTTTGGCTTGTCACTGGGAATCCCATACAGTGTCAGTCCATACCACTGTCTCATGTGACACATGTCCAGTCAGGGATGCAATGGCAGTAACACATCCCTATCATCATGTAGTGTCTGCAATCCCCACACCATGCTTCTGCTGTGCACAGAAGTGTGTTCAGTGTGTAACACAGAAAACAAATGGTTGCACACACTGACCTGTTCACAGATGGCCCTACAGATGGGGTTCCCTTATGAACAGAGTACTGTCATGTCTATATTTTAACATGCAGAATAGCCATTACCACACACATGTTAAACAGGCAGTAGTCTCAATGCAGCACAGCTACACTTACATGCTGTAGTTGTGTGACACATCACCCTCCTGTCATTAGGCTATTTCCCGCTGTTGAAAATTATTGAGGTACATCCAGATATCATCTGCGATGCAGTGTCAGAACACCACATCCAGGTACCACTCACAGCGACTGTCATGGCCAGATAATGACATGTTTCCCTAGATAGTGTACTCTGTTTATCATGCGGATGTCTATGGGAACACCACCACAGCTGTACCACATGCAATCAGCTAGAGGAGGACTGCAATAGATGCAGAGGCCATCACCTGACCATTTCCATCTGTTACAATACACATGCTGCTGCTGTGCAGGTGTACACCTTCACATCCACCAGAGAGTGTGTGTGCGGAACAGGCAATGTACACCAGGGAAGGGCTTGGAGACTTAACCATAAGCATCATCTGCCACACTCTGAATAGTACAGGGGCAAACCCCTGACTACTCATTACTATTACATATGCATGACGTTACTACATGTGCCACAGAGGCGGCATGTTGCAGTGCTGTAAGAACATGTGTGTAGGTAAGCGAGTGCCATCTGCAACAGATATAGTAGACATACATTAGGTGTGGCACACATGTCAGTCCACGTGAATGGATGCCATTGTCACCACAACCACACTCTAATGGACACACATTGACACCTTTGCCAGGGCGGCAAATACACAATGTAACTACTTAGTTTGCCACACCGCAGTAATGCACAGGACCACATGCACCACAGTGGATATCTGGAGGTTCTATGGGCTAAGCCATGTGAAAGTGCTTGACAACTGTTGGTATGCCAACGAGGTTTATACTGGGAGTGACTGTGTTGGGAGCATCACAATCCATATGCAGACACAGGGTGCCAGTACTGTCATGCAGGTATGCATTGCTCCATGGGTGTGTAGTGTTTGGCTGTGCAAGATGGCTGTACAAGGCTGGGTGAGGGGTAATCCTTGCCACTGTATCACCCAACAATGGTGTGCAGTGCAGGGGTGCAGTGTCTGCAATGTCCCACACAGATGGGTACTGCATTATCTGGCCTGACATCCTGGTTACCAATGTGTAGGGCCATAGCTTTGCAATGCATGCCATGTCTGTGTTTGATAGTCCTTCACATGGACATTGCCTGGGATGTGCATGTCCCACAATACTGTACAGTGACATGTACAGGTGTACCTGGTTTGGCAGACACATGTAGTGTACACAGCCTGTTATACCCCAATATGCCAAAACTGGCCTCGTGTGGTGAAACCTGCTTATAGTGAGCAGGTTGGCCCTGCACCTGCATGGATAGAATGGACAGGTATTCCGTGGTGCCAGTGGCATGGGTCCATACAGGGCACATGTGTACAGCATTGTCTGGCCTTAGTGGATCACATATGTTGCAGCCATTCAGTGTGGAACATAGTGAAGGCACAATGTTCGCATATATGTGCCTATTGTACCGCTGTACAGGGTGCCATGTCCTCTGCAGGCCACTGTGGTCACACCATGCCTACTATCTGTCCTCAATGTGCATGTTACTAGCAACATAGTGGGATATCCTAGGCAAGGTTGTATGTGCATGGCACATGGGTGCGGGACATATACCGGGTACTAGTAGGGCTGCACACTTAGTTCACCAACCCTTTTGGCAGATGTATGGGTATGGCTTGCCAACACAGTGCTGTGGCTGACTGACAGCTGTACTCCTCGTGAGGTGGCCAATGTGTCATAAGACGGATACTATATCGGAAAACTACAAAACCCGCTCCCAAACATGTCCAATGGTAAGACAATCACGGCCACCTTTACCAGGCTCTGACAGACAAAAACACACTTGCCATGTCCTGTATACAAACCCCTACCGTATCACACTGCAACAACACACGTTTAGGGCATGTGCTACAGTGAATACTACAAAACACTGTACTTGTCTCATGCAGGCAGACACACACACACACACACACACACACACACACACACACACACACACACACACACACACACTTGGCATGTCTGGGATTAGAACACTGACCTAACTACTTTACTACACTACAGCATTACACAGTTACAGAACACGCTACCGAGATTACTGGGACACAGCACTCCCAGAGGTGTATTTGTAGATGGGTGACATCTTCAGCCTTGATAACAGTGAGTATAAGAAATGTATGGAGCGTGAGCAGTATAAAAGCGTTACTCAGTCCTCAGGCAAACAGGGACATACACACACATGGCAAGTGTGGGACTAGAACACGAACTAACTACTTTATTACACTACAGCATTACGCAGTTACAGAACATGCTACCGAGATTACTGGGACACAGCACTCCCAGGGGTGCATTTGTAGATGGGTGACATCATCGACCTTGCTAACAGTGGGTATAAGAAATGTATGGAGTGTGAGCAGTATAAAAGCATTATTCAGTCCTCAGGCAAACAGACACACACACACACACACACACACACACACACACACACACACACACACACACACGGCAAGTGTGGGACTAGAACACCAACCTAACTACTTTATTACACTACAGCATTACACAGTTACAGAACGCACTACCGAGATGACTGGGACACAGCCCTTCCAGAGGTGTATTTGTAGATGGGTGACATCATCGGCCTTGCTAACAGTGGGTATAAGAAATGTATGGAGTGTGAGCAGTCTAAAAGCAATTTAGAGTCTACTGGCAAACGGGGACAGACATACACACACACACGCCAGTGTCAGGTATGGAACACCTGCCTATTTACAAATTACTATTACAATACTACATACTTATGAATCGTGCCACACAGACTACACATGTCAAGGCTGTCATTATGACAGTCTGGGAATGCGGACATCAACAGGGATGCTGGCAGTTAAGATGTACATACCTGTGAACCTGTGTGTTTAAAGTAGGAATCCATCCTGACCTGGAGTATGCCTATCTGTGGAATGGACGACTACTACCACTATACAGGGTTACAATGGTCATGCCCATACACAGAGGCACATAACCGACACAAGGTGTCACTGGGCATGCTCACACACTTAGTATGAAATGCACTGTGTGTCCATCTACACAAGGATATACTGGGCATGCTCATACTCCTAGTAGCACAAGGCTGACTGGGATGCACTCTGATGCTAAACACAGAGGGCCACAGTGGCCATGCTATTACAGGTAGATGTAAAGAATACATTGTAATGGGCTCTGGTGTTAGCAGTTGTCATTGTTAGCGGGAACGCTGCTCTACATATATTTGACACCGGTCTTTTACACAACATCAGCTGTCATTTTGGGATGACATGACTGACAGTAGGCAAGCCTTTGTCACATATCACATGCATCCATGATACAAGGGAGTGTGGATATTACCCAAGTCGCATCCACCCACACAGTGCCATTCCAAGGCAAATGTCCTAAACACAGGTTAACTCCCATACACCTACAGGACAACTGCATTGTTTTCTTATGCTAACCAGTGCTAGATGTGTAGCGTCCATATTCACAGCTGGTCACTGTAGATCCAACAATAGGGAGTACTGACATCTGTGCAGTAAGAAACACCTGGCTGATGTCTCTGTAGTGCACAATAGCACTACCACCATATACCTCAGAAACTAGCACTATCACCATATACCTCAGAACCAGACATGTGGGCCATAACACAGGTATGGACTGCTCCAGGTGGTGTACCCACATACATAAAGGCCACTCACATGTACTGACCAGTCCCCCACAAAAAGCATAACAGATGAGACAAGCACAGGACACAGTGTCACATGCTGAATTCTAGAATGTAAACTGCAGACACCACCATGCCCTCGGACTACCAACATGCAACCATACATGTATGACATAGACGATTACACCACCATGTGACCCTTGACCTGTGTACTGTACTAAGCTCTACATCAACTGTAGAGAGTACACATGTACTGACACAGTTGCATCATGTGTTATGCAATGATACCACTGTCTGTGACCAGGTCAGCTGTACACATACCAAGGGCGCACGGTACTTTCCACCATTAGCAGATGTCTGCTGATGTACACCAGTACACACCCTCATGTATGGATATGACATACATGTACCTGCCCTGGGTAATGTACATGCCACACACACAACATACATGTAAATAGCATAGCTGTTGTAGTCCTTTGTGCAAACAGGTGGCTACAGCCATTACACAAGTGCACATGGAATGTAGGTCCATGGCTGCTGAATGCTAACAGTACATAAGGTGTGATATCAATGTTGACAGAGGGAACATCCCCTCTGTACTGGTCACCCATCATATCATACAACATTCCATGTGTCATGTATGTCATTACACATATCCACCAATTGCAATGCCTACAAACATGACCAAATGTCAGGATTGTAGGACCTACACACCTGTACACGTAGTGTTCTGCATTCAGATAATATGCGTGTGCAGTTGCTGATGTATGAAGGTGGCATGTATCCTAGTACATCATGTAGCTGCAATGCAGCCTCAACATTGCCAACTGTATATGGTGATATGCTGAATGTACATAAAGATGTACCACAGGTATGGACAGATGTGTTGAAATAACTAAGTGGTGGGGCATCTTTGCAGATGGATGTTTGCTGTGGACAACTCACAGGTGTGTCACAAGTGGTCCTTCAATACCCTGTGTAACCGGTAAGCAATGGTTTCATTAATTGAAGGATATAACACACAACTTAGACAGCGATCAGGGTGACAGTGAAGGTAAATCACTTGACACTTGTTAACAGATATGACATCCCTAGTGCATATATCAGCACTGTTGGCACAGGAAGCATCAGTACAGTTTGTAACACATGCAATACTGCTGTACATCTGACATACATAACATGAGCTAAACAGGTCTGAGATTCACAGTACTGGCATGTGTGGTTGTGTGTGTGTCCATATATGTCAGGTATTGTGGGGAATACATCTCAATTGCTACTCACTCTCCTGTACACTAGTGTACACATCTGTACAGACTGCAATGTAGAAAACAGGATATAGGCAGGGGCATGTATCTCACACATGTGAGGTATCTGTATGTGCATGATATAGGTGTATTAATTACTGAATGCCACAGTGTGTGTATGTAGGGCTGACTGGTTCCCTGGGGTGGGGATGTATGTTACTATACTGAACTGATAAGACCCCTCCCACCATCCAGGCAATGCATTCTACTATCCATGTTGATGTCCCCGATCTTAGGGCGTACTGACTACCTGTACATGTGTATTCTATGTGGCGTGTCATGTAGGTGCACAGTACTATAATGATGATTTGCACATATGCAGGGGTCCTTATCCCACCAGTAGCAACTGTGTGCGAGTGTGTGTTACTGGGTCACTGAAGCGATGAGTGTGTGTGTGTGTGTGTGTGTGTGTGTGTGTGTGTGTGTGTGTGTGTGTGTGTGTGTGTGTGTGTGTGAGTGTGTGTGTGTGTATGTGTGTGTTACAGTGTCACTGAATACATGTGTGTCAATATCTGAGTGTGTGGGTGCAGTTCTGTGTTGGCATCCTGTCATGGGAACATGTATTACTGATTCCCATTGAGGCATCACACTTTCCACTGGCCTCTACCTTTGTAATCAGCTAGACCACTCTCTTACCTCACCACTCCATGTAACTGTACCTGTGATGTCATCCTTTATGGTTGTCACGTCTGTGGCCACAGTAGCTTAATACACAGCTATCATGCTCTTGGAATGGTAGACAAGTTTGTAATGTGGGGCATTCTCACTGGTATGTGGCAGCTACACAGTGCATGCTGGTATATTCATACATACCTGTGAGTAGTCCACATTGACATATGGGACACTTAACTGTAAACACTGACATCCACCGGAACGTGCAATTAGACCTGAAGAAGGAGAGCAGAACATCATGACCAACATGCATTTACTGTTGTTACACAAGACACATACTGTTAACAGTATTGTACACCTGTACTACATGGCATATCTGCTGCCTGTCAACAGTCCTCAACATTTGTAAACTACACATATCATCCTAGTCTGTTCATCCTGTGCATCAGACCATATGAGCATATCCCTGCATGCACTGATGGTGTGCATGTCAGGGATGCGGCACAGGCGTTATCATATGCACAGGGTGTTAATGTTTGCCGGAGGCTTAGGCTGCACTGTTGTTACACAAGACACATAATGTTAACAGTATTGTACACCTGTACTACATGGTATATCTGCTGCCTGTCAGCAGTCCTCAACATTTGTAAACAACACGTATCATCCTAGTCTGTTCACCCTGTGCATCAGATCATATGAGCATGTCCCTGCACCAATGGTGTGGATGTCAGGGATGTGGTACAGGCATCATCATATGCACAGGGTGTTAATGTTTGCCAGAGGCCTAGGCTGCACCATTGGATGACACCATGTGTGTGGTGCCCCACATATGCATCCAGTGTGTGCATGTATGTATGCACACAGTTCTCCCATGTGTCTGGTCTACACAGGGGTATTACTGACAGCTGCAGACTGTACAGGTGAGATTTTACAGTTCACGGTATCCGGCCACGTACATGTGACCTGTGCCTGCCATGGGTTGCACGGGCACTACCAGACAGAGGTGCAAATTGGGTACTGTCTGATGTCACTTGTCCACTGGAACCATGTCCCTGTTCGGACCATCCCAGGTCAAGTGCATGTGGCCTGCTGTGTCATGGTGTGGACAGCACAGCACCAGATGCACTGCTGCTGCTACCGCCACTATGGGAGTGGGCATGTGAGGTAGCTCGTACATGTAGACCTGACACAGGTGATGTAGCAGGCCTACGTCCACGTGCCCGATGCCTCACTCCTACCAGATGTTCCAACACAGACAGATCATGCTCGCAGATTGTCATACCATGGTCAAGGACTCCAACCATGTCACCCAACTATCTATCTAAAGCATCAGCAATCTGATGTTGAGTATTTACCATTGCCTGGATACTGTTGTTTAAAGAATGGACAGCAGCCTGCTGTAGCCTATGATCTTCTCTGTTGCGCCATTCAGCACATGCCTGTGCCTCCATTACAGCCTGAAACATGTGTCTGGTGACACCAGCTGCTGCGCTCTGTCGTGCAGGAGCATGTTGGCCAGAGGTCCTCCTATGAGCAGCACTGGCCACGTGCTTGTGTGGGGAACCACCAGTAGTTTGGCTGACACCATGGTGTTCAGGCACACCTTCCATAGTCCCCACACTTTCCTGTTCCAAGCTACCACGTGCCAAATGTCCTTCCTCTATGGCCACTGGTGATGGGGTATGTGCAAGTATGGGATCTGTGTGTGGGAATGAGGTGGATATAGCTAGAATGGAAACCAATGACACAGTTTCAGCCCCTGACAACTCTACCCGTGTCTCAATCATATGTTCATCATCACTACTAGAGTCTGTGGGACACTAACATCTGATGTGCCACAGGAGGGCAATGCACCTACATCACTTGTGAGGGCAGACAAGAACTGTACATTACAATCTATACAATAGACACACACACGCACACATGATATGACAGAAGGCATGCAACATGCATGTGATATGGCAGACGGCATGCAGCGCAGACAATAATAGTGGTAGTTATCATACATTCCTAGGTTGCACACAACAGCATGCATGTGTCATAGCAGACGGCATGCAAATTACACAATCATAGTAGTGGTTAGCATGCATCCCTGTGTTACACCATGTGGACCAGCACAGGATAACAGTACACCTGCCTGATGTGTGGCATATGACCTTGATAATCACATGTAGTATGACATGTGATCTTCTGACGTGTGCAATGACATGCATACATGTTTAACACAATGGTGTCCTGTCAAATATACAGTGGGGCAATGATGTACCAATTCAGGGTTGTCTGTCCGCTCTACAGATATACTGCAAATTTAGCTGATGTGCATGGCCATTGCAGGGAATCATGAGGCGTCTCTAGTGCTATACAGTGTGAGTTACAGACAGGTTTCATAGCCATGACTGTGTTCAGATACAATACATATATACTGTGGAATGTGACCCACGTCACTGAGGTGTATACACACTAAACCATAATGTGGAAGTTGTGACACAGGTCACTGATGGGTATATGGATGACACCCCTGCACATCTGCAACCATATTGCTGCAGTCTGGCTACTATGGCCAGACATGGCGAACACATCAGTACACCATGTCCCACATGACATCTGTGTACCACACACACATGAGGAGCTAGTATGGCATTTATGTCCAACACCAGCAAAGGGAATGTACTTTATCTGTGGCCTGATGTGGATACTGTACAGGTGACTGCTGTCATGTTGCAACACCCTCAAGATGTTCAACACATCTTATGTGGTGTATTGATGTTACACCTACACAAGATGCGCACAAGCCTGTAGGATGTCTAGTGTTCCACATCTACATTATGACCATTATACAAAGGCCATGGTTGAACCATGTGTAGCCATTGTACGACAGGGTGTACACACAAGCACAACACGTCTACTGTGTGTGTTGCTCCATGTATCTGGCCATCCTCCATGGTCATGTGTGTACATGTGTTGTCCAAATTATTGTGATGGGCATCTATTTCACATGTCTGTGTTGTCCCATATGACATATATGCGCCACTGACAACAGGGTTATGCAGATAAAGGGTGGTATGTGGGATATGTTTTCAGGTTAGGTAGGCAGTGTAGCAACCAGGCCAATAGATGTCATGGACATGTCAAGATAGCACATCACATTGTGTGACATTCATAGCAGGGCTATGATCCCCACCAGTGAAACCTGTGTGCTGGCCATACTCCAGCCCACTGTGTAGTACTGTTTGTATTCACCACATGTGTAGATCAGATCTATTGTACGTCCCTAAAGTGAACAGCACCTCCACCATTGTATGCACAGCTGTCAACACATCTGGCAATAAAGTTTGTGAGGATTCATGTCGGTGAGATGATTAACATAGTTTGCAAGTGTTGCACATGGGTAGTCATTGTGATGCATTGCAGGTCCGACCTTTATATTGTGACAGGACCATACATTATGTGTACATGTTGTGAATGGTCAGATGGCAGATAGATTTGTGCATTATGGTTTCTGATAAATAATAACACTCTCACCTGCAACAGGCTGCTGTTGCAGCAGAACACCAGAGGTACCTAAATAGGAGTAACACAGCAGTATGAGCATTATCCACCCCTATACAAAGGCTACAGGGAGCAATGTGCATAACATACATTAAACTATACTATGGTGTATGCACATGTGTGCATACACAGAGTAGCATACTATAGTATGTGGCATGTGTATATACATGCCTTGCATATGATGTTACATTACATATTGCACAGTGACACATTCAACTATATGAAATATAGTTGTTATAGGTACAGTACTGACTTACCAGGCAACTCCAGGCTCAGTGGTTGAGAGACACCCATTTCCACAATATCGGCTAAGGGTTGTGGATGTGGTCCTACAGGTGTCCTCAGATTGGCCAGTAGCTCCTTGGTACGTGTGAGTGGGGGCTGGGTCGGTGGTCCACCACCTGTTGCACCTTGTTCCCTGGCGATTGCATTCACATGCTGTTTTGCCCATCTAATGAGGTCTGTACTGTGTCTGCGCACCTGCTGGTATGTGAGGTTGTGGCCACCCACATCATTAACCCTCCTGCGGTTCCATTCACAGGTATCCCGCTGCTATGTATCCTGTGACACATCGCTGAACAGGATAGCGTGATTGTCGAGAAGGTATGGGATGAGGGCCTCATCCTCCAAGCATGTAAAAGGGGGAAGCCTTGCACGCGGCATACCTGGAAGACATAATGATGGAGACAGGTCACAGTAACTCACAGAGACATACAGAGCTACAGCTGAATATACATGTGTATCACATTAATTCAGTTTAAATAGATGTATTTGCAAACCTACATGACACTGATGTGTTTGTGTCACACACATGTGACACTCAATGTTGAGTGGATATTATCACCATATATGTGTGTCACCTGATTACATTGCTCATACTCCATGTGGTTGCTGTCTTGATGTGGGCATGTCTGTTTGCCTGTACTGGTGTTCCTACCTATCAGCACATGGCTGGATGTGTCCACATTAATGCAGTCGACCTTGATGTAGTGTATGTCACATATAAGGACTTACACTGTCTTAACAGACATGACCTGTGACCCTGCAGACATGCTCACATAAGGTTTTACATGTATGTGTTCTTCCATATACATCTACACGGCACTGTACAGTGGTTCAACATCCTGCCATGTATCACCTGTGTTGCACATGTGATACACATGGGACACTGGCTAGCCAGATGGTATTTGCAGGGATGGATATCAACTATAGCATGTACAGTCAAAGTCAGCTAGTGGGCTATATGCCATGGGCCATGTATGAATCTAGGATGAAAGGTTACCTGGCAGTAGCCAACATGTGGGTCTGTGGGGCCAGGTGGAGTAGTGCCACATTACTGATCCACAGGGTTAATGATACATATTCCATGCATTACCATGCGGTCATCACACCATGTCTGTGAGGGGAGCGATGTGCAGCTTTGACAGACAGAAATGCATAGTATGGCAGAACTATGTCAAGTGTATGGGACAAGGATCTGTCCAGCATGTGTTAGGTGGATGTCCGTGAAGTATGTGTTCGAGATCAGGATGAGTACATGTAGCATGTCCAACATCAATGGGTTGGACATGGATTTATTCAGGGTATGAATCATGCTACATAGTGGAGATGGGGAATGGGAAGGCTGGTGTAGGCCATCTGCACATGGCCAATACCCCTTAAAGGAAATAAGTGATCTGATATGGGTCACTTGAGTGTTCTGTATGGCTGGACAATGATCTCTATATTCATGAATGGCACCCTATCATTATTAGGGTTGCCACATATGACTACCGGACAGGTGTGGTGACGTAGCTATCACAGGAAAGACAACTGCCCAGCTGCATCCCTCACACACAAGTGTCCATTATGTTGACCGCTGCCTAGGTGGTAGTTCATGGGTACAGGGTTATTAACATAGGGGTGACAATGCGAGTCAGCTATTGCTCCTAGGTCATAGTCATTCACATACTTCAATAGGCAGATGCCTTCTGTTTGTCTGTGAGGTATGGACTACAATGAGGGGGAATAAAATTCATTAACCCCGACATGCTATAGCTGCTACTGGTGTGATGATCACGTATTATTCAGACACCTTCTGTAGTGTTGGTTCTGCCAGCAGTCCAGTTGCAAAACACTCCTGTGACATAGGAATGTACATCTAGTATACCGAGTGTAGGTGGTACACAGTATGGGTGATGATGTCCTATGACCTGGCAAGGTTATGATATGCAGTGTGACATCAACCATACTATCATCTACATCTGTACTGCTGACATCATTTAAGTGATCAAGGTTCATGGACTTTCAGACCAGACTCAGCAGGGTAGCAGTAAAGTACTTCCCATTATCAGTGGTGTCTCCCCCTTCGTGGGTTGTGATACCTGTTGGTGTGCACCATTCAGTGTGTACACAACCTGACATGGAGCTATGTTTTACATGATGTGTACATGGAGACCATCTTGTTTTGCCATATGTGCATGATACAACCTGTGATGTGGGCAGGTCCCATGCAGACTGAGTGCAGCTTGTACTTGTATAGTTGTGGGTACAGGGGCCCTGTGGTGTACATGGATATATGCTTGTGTACCTGTTGAGGGGAGGGGGCCATGTGTTTATATTATCCAAGACCCTATCTGGATTGCTTATTCATGCTAAGCACTTGTTCAGGACTTGTAAACACTACGTAAGCTAATAATTACTATAGCACTCAATCTTCCTCATTACCTACAGGTAAGGGTGAACAGGTTTTGTACATACTTTTCTCACTTGCATAGAGTAATGTAGCTGTTGTACTCACTTTTCTCACTTATCTAGGTGAATGTAGTTCTATATTCAGGCATGTCCAAGAGTCAACTGCCAGTGTTCTCACCTGTCTATCTGATGAATCTGGACATCTTGAGGCAATGTACACATTGCCTCATGTACACAGACAAGCCTCTCCACCTACCACCCAACATTACAACCTGTGAGAGATGCAGTCATCTAGCCAAACTGGAGGTAAAGGTCTCTCCAACCAAGCCTGACCCTGACTGCCATGTGAAGAAGGTACACAGTTGCACAATGCCACACTCATCACATAAGTCTCACTGAATCTACCCCACCATTAACTGGGAAAACTACTCATGTACCAACACATTAGCTCAACGGTTTCTGGAATTCATAAACACCAATGCCCTGACTCAACATATTCACACACCCACCAGGGGCAACAATATCCTAGACCTAGTCATTACCAACATGAGTGACTGGTGCTCCACACATGAAGCCAACTCCTCGTTGGTCCGATCAGACCATGTGCTGAACACTGTTGATATCCACATCCCACACCTACCCCCCATTAAGGGGGCCACAATATAATATGTCTACAAGGCCAACTACATGCTTCTTAAGACAGACGTGGTGGACATCATGACACCCATGCAGATGGACAGTACTGTTACAACTGTTGAATCCTACACAAATGCACTCTATAAGTACTTACAGGAGTGCATGGCTTGTGATATCCCGAACAGAACCAGGACGCTATACTCCTAATTACCTAAACCAATCTGGTGGTCCCCTGCCATAAACATATTGTACTACAGGTGGAAGACACTGTTGCAAATGAGAGTAGAATGCTATGCATGGAGGAGATCCTTGGCCAGCCTCAGTAAGAAGGTGAGATCCCTTATAAGATCCTCCAAATCTAACTATGAAAACTATAACACAACTAATACCAACAACAACCACAAAGCATTCTATAGCTATGTCACATATCTCGAGGTCAACAACCATATCTGCTCTGAGTTACAGCACAAAGGCATGAACATTACAGAAACAATTGATATTGGCAACATCCTGGCAGATCCCTCTCAAAGCTGCACACTCTAAAGGTAATATCACAGCATCCATGGGACCAGACAACATCCCAGGCTGCTTTTTACACGAACTTCAGATCATACTGTCTCCCCACATATGCACCATGTTCAATAATAGCCTTACATCGGGCATAGTGCCCTCTGAATGGCGCACAGCAACAGTTATCCCACTACACAAAGGTGGCACCACAACGGACCATGGGACCCATTTCCCTATAGGCCTGACTAGCCTGGTCTGCAAGGTTATGGTGCACATCATGGATCACTGTCACAGAGACATTGGGTACCTCCCAACCTTTGACCTCTCCCTGTTTGGCATTGTTAAGGCTGGACCATGCATCCTAAACCTGGTGGACTTCTTAGAGACAGTTACCAAGGCATTAGATGAGGGTAAGGAGGTCCACACAGCCTACCTAGATCTCTCATAGGCTTTCAACACCATTCCTCCTTCTGGTATTATCAACATACCCATCTGCCTGAACATTAGCCCTACATAATGTGATGGTTTGCAAAGTGGCTCACAGACAGAACCCACACAGTGGGAGTTGCATACCCTAAGTCCAACTGTATACCAGTTACAACTGGCATCCCCCAGGGCTCAGTCCTAGGACCCCTCATGTTCGGTATATATGTCTCTGATGTACAGACAAGCATAGGAGGGCTTTGGCTGAAAAGGTTTGCAGACAACTGCAAACTAGGGGACATAATTGTTTCCCCAGCTGTTACAGACACCCTCTGGAAGGGTCGCACTGAGATGGATACCTGGTGTTAATATCATGGCGTCAAGCTGAATGCCTAAAAGTGCATAGTCATCCCCTTTGGATATAAATAATTACCCGCAGACTACCACATAGGTGCTAGTCCCCTACATACAGAAATGGTAATACGGGATCCGTGAACCCCAGTAGATAGCAATCTCTCCTTCGATACCCATAATGACAAGGTGGTTAGAATATCCTTCTACATGGCCCCCCCAATCTCTAATGGGTTTGCATCCAGATCAGAGGGGCCATTGTGACTATACATGTCATATTAAACCCATTAGAGGATACAACACCCCATTTGGGATATACCTTACAAGACAACTGCAATAGCTTGGAAGACCACACCAGTACCACACCAAGAGGATTACTGCCCTCAAACAGATGACCTATGCAGCCCAACCTACGAAACTCCAGCTGTACTCGGTTGCATACTACATACTCACAGGAGATCTCTGCTTGACCTACAAGGGCCATGTCCAACCCTGTATTGCTGGATATGCTCCACCTAAACAGAAGCCCCTGAAAGCCACATGCTCTAGGGATATACACCTAACCACAACGATGAGTAGGATGTGCTGGACAGATAGTTTCTTGACCCGGACACTCCCTATGCTTTGGAACAGGATTCCAATGTAAATCAGGCAGGACCCCTCACGAGCACTCTTCAAGGTAAACCTTGATGTGCGGATGGGAGACAGACATGTACCCCGGGGATCACTGCAGTGGCTCTGCTGGACAGTGGCACAGGAAACTTTTGGCTCTGCCATTCAGAGGCACAGGAAACCAACCTATGGGGGTGGAGAAAGCCAACACACACTAGTTAGGCTTACAGATACCCTTGGTAAGACAGCCTAGTACCTACCTTTGCACATATTACATGTCTTATGTGCATGGATAGTTAAATAGCTCTTCCATTTTACTTTGCTATCATGCTGATAAACTGTCGGCTCACTAAAAGACATATGTATCCCGTTATTGTGTATTGTAAATGCCAATTGACATAACTAATGTTTGCCTAACATTACAGTAATGCTATGTAGCTTGTAATACATATCTGCCTACAATACTGTACATTACACAGTTATTGGCACAATATCTCACAATGCAAATCATACTTGCACAGTGGCCCAACCTTCCACATGTTATTCTCTGTAATACACCCATACATATGGCTACAGTTACAATATATTAACATATACTATCCCCTGTTATAGCACATACTTGTTGGACCAGCCCTGCCACTGACATTGGCTGGTGAGGAGTATTTCTGTTCAAAGCCCTTATAAGGCATCCCTTGTGGTGTATGCAGTGTTTGCCTTGTGACCTACAACAGTACACACAAATACTACAAGCGTTACTCTGCTCAACAATACATCACTACAAGATAACTGTTTCCAGTATATGGATTGCGTGCACTTTAAATACTACGTAATAGTACTACATACACAGACATACTGACTGTTCTACATACCTTATTAGTAACCCGAGGTGTTGTTAACTGTTGATTCAATCTTTTTCGGTTTGTGTTTCAATGTTCTTTGTAACGTTCCGCTGGTATATACGAATGGTTTGAATGTGTGATAACACATCCTTTTCCAGTTATATATCGGTAACATGTGGTATCCTGTCCACCAATTGCTGTTCCAAAGTAGTTAATTGGATGCACATCAGCTGTGCAGCTACTCCATTAACCAATACCATGGCAACAGTGGTGTATAACTGAGTACTCCTTTTGGGCGTTGTCCTTTTGCCTTACTGTCGAGGGAGATGGCCTAGATGTGTTATTGCGATACATTTCAACAGCTATATGGAGACACACAGAGATATATTAGCTTCAGGACTCCCGTGGACTGTGTGTAATGGCTAGACGATTTAGTTCTACATGTGAGTACAGCTGTTATATTTCAGAACAGTGCTACTTATGCAGGGTTTGTTTGTATCTGATACTTCTGCAGATGTTTAAGTCTGGCAAGGATGTTTGGCCAACTTAAGGCTGTATGGCTATGCATGAACTGTTATATGGTGTAGAGTGTGCTCACCAGACATCCTTGATTTGGTGTACAAGTGTAGCATACTGTGCTGTTACTCACTAATTGCTAACACATCCTGGTGTACGCACAACCGTCTGAAACGGGATTAGTGCAAACAAACCCTGTTACATCAGCAGCTGTTTCATTGTGTAACAGCAGCTCTTTCACATAGGGCCATGTTAGCGTGTCTCTGACAAGGTATGTTAAGGCTTCTGCAGATGTCATACAGTGTGTGAATGATTTATGATGTTATTACAGTTTGTATTGTAATATGTTTGGGTGTGAGGGTGATGTTGGTGGGTGTGCTTAGCAGATGCAGGTGTATAGGAACTGCTTTTATACATAATCATTATGTGTGTGAGGGTTCCTTCCCTATTTGAACACCTATCCTTTTGTGGACCAATACAATGGTAATTGCAGGCTGATTCATTAAGGCACGGTTATGTAGTTCTTGTATAGCATGCAGGTAATGTTAGTCCTTGAATCCTATCGGTAATACATCTGAATGTAATAATGTGTTGCTACATGATAGGTGTGTATTACTGTCATAGGTATTTGCAGTCATCGTAGTTGTGTTGGTGACTGACCATCTTTGGCTAGGGTTGCCACCTTTTCATATGTTCATAGTGGGTCCTTTTCGGGACACACATCTGATTTTACAGACCGACACAAACCCATGGTCAATACAAGGGATATAACTTTCCTTTCTTGCCTAAATATAAGCTTATTCTTGTAGTAGTTTAGTTGCTTATCCTGTTTCCTGTAACATGTAGGTATTTTAGATACAGAAGTAACTATTGTATGCAACTATTACAATACATATGGGACATAATTATGTCCTACAATCCCAGGACATTTGCCACATTTAATATATTTGGTCAGGACACAACTGCCCAAATAGGGAGTGTCCTTCGCAAAGTGGGACAGGTGGTAACACTATCATTGGCTCATGTCCATAGCACATATTTGTAATAGTGTATAGGCATATACTCTACATATCCTTTGTTCATAAAGGCTGGTAGTGGCGGAATCCGTGATTGCTATGGTCTATGTTATATACATATATGAACACTTCAACTGCTGTATATGGGAGACCTATGGAATCCCGAAACCACACTGTTCCGACGCACACAGTACCGGGACCAGACTCCCATACCCAACATTACCGACATCGACAGTAACTCGCGAAGGTAACATGAACATGGAACACACACATGCACACACATACACACTGCAACCCAACACATCCAAACAAACCATCCTACACTACTTATGAGCAGGTGGCCAAGCCCCCCTACATCCCCCATGTAGGTGTCTGCACCCCCCACACCTCCCCCTACTTTAATATTCTACATCCTAGGTCACACAAACAGATGAACAAAGCTAACCCACAACCACACATTACAGTCCCCCAAGAACACACACCACACACAGAACACACACTTACACACACTACAGCCCTAAGAAACACACGTACACACAGTAACCTACTCAAACCGCAACACCAGAAGCACTGACTAACTGTCCATTAACATCGTGAGATTACACCTCGTGCATCTGGTGTTTCGGTACTGTGTTCTTTCGGACCTTAAGCCTCAGGATTACAAGCGTTGGTATGTAAAGCAGTCGATATGTGGTAGGTATCCCATTTATATGTACCTCCATGGTTATGTAGATGTTGTTAACCTATCTATATTTCTACACATATATGTATATCCCCATATATCGACATATCTCTCTCTCTCTCCCTCTCTCTCTCTCTATATATATGATGATGTATATAAATATATATATATATATATATATATATATATATATATATATATATATATATAGATATAGATATATATTATATATAACATACACCTTTCATTGGGTACATGCCAGTTTGTCCTATTTCAACACATTCCTACCTTTTGTGTTTTATCCTGTCAGTATACACGACTGCCACTGGTACATCTCAGGTAACTTAGTGGTATGTTATTGTGATGAATGTGTACATGGCTGCGTGTTCTAATCCTGGCAGTGATATCTTACCTCTCTGAGCAGGCACTGGTAGTGCACGGGTGTTTAACTCACATTTCAGCAATTGTGTGTTCCACATGTTTATTATTCTGTGGAGAACTACCTATATATGCAAGCTGTGTTTAAGGTACACTATGTAACATGTACACATCTGAGAAGATTCCTTCAGGGATACTCCCCATTATTTGGAACTACATCCCTGATTACATTATACAAAACCCCTCACTGACACTCTGGGGAATCCTTGCAGAGTGGGTGGTGAACAGTAGCTACGCCCCAGGGATCCTGCAAGTGGCTCTGCTCCACAGAGGGACAGTTAATTTATCGATGGGGTGGTGGCAGCAGACGTATTTTGCCTATGCGGTTGGGCATGTACCTACCTATGTATCTATGAACCTGTACATACAGTATGGACACATGCTGATAGCTTAATTTACTGTTCAGGTATTGACTTACCTTGTGCCAATGGCGGATGTGTGTACAATAGTTGAGAGCTACCTATGTAGGATGCACACAGCAGACCACCTATACATGACAATTTACAGGTGGTTGTGCGTGTGTGCCATCCATGTTTGCTGTGTGTGCAGGTGGAGAAGGGTGTCAGTCCATGAGTGCCTACACTGTCAGTGTGTGTGCTATATGTTCCCTCTTTGCCAAGGCATGGGCATACTGGGCATGCCTCCGTCTGCCTACGGGGGCTAGCACAAGGTGTTCCTGGTCTGAGTCCCCCTGTGCCTGTGGGTCCCTTGGCAATGGTGGTGGGCTGTGAGGGCCTTCACCATTCTGTCCCTGCTGCAGCTGTTTCCGCAGGATCATATTGTGTAGCATGGCACATACTATGAAGATCTGGGCAACGTTCCTGGAGAGTACTGCAAGGCTCCACCAGATATGTCCAAGCACTGGAACCATGATCTCAGCATCCCAAACACGCGCTGTATGATGATTCTGGTTTCTGTGTGTGCCTCATGGCGTTCTTGCGTGGCTGTGTGTGCATTTCTGATGGGAGTCATCTTCCACAGTTCCAGTGCATAGCCAGCATCCCCCACCAGGTGGCCATATGGGGTGTGTCCCCCCCGGCAAATACCTGATACAGCTGTGAGGCATGTCAGATGTGGGAGTCGTGATAGCATCCAGGGCTGCCAGCACACACATCCATGATAATGCCCTGGGCATTGCACATGACCTGGCAGTTGATGGAGGGGAATCCCTTGCGTCTTATGTAGTGCCTACCCTGCTCACCGGGTGGAGACTTGATGTGGATGTGCGTGCAGTCTATTGCACCCAGTACCTCAGGGTAGTCTGCCACATGGTGGAAGAGACGCATATTGCTGGCCAACGTCTCCTGCGTTCGGGGGAAGTATATGTGCTCATTGGCATGTGGTAACATGGCATCCAGGAACTGGTGGAGTACCCTGGATGCTGATGCCTGTGAGATCCCCATGATATCCCCAGTTGGCCTTTGGAAGGTACCTGTGGCTAGTATTCTCAAGCTTACACATACCTTCGTGTCCACTGGGATGGGTTCCCCTCTGTTACTTCTGGCTCTGAGGTGTGGACGGCACAGCTCAACAAGTTGCTGTATGATGTCCATGTCCACCCTGTAACGCTCTACTATTTCCAGATCATGTAGCCCCTGGTAGGTTACCCTGGGTCTGAACACTCATCTCCTCCTCTGGTGCCTGAGATGGTTGTCAGCATCATCATCCACATCACCATCAGTCTCCAACACATGCTGGTGAATCAAAGCTATGGCAGCCCCTAACATATACATATTAAAAGTTCCCCGTCTGTATACACCAATGGTGCAGAGTGTCTGGGAATAAAACAAGTGTGTGTGTGGGGCTTTCACACCTTATACTATTGTGAAATGGATGATGCTGGTGTAATTGGGTGTGTTTGTGCTATTCCAGCTGCAGGGTATCTTAATTATTGGTTTTACAGCAGGTACTGCTATTGTGGGGCCTTTGGTGCTGAATTACGCTTGGCTACCATGATTCATCTATTGCCCTTTACTTCTATTTTCAACCCGATTCACCTCCCATTGTCAGGCATGCATCCAGCTGCCACCTTTCTTGTCTTGTGCTTCCATAACCCAGGATTGTGTTGGGAAATATGTTATGTAGCTGATCTACTGCAAGTTTGCTTTGTTCTGCTGTGACAGTTCTCTTTTCTTTGCTGTATGGCATCTCCCCTTTCCTGTTCTGCAGGTAGCTGCTAGCAGCCTTGTTAGCTGTTGTCAATGGCCCACTGTGAGTTCCTAGGTGTTAATTACTCATTTGTACTCCAATTACCATGCTGCTGCATTTCCTTATTGTCTTCCCATATCCTTCCTGTTTCAGCTGTGGTGCACGCCGCACACAACTGTTTACTGGGTTTTGTGTGCGTTTTCATCCACGTTCACATGAACTTTTGGTTACCTTGTGTGCTCTCAGCTAAGCAAAGCTATGGCTACTTCCACACCCCTATCCTGCGGCTTTGCTTTGCAACATACAACACGGATTAGCAATGATCCAATGTACTTAGAGCTATGGTGGCGCGCCCCTCTCTTGATGTCATGTTTACCTTCATGCCACTCCTCGGTGTTGTAAAGCTACGCCGTGTGGTACATCCTTACGCCGGCGGGGCATTTGTGATTCAGTATTACTTGACTCATTTGCATGGCATTGACTACTAATTCCTAGTTACCGCATGGAACACTGTCACAGACCCTTAGCAACCCTTGCGCCATGGTTGTGGTGTAGCATGCGTGCCATTGACTATTATGGGGATATCATGAATTGCGTTACATTACAGTTTTATGACATCTAAATATATTTACCTTGTGAGCCCTTTTGCACACCGATGCACTGCGGTTTTACTTTGCATTGGTACGGTCATGACATTAAATGTTATTTTTTATATGTTGTGCATGTTGTTTTATGCCATTGGCTATATATTTAGCCATTGGCATATATTAACATTATAATACATAAGTTTGGTCCACTTTCATGGCTCCAATTTTATGTTTGACAAAATGTAAACCGTTTTTTTTTTTTTTGGTTTACATTTCTACATGCTTACGCTACGCCTGCACAACTTCATGAATCGTTATATACCTTCATTTGCATACTACACTGCTGCACATAGGGTGATTAGCATGCATGCGCCGAGAGCTGCGCAGCTCTGGCGTACGCTGGTAGTGCACGTGGAAACAGCTCTTACCTGAATCGCTCGACGGCCATATTTGCCACTAGATTGCCAACACTACTCCGGCACATGGTGCAAGCTTCATGAATCCCAGGGACTATCTTCCCTACTAAGGTTTGAGCTCAGAGTATAGGTAAAGAGAAAGGGATAGGGAAGTCCTAGTTGAAAGTCCATCTCTGGTAGTGTTTTTAGTTAAGAAGCTGCTTTTAAAAACAATTAATTAGTAGGGTGTATAAAATACTGCATGGTAACTATAAGAATCAATAGGAAGGTGATATAAAAGATTGGAGAGAAGAGACTGGAAAGGCAATTTACCAAGGAACAATAGGAGGACATTTGTATGGCACCCAAGTATGCAACAAAGTCCAGAAAGCTTAGGCTTTTTGTTTGGAAGTATTTGGATATGTATTTTTATACCCAAGCAGACTTCTGATAATTTGTCATCAGGTAGACAGCACATACTAAAGGTGTGATGGAAAATTGAGAGGTAACTAAAAACATGTTTTTTGAGAATGTAATAAGCTGACACATTTTTAAGAATTTCCTACAGAGTACTTTACTAGAAATGTTGAGGAAGCAAATAGTTGTAGGTAAGGAAATCTTTCCGTTGAGCTGGGGCACAGAATCTGCACTGACTAGGCAAAAGTAAGACCTCACTAATTTTAATGTGATTATACTCTGGTGCTATAGGATCATAGGAAGTTACTAGGCTATTGACACGGAGGCCATTTTAAGCCTAGTCGTTTCAACCCAATATCTGAAAGAAGGACAAATAAGGCAGTGAAGTCCAGGAAGTATTGCAATGTATCAACTTCATTTAAGATGTAATATATCCCGAGTTAAAGACTATAACCTTCAGACAGGTATGTAAACATGATGAAAAATAGTACTGTGGAATTACACAGTATGTAATGATTTACCTGGGTAGATGATGTTTGTCATCTTTTTCCACACTCTGTACTGCAGAGGGCCAATGAATTCTGCTTCATTCAGATCCACTGCTAGCTGTGATGGTCTCCAAAATTGTGTTTGAGCTCTGGACAAGAAAAATATCAGTAATGTCCTGTCAAAACTGCACTGCTATTTCTCAACCAATATATTTACATATGAACAAATGCACTGTAGTACTTACTGATGTAGAAGATCTTTCATGTCCTATAAAGGGATTCACAAAATGAAATAATGGAAGCAAATTAATGCATGAATTTTTATTAATTATAATATACACACAAGTATGACTTGAAATGCTTCATATATTCATTGCAGTTATGCTAATGTAGGAGAGGAGCTAAAGGTTAGCAGCCCATACAGTTATATGCTGTCTCAGATATATTTTACTGTGCTTTTAGCTTGCCTCCATTTCTCTGTATAAAAAGGCTGTGTCTGCGGTCATTGTATAAGAGCAACCAACAGTGTTCTTTACTAGACCTATTTAAATTACTTTCTACCAGCCTTAAAAAGAACCTGTGTATTTAATTAAAACAGTGATTCTAGTAAATTAAATACTACATGTCCTTACATATGATTTCTACTACCAAGTGTCTTGAAGTAATGCCTCAGGATTAAGGCTCTTACTATTATAATTTTATTATTCTTTAAGTGTCTAGAACCTTCCTTTCTGTGGTTTTGTTGTCCTTCGTATTTGACTCTTTAGATTACTTTTTAATATATTTTCCAGTAGAAATTTTTCTGTTAGGCTTTCTTTAGATTGTGCATCTACTGCCTGCTTTCAAGATATCTTGTTTCTTTCACCTGTAAGCCAGTACGGATTTGTTTCTTTCATTTTCACAAGCAATGGAATAGAAGTAACATTTTTAGATTTACTGATTTTAAATGTAGATGAACGTACTACCTTCACACATTATAAACCTGGAGCATGACATGCACATATTATAGCTTGGACAAGGCAGCTAGATTTGTTGCTAATACAAGAAATAGAACACGTCACTATTCCGCTCAAAAATCTCTAAACTGGCTAGAATTATCCCACCAGGTAAATTATTCCCAATTTCTCTTAGCACATAAATTACATATAATCCCATTTCCTGCTCCGCTATAAGTACTGTTCTCCAGCATTACATTGCAGATTGTCACTGTGTACCTTCAAGCTTCTGACAAAAATACACTTAACATCTATAGCCTTACAAAAACTGCAGTCAAAGTCTGTACTTACACTGTGTAGCAAAAGTCTGAATACAGTCCCAGCACCATTCAAGCCAATACATAACATTTATTTAAGCTGCAACTAAAAGAATCCCTCTCTGATTCCTGCCTTTGCTCATGTTGCTCTTCTGACTAATAATTTCAGATCCTTCTCCTCTAACACCTATGTTCATCCTATCTTTCCTTTATTTGTTTTATTTCCTTTACTCAATCTCGCATTTACTCTGTTTCTATTAATATATGCATTTACAGTATAGTGTAATATAAGGTAGGTTTCATCTATGTATATGTAACTTCTTTTCTTATATTTGTGGAGCTTTTCTCTACAGACCTCATCTGAAAATGGATAAAATTATCCAGTCATTCCTTCCCAGTAAACAAATGCCAATAAATAAATAAATAAATGGAGCATGACAGTAACATAATAAATGGAAATCTGATCAACTTTCTGTCACACAGTTGAACTTATTAGATTCTACACATGGGGTATGTTTAAGAAAGCTTCTCTAAGTGACAGTGAGAAAGGTATGAAAGACAGAGATGGGAGAGCTGTCAAATTTAAGCGTTATTGCTCTGAAGAAGGAACTTTAGCATTTTAGCATAAATGTTAATGACTATAGTAAACAACCTGCTAAATTAATGAATGAGACAAATTGACTAAGACAGTTTTACCCCAAAAGAGATCATGCTATTAATGGTAATTCAGAATTAGACATAATGCTTTTAAATCTCGAGACATGGTTATGTGTTGTTACATTTAAATGAAGCTGCTGATGACTTTCTACTTTCTGACGTAGCAGCCCTTTAATAGAGAGGTACCACGGAAATAATTAGATCTTGAGATTCAAACTAAGCTAATTCAACTGGAAAGCAGTATAGCAAATCAGATAACTCCCTGCCTGACCTCTGAAAGGTCAAGTAACATTAACCCAAGGAGGTACTCAAAGGAAGAACGCATACAAGTCAATGTTAAAAAAATAATACTGAAATTGTGGAAAGAGTTTGGCAGATGGTAAAAAGAGATACAACTGATAATAAAAATAAGCTTTAACCCCCCATGATAAATTAATAAAATAACATCACTAATAACTTGAACTCTAGCAGAGAATATTGACAGGATCAACACAGAACTCCAGAATGTGCAGATAATTTATTTACAATTTCCAAAGACACTGATTGTAAAATATGTTTCCATTTTTGTTCCAATTAATAACTAAACTGGTTCATCTCTGATCATTTTCAGCCATGAAATGGGCAAGACGAATATAGCATAGATGGAGAATTTAGAGCGACTCACCAACAAGCATCATCTTGGCAGTTAAACATTAAAAAACTAAACGTGCAAATTCCACACAGGCCATAAGTACAGCTTAGGAATAAACCATGAAATACAATATTTGGAGCCACATTGCTCCCATAATATTGAGACTTTACACATGAAAACTTATAAGAAGCTTCTGATGATTATTTATGCTAAAACAGTGGTCAAAGTCTAGACAATTCCAAAAAAGGACTAATGTAGATAAAAATAGACATGCTTCCAGGATAATTCAACAATATGTTCAGGATTTTGTATTTTAGACAAAATTAATATTCAGCGCCAGGACCTCAATAATCGAATTCAACAGAATTATCAACCTTGTTAGCCTAATGAGAGATGTGAAGGTGGTTCTTGACTGAATAACTTTTCATGCAAAGAAACACAGAATGATTAGTTGCTTTTTTCTATGCTGTGCTAAGGTGACTAGATTGAATTTTATGCCACAAAAGGCAAAACAAAAAGGTTAGTTCCTCATCTATCATGACAAGAATAAATAGCCTTTCTATGGAAACATTCCTGCTAAAATAAAGGGAACATTAGCTACATAGTATTACAGACTACAGAAATGATATTGGCCATAAATGTGATGAGGAAATCATGAGAGGATTTGGTGGTATTACTAAGCTATTGAATATCTTTCAATTTTATTGAATTATGGTAGGATTTATTCAAAGAATGGGGCAGTAGCCCCTTTAGTAGGATGGTCAGAAGATTAAATGGCACCTTGTCCTCTAAATCTAAACTGGGTGGCTTCATGTTCATGGATATTAGTAAACTGATTATTGGGGAGATTATTATTATTATTTGAGAGATGGTACCCACAGTAATAGGGCAATAAAAATGCCCCAGTGAGCATCCTTCTGTTGCTGGACTGTTTCTCTGAAAAAAATAAAAATAGTTCTCTAGAGAAAAAGGATTTTTTTTAACAAATGTAGAAGTGTAGCTGTAAAACCCTATTAACATTTTTTCCATATGCACACATTATGCATTATGATGTTTTTATTTCTAACAACTGTTTTTCAGTCCAACATAACATAAATCATTCAATTCCTGCCTTCCCTTAATCCTCAGTCATCTTCTTGGACGTTACTCTGCATGTATTGTTTCCACAAATTCCACTTATTTTTATGTAATTTGCACACTCCCTTTTCTAACGATCCATCTTTCAGTTATTTTATATCTTTTACAATATTCAGTACTTCAAATACAGTTGGTTTAGATTTCGGTTTCCATTTTCTAGTAATTACTTGTTATGGCAAACAACATGTGCCTAAACAATTCAGATACTATGTCCTAGCTCTAAAGATATTTTCTTAGTTACAGCAATTTGCTTACCCAATATTTATGATAAAATACTATTGTAGGGATTTTTTTTTAATCTCCCAACTCTTTACACTCCCAAAAAACATGTTCCCAGTTATATCTTTCTTCCCCATCACACTTCCAACATTTGCTATCTACCTGAGGAATATACTTTAAAGTCTGCTTGGAGAATATAAATCACTATGCAAACACTTCCAAGCAAAAATCCTAAACCTCATGGACTTGGTTGTATACTTGGGAGCCATATACATGTCCTCCCATTGTTGCCTTGTAAATTTCTTATCCAGTCTCTCTTCCCAATCTTTTCTAACCTCTTGTGATTGATTCTTATAGTCATCATGCAATATTTTATATGCCTCATCTCATTTTTAAAAGCATCTGCTGTTTTGATTCTACTAAAACCTCTACTAAAGTAGGTCCTTGACTTAGAACTCCCCTATCCCTTTCTCTTTTCATATACCCTGATATCAATCCTTGATAGAGAAGGTAGTCTGTAACCTGCAGTCTAAACTTCTTGGCCTCATCCTACCCTATTACCTTTCCCTTTCAAGTTATTTGCTTCCAATACCTTAGTTCCTTTGCCAGTTTTCTCCAGTAAATGCCAGACCTCTCTTGCCAATTATCTGTATCCCTACTTGCAGTCATTCCTATTGGCAAAATCACTTTTCTCCTTTCGTGTGTTGGCTTAGTACTTAGAATATTTTCTGTACATGTATGAATATAATATTCTATATGGTTATTATTCTCCTTAAGGATCTAAATACAAAATCCCATTCTCTCCTTATTTCTTAAACCCCCTCCCCCACTTCATTATTATCCCTTTCCAGTTTGAATTATAACCTTCTGCTTGTGTTATGTGTATAAGCTTTAACTGTACAGCTCTAAAATACCCCTTCAAATCAGGTAATTCTAAACCACCTTATTCTATTGCAAGGATCAGCTTATCTCACTAAAATCTTGCTCTCTTTCCCTCCCAGATAAATTCCTTCAACTATTTACAGGGGCAGCTCGTGCTATAGGACTGCAGGACTGCAGCCCCCCCACCTGTAGAAAGAAGGAAGAAAAGATTTAAAAAAAAAATTTGCGAGTCCCGGAACTCCACGCATGCGTGCTTGGAGTTCCTTGTACTCACAGAACTCCAGACTGCTGTGTTAGGCAGTCTGGATAGAGGAACATTTCTCCTCTGCCCTGCAGCCCAGAAGTCTGTGTGGGTGATGACTGCAAAGGACGAAAGAACACTGGACTGTGTCACCCGTAGGCTGGAGTCTCCAGCCTACTCTTGCTAGCAAGGAGAAGGGAAACCAGCTGCCGTGGTGGAGGAAACCAGCCATTAACCACTGCTGAGGGGCCGTTAGCTGCACAGATTAGGAGAAGACTAGATTCGGGCCATTAACTTGCATGGATGGATTTAGGTACGGAAAGTAAGTGTGTCATTAGCTTGCACAGACAGAAGACTAGATTTGGGTGATTTAGGTATGGAAATGTTGTGTGGTGTGTGTTTGTGTATGTTGGGGAAGCTTGAGTGAGTTAACCAGCATTGCTGGGTTATTGTTCTTTCAGACTACCTGCAAGGTTGCACCTACAAATACATTTTTATAGGAGTTCCGGTTGTTGTTCCTCAATACAAGCTGCTGTTTTGCAACAGATTGCCTCTGTCACTTGACCTCATACTTGTAACTTTGGAGTGAAAAAAAAAACTGTGAATGTATGCTTTTGTGGGAAGGGTTCCTTTCATGTTCAAGACAGTGCCTTTAGTGGCCCATATGTTGCTGTTTTCCCCATCCTATCTTCAAGTCAATAAGTTATCTACATCTTTTGATGCCGTCAAACATTTGGAGTGACTGGATGCTAAAGCGCATGTTACGTATTGTTATTTATGTAGCGCCCTACTTTTTTTCTCAACACTCATAAAATGTGTGTTACAGAGTTTAACTCTTCATTAGAGTGCTACTTGTTGGAATCTTATACATCACTACATTATGATGCATTATTGGATGTTCAGCACTGTTGTGCTAAGACATATGAGCACCGAGCACAACTCATATTTTTACGAACAAATCCCCCCCATAGTGATGCTCACTTGCTCAGAAAAAAAAAAAACATTTGCAAGCAAAGTGGCAGGGGAAATGGATATACTATTTCACGTGTTTAAGATCTCCTACCATTTAGAAAGCAAAAGTAAACGGCTGACTTTTGTTCAGAATGTGTAGTACAGTGAAGAAAACGAAACATAAAATGTGACAGCTGGCAAGTACTACTTGACCCGCCTGCTCTGTCCAAATCCCTGAAGAACTTGCGTAAACAGTTTATCTGTGTTGGCAGTTTCCACCCCGCTAAGATTTGCATTCTATCCAATCTCTGCAGTCTTGAATTTGGTTTGTTTCCGACCCCACTGCGTATCATGTGACACCATTTTTATTTTCTTCTCTTTCGCTAGAACCCTTTTCCAATTCGCCCTGCAAACTGTAGTGAAGTCTTGTATATATAACATTTTTTTTTTTGAGAGAAGTTATTCATCTGGATTTCATGAAGTATTTTCAGGTTCTTCACTTAAATATTTCTAAAGTTCTTGTAACCTCTATTTGTATGGTTATTATGCAGTTTATGGATCTGCCCTGTACAGTAATGAGGTATGTGCAACTATTCAATGTATTCAAGATTCAAGATAGGATTTTGTAACAAACCCATTTTTTCTTCTTTTAGGTCATTTTCCATGATAAATTAATGTGATCAGATATACAGGGGGACAAATGGAGGGCAGCTCGTGATAGCAGAACAGTAGAAAGGGTTATGATCTTTACAAACAGGTTTGTCAGAAAGATGGTAAAGTCATTGTGTAGAGTGAACATCAGTGAAAAGGTAGTTGAGATGTACAGGAAAGGCAGAGTGCACATATCAGAGCAAGGTACATTAAAGTTTGTTCAGGAGTTACAACATGAAATGTGCTTGAAGGGTGAAAGCCCATCCTTCTGTGATAGAAGGGCAGTTTTGGAAAGCTAAAATTCTAGAGAGCCTGGTGAGATGGGGCACAGGCCTGGATGACGTGGCCTCTTTGTTCAGGCAGGTTGTATCCACCCTGGCAGCTATGAGACCCATCTCAGAGGTGGACCCTTGTATGCTTTGAGTAGTGGACAGTCTGGGGGACCTGGTCCCCATTAGTGATTGTTTAGACTCCTTCAGTTATTTGTTTTGGGTGAGCTGAATTTCATGAATTTGCAGGATTGCTTTTGTTTTTATGAGATTATAGTTGTTATACTGGTTTGCTTGGTTTCCTTCTAAGTTTTCCCTTTGCAGACATCTGGTGACACTTATATTGATTGGTTGTGATGTATCTTATTGAATTTAATTAGCACTTAATCATAACTGGCTGCAGCTATTTCATTCCAGTGCAAGTGTGCCTGTAGTTATTTGGTAAATCTCAGCGTGTTTATTTCCTTTCAAAGTCAACGAGTTTTGAGTTAGCTTGAGTGAGTTACTCAGTGTTGCTGTCTGTAATGGACATTTCATGCTCCCCATTTATCTCCACTCACAGAAAAAGTTGTCAGATAGATGAGCTCCAGTTACTGTTGCAGGTATGCATTGATGTTTTGCAAGAGCTTCTCTCTGTACCTTGACCTACACTTCTAGCTATGAAGTGAAATACCTGTCAGTGTATGCTTTTGTGAGAAGGGTTTCAACACATAGCCAGCCAGTTCCCTATATGTTGCTGTTTTCTCTTGACTATCTACAGTCAACTATTTTACTTACAGTTTTAGATGGATTCACACACACTTGATGTGACTTCTGTCTGGAGAGCTTGTAATATCATGTTAGATCCGCTGCATTGTTTCTTCTTCCTCAACATTTAAAGGTATGCGGCACAGTTCAGCATTCCAGTAAAATGGAATTCCAGTCAGAGCTGTATAAACATTCAGCACTGCATCACAGTGTAGTGTTGCTCCAACAATACAATAGTACACTTCTGTAGTAGTGTAGAGAATAAACCTGTCGCATGCAAAAGTTGGCAGGAAAAATGGATAGACTGCTTCCAATTATATAGCTATGCTTCCATTCAAAAAGCAAGAGTATATAGGTGACTTCTGTGCAAAATGTGAAGTACAGTGAAGAAAAAGAAACATCGAATCTGACAAGGGCCACTTGACTCTCAGTCTGCCAGATATGCTGAAGAGCTTGCATAAACTGTTTATTTCTGTTTTCAGTTCCCCGCTTCATGTAAGATATGCCTTATGTCCACAGTGTTTGCAGTCTTGAATTTTGTTTGTTTTTGACTTCAATATCATGGAATACTGTTTCTGTGAAATAATGCGTCCTTCTTTTCCCTGTTCTTTCCATCCCTTAAATTTAAAGTGAATTCTTGCTTACTAATCTATTTTTGAGAGGTGGCATTCAGCTTGATTTCATTTAGTTTTCAGGTGCTTTCTGTTGATTTTAAAATACTTGTATGGTTTCTAGTGCAGACTATGTACCATCTCTGTTATCCATCTCTGAAATGTCTTTTTCTTGAAGGTGCTATACAGTGATGATGTGTACAGAAGTAAATACAATAATCAGTGTATGGTTTCATCAACCACTTTATTATGGGTTAATAAAATAACAGCAAATTCTGTCTGTGATGCACCTGTAAAGAGTGGGTGAAGATAGATGAAGGCTGCCAGCCTGGCCAGATAGAATTTTGCAGATAATTCTGTCATTTGTAAATATGAATGTAAACTACAGGCATGTTGTCTTAAATGTAAAGAAATAGTGTTGCATGTGGAACTGTAAAAAATGTGACAACAGTGCACTCTACTGACCAAAGTAAAGCATGTTGTGACCCTTTGATGTTAGCATTAGAAGCCAGTAAGTCTAGGGTGAGACATCCTGCCTATTGTTTTAAGGCCAGAGTTAATGGCCAGAATTGCATGCATAAATGTCCTTTATCGCTCTGGTTTCTGCCCAGGTGTAAAGAATGTAAATGCAGTTTTTGTTAGCCTGGGAACCCAGGACAGTGTGAAGAATGATGTAATGTAAATCTGGATTGTGATATCAATTTAAACAGAGCGAGCCAGAGAGGAATGGGCATTTTTGTCTTGACCATCCAACTCATCAGCTCTCTGCCTTTGCTCTATATGTAAGTTATTCTGGAACTGTATTTTCTCATAGTCTAATCTTTCTAGTTTCTAGCTATTTCTAAGCGTTTTTCTGTGATATTAGAACTTTGCTACTCTGTTATTTTAAGTATTTCTCTGTGATCTCTGAACTCTTGACTAGCACTGTGTAGTAGGAAGTATTATCTTATGTTTTTATTTATTATTACCTGTTTTTAAACCCTTTCAACTGTGGCTGTTTTGTGTAGAGATAATTTAAACACAGGAGTACATTGCATGCATATAGTAATCCTGTACCAAGTCACTCTAATAAACCTTGACTGTTTAGTCACACTTACCATTTGGATAATAAAATTGAACAGTAATAATTGGACACCCTTTTAAGGGCCTTCAAGTAGCTGGTAAATATTAGCTGGGTGGTGGCAGGTGGTACTACTGTATATAGTCTGGGTAATAGGGGTACAGCTGGAGAACCTGTGCCAGCCTATCCCAGGAGTTTATGTGTGGTTGTATAAACTCTTATCTCAAAGTGTGTGTGTGTGTGTGTGTGTGTGTGTGTGTGTCAGATACTTGGGCAGGGACACAAAGCACTGGTTGGACAGAGAGGGTGCTGGAGGTTTTAGCTTGCCCAGCAATGCTGAGATCTAGACCCTATAGCTGTGCCAGTGGGGTGTCTTATTAGGGACCTGGAGAGAAGGGAGCAACCAGCCCAAGACTGACTGTGATCTCTGTGTGCTCTTAAGGGAAACTGCACTTTACTATGTGTATTTCTTATCCATTCCTCTATATGGGACACCCCTCACTGGTGCTGGTGGTGAGGATTGAGGCGCCTTGTTTGTTGGGCCAGTGCACGGGGTTCACAGCACTTTTCTTTGTATCCAGGTAGGCCCCAACCTTCTCTGATGCTCTATTACATTGGTGCTTACTTTTAGATGATTTGTCATGGGGGTCTTTTTCTTCTTTTTTGTAGTTTTTATTCATCCTCTGATATTGCATACTGTGTGTGTGTGTGTGTGTGTGTGTGTGTGTGTGTGTGTGTGTGTGTGTGTGTGTGTGTGTGTGTTTGACTAAGTAGCAATGCTTTAATGACCATCAGGTAAGCTTGTCGGAGATTGTAAGATGCAAGTAAACTTTAATAAGCATACTGTTAAATAATTACCAACATTGAAAGCCTTCTCATTGTTGCCATGCAGAGAATATTTACATAACTAGATAATGTATAAGCCTTAGGTATTGAAATGCATATGACAGTATTTGCAATAAAGGACAGGATTACAGTATTTTCAGAAGCTCATTACATTGGTTGGAGACTTGCAGTCATCTTTGCAGGCTTTACCCGTAAACTAAACAGAATGCCAATCTATCATGTATGGCCATAACTTGTGCAGTAATCCATTAAGCAATTTATCTTGAGCTTGTTTCTTGTTTGCTGTTCATTTTTTACTTTGATCATGTCTTCCCCATGAAACAAGTAGATAGTTGTTGTCAGGCAGCAGGTCATTTTGGATAAGAACATTTTTACAAGTGGGGGTATCACAGAGATTGCTACTTTCAGCATGTTACTTGGTAATTTTATAAAGCTGAATATATATTATAATTAGAAATGCAGTGCAAGGAGAAGTGGTTTAAGTTGAGTGCTGCTTGTTTTTTTATACTTGATTTTGACTAGCATTCCAGTAATGTATTTAAAAAGTAATTTAATTTTTTCATGCCTCACAACCTTTGTGTTTCCATCTAGATATTAAGTAAGTTGTCATGTAACCAATGCATTGGAATATTTTTTTCTTTTACACTTCATTTTGTCTTGATTGGACTCTCGTAATGATGATTTGGCACCCAGGGCAGCCTATTTAATTAAAGTTCTAGTTGTTGGGGTTTTGAGCATAGCTCCACCCCTTTCTAGTTGGCCACACCCCTTCCTCTTGGCCACACCCATTCAGCTGTCTCCTGCAGCCCCCCATTAATTTGAAGTCACCAGCCACCACTGACTCTTTATTAATTATGTTCGCAACATTTCCTCTCTGGTTGATATGAATAAAAATAAAAATATGATAAAATATATAATAAATATACTAAACATATAACAAAGAAACAACACATTAAACATATAATAATATATTAAACGTATGATAAAATATTCCGGACCTGTTCATAAAACTAAAAGGACTAAAAATCTTCACTGTTTGTATCATAATATTCATATCCATACACAAGAGCTTCCAGTTTCTCAGTTTTTATATTATCATTTGTTTAGTCTCTTCCCATAAATCTTTAACTACCATAACAGAAGCCTTTTTAATACATGCACCTAAATAGTTCATTTTATCTTGTCCCCCTAAATATGGGTATTGCTGAGCCAAGTCATGAGTGGGTACATAATTTACAGCTATAGTCTTTGTTTTCACACACAATGAACAGTTCAAAAAGGATAAAGCACAAACATAGTCCAAGTCTAAGTACAAAGCCAGCTCTTTATTTCGGATCTGGTACCTCGGCCTTTCGCCTTCAAAGGATCACAGAAACTCTGCATATTATCACAGTATAAATACACATTTTCTTAATAGTATAATTAGTCTTAATTAATTAACACAGCCCTCTGAGATAGTCAATTTAAATAATTTCATGCATTTAAAGGAACATTTGTAATTACATAAAAAGTAGCTGTTTTAAAGATTTCCAAGTGAAGTTACCATTTAATTTCACTTAAGAATATCCACTTATAAATATTTACAAATAGAGATAGTCAGTACCAGTAATAAATCTTGCTTACATTATTTATAAATTCGTTATAAATATGTTACTAAATAAATCCCTACAAATAATTATATATTTCAATATTACAGACACTACACAGTATGAACATTTATTCATTTCAACATTTAAATACTTAATTCCAAATTTAATCCACCAGGTTTTAAAGTGCTATATTTAAGAATCATTTTTGTTTGTAATTCTAGTAATTTTTGAATGAACATTCCCCCACCTTCAAAGTAAAATGGCTTTCCTAAGATACAAAATCTTAGGCTATTAGAGCAACCACCATGATGGTCCACAAAATGTTTAGCCACAGAACCAAATTCACTTTTATTTTTTATGTCCCTTAAATGTTCAAGTATACGAACTCGAACCATTCTTTTAGTCTGCCCTATGTACCATACATTTTTACATGAACATCCCAATATATATACAACTCCCACTGACCTACAGTTAAAGTAAAATCTAGGTGAAAATGATATCCCATTAATTTTACTTGGGTTTATAACCTTTACACAAATGCTACAGTGACCATAGGGATTTGTTCCTACAGGAAGATCTAAAACATCATCTCCTTTCACGAAATTGAAGTTTAATAATTCTTTTAAGTTTTTCCCCCTCTTGTAAGAGAACGTTACATGTTTAGGGAAAAGGTGACCTATATTTTCATCTTCATTAATGAGATGCCAATATTTTCTTATCAAGTTTTCAACTTCATCCGATAGAGGGGAGAACTTAGTCACATAAAATAGCTTTTCTTCTTCCCCCATCCCATTAGTGATCTTCTTATAGTTATCACAATCAATATTGACCGAACTTTTATTAATTTTCCGATGTTCACTATCAATGACCCCCAGAATTTTATTCTTAATCATTCTCAAATGATCCATATTATAGCCTCTCTCAATTAGCCTTAACTCAACCTTATTTAACTCTTTATGTCTTTCACTTAGGTTACTCGTGTGGTCAGAGATCCTTTTAAATTCCCCTAAGGGTAATGAACGTACAAGATGTCCATAGTCTTTGTTTTACCTTCATTAATTTTATATCATGAAAAGACATGAAACTGTCTCAAAATGCTCCATACTGAAATACCCTTTTCTGCATTTATCAAGTATAATCATCTGCAAATAAAGCTAACTTTTATTGACTACCATATCAGTTATGTGTCTTTTATTTTGTTTGCCAATGGCTCTAACTATAAAACAAACATCAAAAGGAAAGAGGACATCCCTGCCTGGTTCTTTTACCCAACACTACTTATCAGAGAGGAACCCTCCTACTTTAATTTTTGCCGCCGATCCTTCATATATTCTCATAATTAACCCTATTAGTCTATCAAGGAATGCAAATGGTTCCATTGCCCTATTCATAAAATCACATCTTACTCTGTTAAATGGTTTCTCTGCATCAAGACTCACCACCAGCTGTGGTATTACCTTACATTCTGTTTCCCTATGGATCATCATTGTTCTTTTAATGTTGTCAAATGTTTGTTTTCCTTCCACAAAACCACACTGATCCATATCCATCAATTTTGGCAACACTTTTGCCATTCTTTTAGCTAGTATAGACAAACACTTTATAAGCACGGTTTAAAATAGAAATGGGTCTATATGAGGCTGGGTCTGATGGGTCTTTATCCTCTTTGGATAATACAGCCACCACTGCTTTCTTCCAAGGTGCTGCTGCTGCTTCCCCACCCTTTACAATACTATTAAACAGAATCTTCCAGATTTTTATCACTTTCTTGCCTCCTAACATCCAAACTTCTACAGGAATACCATCTCTTCCCAGAGACCTCCCTACAGATTGAATGTAAGTCACCATTTGTATCTCCTCTCCTCCTATCTTAATTATTAGTTATTGAGCTTCTAATCTTGGCATAATTAAGTCTTCCATAAATATTTCCATTTTGAGCTCTTTCTTGTTTTCAGCATTCCTCTGCTTTATACAAACTTTTATAACATTTTTGAAATATATCTAGTACCTTTATAAAATCTCTGGTTATTTTTCTTGTCATTGGCCCCCTAAGCTAGGCAATAATCCTTTCTACATTCTGTTGCACAAGTTACTGTGTTACAAGTTTTTGTGCTCTGGAGTTGTTATCAAAAAATAGTTGCTTAGCAGCAATCTTTCTAAGCTCATGCATATTATCCAACAAATATTCCCTTATTTTCTCTGTGGCAATTTGCAGTTGCTTTTTCTTTCTGTTTTGTGAGATTTCCCCCAATCCCGCACTACTTAACTTTTGTCAGCCCTTCTAAAAAATCTTATTTCATAACCATATCTCTTTGCTTTTATTTCTACCCTATTTTTAAACTTCATTTTTATTTTATCCCACTTACTAGCTATTCATGCTGAAGAAACTTTTATCTTCCCTAATAATTCTGAAATAATTTCCACTACCTATTCCTTAAATTCATTTCTTTTTAACAGATGGGGGAAGTGTCAATGTCTCATTTTCACTTCATTACCTTGCATTTATTTCTTGGTTTGTATTGGTATATGATGTGAAATTGTCATTGGATGTGTGTCAAAGCTTTCAAATAAATGCACATGTTTCTGTGAAATATCATTTCTATCCAGTCTAGCCCAGTTATTGTACCTTGGGGAATAATATGTAAAATGTGAAATACTCAATTTGATCCAGAGAAATACAACTGTCAGCTTATTTTTAATGAATGAGACACTCTTGACGAATGCATTAGGGTCCAGTGAGATGGCAATTTGAACTTACCTTTTACTGAATTTGAATATACAAGCTTGTTGTGAATTTACAGGGGTAAAGCCCATTAGATATTAAAAGTCTACCAGTAAATCAGAAAATACATGCTCTACAGAATTTATCCTGAGTTAATAATTCATATTAAGAGAAGTTAAGATTTAAAATATGGATATTTTTTAAACATAACAGAGAAGAGGGGGAAGGAGAAGAGGCAAGAGAAAATATGGACCTCCATAGTAGATGAAAGTGTAGAGTGCTAATATAAATGATTTAAACAATGAATAAGCATTTCCATTCTTGGGGGAGATGTTCTGGGGATAACTAGACAGATGTAATTCTTATAAGGCAAGTGTAAAAAGAAAAAATAATTTTTATGGACACAGCAATGTGATTGAGCATTGATTACCCAGTATGTCTGAAGTGCAAGTCCATAATATCTGCCACTGTTTGAGCGCAGTTGCTCATGAGTTTTATTTGATGCAGACTTTCGTCTTATTAGTTATAGTAGTTGTGATGACTGTGCCCTGGCCCAGCAATCAAGAAGCCTCAATCCTCACCACTAACACCAGGGAGGTCGTCTCCTAGAAGAGGAAAGGATAACTAATACACACAGTAAAGTACAATTTCCCTTAAGTGCACACACAGATCAAAGTCAGTCTGGGGCTGGTTGCTCCCTTGCTCTCCAGGTCCCCAATAAGACTCCCCACTGGCACAGCTATAGGGTCCAGATCTCAGCCTAGCTGGCAAGCTAACCTCCAATACCCTCTCTGTTCAACCAGTGCTTCGTGTCCCTGCCCAGGTAGCTGACACACCACACACACTTTGAGATAAGTATTTATACAACTTCACAGACACTCCTGGGAAAGGCTGACACAGATTCTCCAGCTGTGCCCCTTTACCCAGACTATGCGGCAGTAATTTCTGCCACCATCCGCTAATATTATCAGCTACCCAAAGGCCCTTAAAAAGGTGTCCAATTATTACTGTGCAATATTATTATCCAATTGGTAATGTGACTATTCAGTCAAAGGCTTATTTTAGAGTGGCCTATTACAATGAACTCTATAAATATGCAATGTACTCTAGAACCTACTTCTCTACACAAACCTGCCACAGGGAAAGGTTTTTAAAATATTTAATAATAAATAATTAAAACACAAGACAATACTACTACACCACAGAGATATCTAAGAGTTCAGAGAACACACAGAAACTTAAAATAATAAAGTATGACAGGTCTGATATCAAAGAAAGACACTTAATCTAACTTTCTAATCTTTAGCTAATCCTAAGAGAAAACACAGTGCTATAATCCTACTTACAGACATATAGAGCATAAGCAGTACTGGGGTTGTTGATGGTCCAAGACAAATGCTTTCAGTCTCTCACTGAACAATAGTTTTTAAAACACTAACAAACAGCTCTGCTAAGTCATAACATCATTTTGACACTTAGTCTGGAGTTCCCAGGCAAAAAGGCCACATTATTTAGCAGGCTAACACCTGCTCAGAAAACTACAGCAATAAAAGACATTTCACATGTATACTCTAACAATTATTCCTTAAGTTAGACAATAGAAAAAATGTGTTCAGCCAGTTGATTCGGCACCATTTTTTTAGATAATTGTAACTTTAAAGAACATTTGAAATGCTTGGCTTGGTTTTCCTTACAGCAGATGGCAATGTTGCAACAATCTTGAAGTTCACATTTTACAGTGTTTTCTTTCATTTAAAACCACAAGCCTGTATTTTACATTTAGTTAGATAGAATTATGTATCAAATTCTATTTGACTAGGCTGGCAGCCTTCGCCCATCTTTCCCCAATCTTCACAGTAGTGTTTATTAATGATGATGTTTGTTCAGGTTTATTTGTTGATATTGCTAATGCAGAAAGGATCAAAATGAATATAAAGATTCAATTCCTGGGAGGGTATGAGAACTGCTCTTATAGAATAAAGCAGAGGAATGAACCTCATGGTGCACAATTACTGTACTGAAAACACATAAAATGAGTTAAAGCAGTAAAAGGATTCTTTGCATCATAGAAAATTAGTCACAGGCAAGACTGAGGAGCCCCTCTTTGCAATGATGGGTCTACTAAAAGTTATGACATGGAATACCAGTGGTTTGGTGGAGATTAATAAATTGTAATAAGTAAATACCCAGTACAGACAAAGTAGAATAAATGTTTCTCTAATCCAGGAGCTGCATTTAACAAAATCAGACCACCAGGTACTGATAAAGAAAGGGTTTAAGGTAGATTTCACAGCAGAGTTGTCAACAGAGAGAGAGGGAGAGGAGACAGACAGACAGACACACACACACACACACACACACACACACACACACACACACACACACACACACACACACATACACACACACACACACACATACATACATACACACACACACACACACACACACACAGTATAAAGGGCATTTTCATTTCAGTTTCTAGGGGACACCATTGAAGGTTGAGGAAGAAATAGTGTGTAGTCAGAGAAGATGTATAGTGGATAGAGAGAATTGGAAGGGAAAAAGAATAACTATGTTTGGTTTATTTATCACCAAGGATTAGCAAACATGAGTTGAGAAAAGTATTAAGGGAGATGCTTAGTTTCCAATAGGGAATGCTGATAAGTGGGTGACTGGAACATGCAATATGATACTAGAGATATGACGGGGCCAGAAAAAAAAATATGTGTAAAGAGAAAACTTTGAAGGAAAATCTTATGTTATTTGGGTTAGAATATATACTAAAAGTTGGAGAGGGTCAAGTGCAATGCACCTACTTTTCACCAATATTTGATATTTAATTAGGCTCACTTGATCGGTTAGGTTAAAAACATATAAAAAGTAAAAAAGAACCTCGGAGGGTCCACAATAAAGCGTAAGGATAGCTGTTATTTCAGATGTTTAATAAGGAAATTCTCTCCACAGTGTAAGAGAGCACATAAACACATTAACGCTCCATAGAAACAGTACTTTTCGTTTTAAAACTTCATCAGATGTGGGCTGGTTGACATACTACAAGCATTTAAAGGCTTAACAATCAAAGTTGGTCCAATCAAAACACATTAATCAAGACATATTAGTTGAAGCTGATTTTAAAAAAAACATTAAGACCAAGGTAAAAATAGTCAAGAACAATGCAAATAAAAACTGCAAATAAAAATGAAAGATATACTTGATGTATAACTGCAGAATATTCCCCTAAATGTTAAAACAGACCTGTTTAATTCATTGAAACTAGTATAATTTAAAAAAATAAAACAAAACAAAGCACCATCATGAATACTGAATATAAAGAGCACACAAGGCCATGGTAAACTTAATAACAGCACCATCTTGTGGTAAATGCATGTACCTAAATTTCAAAAAAACTTTTACTTTGTATAGTTTAAAAATGGATAAAACTGAATGCAGTTAAAAGATTAATACCATGTTAATACATTAATAGAAAATTGCTTTACTTTCAAAATAAAAATAAAAAACAGTACAATAAATACATATATAAATACATAATTAATGCCTTTTAAATATTCATAAAAAATCATTGTTTCTTTATTTAAAAATCCAGTAGAGCAACCAAATATGGGTGAGAGAATCAAAGGCTAGTACAACAGTACACATACTCATATTCAAGAGCTTTATAACAACTTTGATTGTATGGTGAGGGTGCTGTATAACTTTTCTCACAGGACACCATTTCATCTAAAGCTGACCTTGCCGATGTATGTGTACACACACACACACACACACACACACACCGATGTATGTGTAACACACACACACACACACACACACACACACACACACACACACACACACACACACACACACACACACACACACACACACATATATATATAGCTAAGAGCAAATACCCAGAAAAGTGAATGGTCTTTTTTTCTGTTTTTCTGCCTACCAGCAACTCTGCTTGCCCGATCACACTACAGTAGGGTCTAGAAATTTTGCCTTTACTCACTGTAGTGTGATTTCTGAGTCTGTATATATAATTAGCAAGGCACATCGGAGGGGCTTACCACCTGCGTAAAATACTGTTTTTCACTTATATATATATATATATATATATATATATATATATATATATATTTTTTTTTTTTTAATCTAAAAAGATTGATCTTTTTATGAAAGTTCTTTTTGAGTGTTTGCTTGTTTTTTTATTGCTAAGGTAATCATAGGTCTATTGTGTATGACTGAACCACCCTAATGTCAAATGTAAAACACCAACAAAATAAGTTCAATCATACACAGTACCAAGGGGGGAACCAACAAGAACAATAATATTAAGAGAGGAAAACTATTTCCACTCCTGATATTAAAACAAACCCTCCCCCTCCCCGTTACCACTAGCCTCAAATTTGTCTGAATAGTGGCAGTGTTACAAGAAGTTTTAGTGATGTACAGGTGTAAGGTTAGGATTGGGGAAGGGACAGCATTAGGATTAGCACCCGTTACTACAGAGGGCATACCTTATAGCCTTCAATTGATATGCTCACCAGGAAGGATGGATACTGGAGTACCTTCACTGGAAACTTCTCAGCCCAACTAAATGGTAAACCATTGAAGGCCTTCACGGACATAGAAGGGACTGAATATGAGGACTTCGATAAGGATAAAACAACTCTCATCTCAAGCCAATAAACCTCTGACATGAGACAAAAGATCAAATCTTTCATAGCTTGACATTTTCTCCTAACAATATGGGAAGATCTCAGTTATGTGATTTTTAAAGCAGGTACTTCAGCTATTACTATGATGACTCTCAGGGTCTAATCGAAGTAAAATAACAGAAATGTTAGCCATTGGCAGATTCCAAAAGCAGTCTGTCTGCCACCTTAGGAACATAGATGTTCCATAATGACCCTAAGGATTCTGAACATTTGGCTATACTAACAGATTGATTGTTATGCAATGAAACTGTGTTTAATATTGAGCAATATACACTTATGGTAAAGTCTTGTCAAATTCTCTTAATAACCAGAAAATAGCAACTAGCAATATGCATTCAGTGTGGAAATGGAATTTCATACTAAATACTTGGTTTTAAATATGGGAAAGAGGATTGCATTCTAGATTTTGTTCCAACAATAATAAAAATGTTCTGCCTATGAAAACTGTAACCAGTGAAAAGCATACTATTAATGATGCTGAACAGATTTCTGCTATTGTAAAATGAATTAACAGCAATGTCTAAACTGATGACCAGGGGGCTGCAAGGACTACTAGGTACATGCAGTATGGTTATACTTATAAAAGGAGCAGAATGCATGTAGAAAAAGACTCTCACTAAGAAAGTAGGTGAAGTAGTCTGCATTCATGGAGATAAGAAAGACTATCACATTACTAAGTGGAAATACAGACTGTGTATGGAAATGCAGGTCATTGTGTTGCTGTAGTCCCAAGCATAACAGATAGTATGATAATAGGTAAAGACTTTTCCCAATTTAAAGATTTGTGTAGGTGATGGGAAGAAGGTAACCCTTTTATCAGACCCCTTTATTAGTGTGGGGAGGGGCACCAACAAGTGAATAAGTCTACAGATTCCACTGCTCCTAACTCAGAAAAAATGTAGAGTAACCACTAGATACAAATCAAAACATAGGCTGGGATTCAGAGACATATCCCTGCCACTGTGCCCAGTTGCATGATAGTGGTGTTCAGTGATACGAAGACATCATAAGGTGGACTGAGAAGCATCTCATTAGCAGCTCATTATCATGTGAACACTAGTACGATTAGACCTCATTGGTCTAGTATTCCCCCTCTCAACCCATGCAATGCAGCTGCAAAAGCATCTACAAATATGCACACAATCAATTCATGGAACTTTTTACTCATTAAGCACACACACACACACACACACACACACACACACACACACACACACACACACACACACACACACACACACACACTGCAATACTTTCCTACTGCATGGCTAACAGTCCCACTCCTGCCATAGGAATTAAGAGATATATTTAGTCAGAAGACTGTGTATACTTTTTTTAATTTAACTCCTCCAATAGTGAGTTAGAGGGATTGCTTAGAGTACTATACTGACATTATAATACCAGCAAAGAGTTCCAAGGAAGAGCACATGGCTAATTAACATTAACCATGCCCTTAACCACCTTATTTGCATGTAGCCTTTGCTAGTAAGACCTCAGTAGCACTACCTGTTGCTGCAATCCTACAATGGTGGTACTATCCTTGACTCTGAATTGCGAACCCAGCTCCTACTGAACAAAACTGCACAAGGCAGGTTTTCACAGTGCAGTCTGGATTTCTGAATCCCATCTGTGAAGAAATTAGACATGGTCATCTGTGTTAGCATGTCTGGCTGAAGGTTTGTACGTAATTCAGGTTAACATGTGCATTATATGCCAGCATGACTAGCTAGGATATTGTAAATACCTTTTTGCATGTTGATTAATACTCTGTTTGTACAGGATGTTTAAAGAGTTGAACAGTGTTCTTTTACATCTCTAACTGCGCATGTTTATGCAGGGGATTTTAAATGCAGACTGTCTCAGAGTCAGCTGATCTACAAATGATGTCATTGGAATGTTTCTAGTTGCTCTGTGTTTCCTTTCAGACTAATGACAGCATGGAACTTTCAAATCAGCTGTGTGTTGATTTTCAAAGAGTGAAATGAACATAAGAACTGGAACAGTTAAGACAGTTAACCTAGTTTATAAAAGAGCCTGCTGAAGATAGTTGTTCTGAGAACAGCTGAGTTCACAGTTCACAGCTGTGTTACTGTACTGAGCAGTGGAATAGTTGATACCCAAAGTACTCACCAAGAACTATAAGCCTGCCTTTGCTCTGTAGTAATATTTAGTTTAGATCAGAAGCAGTGTTCTTAGTTAGGAAATTATAGCAAATTAGTCAGTTTTACAATGTTGGATTTCTATCCTTCAGTATTAATTTCATTTTCCTGGTAATCGTATTCTGTTGGTTTACTGAAATTATTGTTTTACATTTTTAATCATTTTGCTTATTATTAAATATTTTGTTATCTTACACTGTGGCTGGTCAATCAGTGTATTCTTTAGTGATTTGAGTGTGCTTATAACTGCTTTGATAATTCCCAGGCCGCTCTGAAAGCCTAGCTCCTTTAGGTCATATGCTGCCATTTGTTTTAATACCTAATTTTAATAATTGGACACCCCTTTGAAAGGGCATAGAGATGCTCTGATTGGTGGCAGCGTTTTGCCATATCATTTGAGGAAAGGACACAGTTGGAAATCTTTGTCAAGCGCTTTCAGCTATAAAACTAGCCTTCATCAGAACCATGCACATCAGTGTAAAACCTCTTTATATACACTTGTATTTAAAAAATTGCGCCAAAACTTTTAAAGCTGTACTACTTCAAATACTTTTAAAAACACCATAGACTGGACAAACATATAATATACATATCTGTATGTGTGTAAAAAATGTCTAATATGAAATACATCAATACGTCATTTAAAAAATATATAAATTACTTATATTTAAATTCACTTGTTGAATAATTAATAATAATAATAACATACCCCATATATTACTATGCTCTATAGATATTATTGAGCTAAAACCAAAAAAGGTTTGATACTAATGGAATCGTTAATTCCGGGAGCCCTCGTGGCATCTAATAATATCTGCCATCTGCTTTCTAACAACTGCATTTTCCAATTGCCACTAAATAATGAATTTTGCAGTTGATCAATGATGGCAAAACGGAAGGTGTGTGCATCTCCATATTCAAGCAGATGTCTATATAATGCATTTCTATGGTCTTTTTTCCTAATTCTGTAATAATGCTCGTACACACGCTTCTTAAGATTCCTTTCCGTTTTGCCCACATAGTAGGCGGGGCATGAAATACATGTGGCCAAATATACCACTTTTGTGGAATTACAGTTACCTTTCCTAAACTTAATATTGGTTTTGTTACCATCCCTTAACCTAATACTTTTATCCACGTTTATATACCTGCACTGATTACAGGAACCACATTTAGTAGTACCTGTAAAATTAGCCCTCTGATCATAGTCATTAATACTTCTTTCTATAATCTTTTTTATATTAGCTCCTGTCTTGTACACAACTTTAGGTTCTGATCCTACTAAACTTTCGAGTTTAGAAGCTGAAATAATTTCCCAATGTTGCTTAAGTATATCTATAATGACATTCGTATATGGGGTGTATGTCAAAACACACACCCTTCGGTATTTTTGGTCATTTTTAGCTTTTAATTCTGTACTAACAAAATATTTTCCTAACAATGGGGGGTACTTGTTACCCCATTCGTTCTGTACATATTTGGTGATGTTATTGACCATTTGTAACGGGTACCCTCTATCCAGAAATAGTTGTTTAACTTTAGCAATTTCTGTGGTCATTACCTCCCTAGTTGAAGACATCCTCGCCACACGAATACATTGTCCCTAGTTGGCTAGTTTTATAGCTGAAAGCGCTTAACTGTGAGGAATAAACTGTTGTCCTGTGTACGAGGTTTGCTGATTTCCTGAGTTCCTTTTATTGCTTACTAGTTGGAAATCTTTGTCAGGCTTTCTCAGAAGTGTTTGGATGGGTGAGATTTAAGTGTGACTGTATCAGAGGTCTTAAACTGGGACACATTGCTCTGAAGTGTGTAATAAGGAGTTATATTTGGGGTGGACAGAAGCATACAGTCCAGTCCCAGGGTATAGAGAATATTCCTGTTGTGCTCTTAGGGGAAAATTGTGAAATATTATTCCTGTTTAAGTGACCATCTCACAGTGGAGTCAGTAGTGAGGATTGAAGTTCTGTAGCTTCTGACCCAGGATCATAGGGGAAGTAACATCATGGATAATGTTAGAAAGCATTAACTGTACAAACATTTGACCAAGGATACAGATACAGGAAGACCCAACAGTGTTTAAATAGATATGTCATATACTATGGCATAGCAGACTACAGTATCAGAACCAATAGAAAGGATATATATATATATATATATATATATATATATATATGTGTATATATCAAAATATTGCAACCTAAAATTGTTAAAAAAGTACAAATGTCACTGCAGCCTGAACACGTTACAGAGCAGGGAGTAAAAATGACAAACAGAAGTAAACAGAAGGAATCACTTATTGAGATGCTGATTTCCAACAGAATGGCATTAGATTGCATAGAAATGTACAACCTCAGCACAGTTCTAAGCTTTTTCTCAAGCTAAACCAGAAAGTTTCTGAAATAATGAAGTCTAAGCAGTAAGTGAGAGTGCTGAGAAGGAGAAACATAGCAATATGAAGGACTATACTAGGGTAATTAAAGAGGATGAAACAGCACTTAGAGTTCTAAACTCATTTCTGTCAGAGTAAGACAGACACCTCAAATAAGGGAAGATATAAGCAACAGGTTTCTATAAGTAATGAAAATGTGAAACTGAACATAAATCTTTTGCAGAAGGAGAAAAACCAAGAGAGGAAACAGAAACTGAGAAGGTTGTGTTCACACACTCGGACAGAAGGAGAACAAAATAAAGGAAAACAAAAAAAAGAGGGTAGTGGACACAGACAGATAAGATAACTTCAGCCACTCTGGCGGCATAGAGGGATAAATCCCAGACCATGGCCCAGCCAACCCAAGTTTGATTAATGGCACAGGTGACTGATGGAATGGCAGGAAAGGAATGGGTGTGCCCCTCCAAGGTGGGAGGGTGCTCACTGATATGCTCCCTAAAGGGATACATGATCCAAAGAGAGGGGATGCCCTCGAATGTAATCAGCAAGCATGGGTACGAAGAACTGTAGTGAATAAGTCATAAGAAAAATTCCCCAGATGGAAAAATAGATGAGCCAAGCTCCCAGGACACCTTCAGGATGCATGACCAGGCCCATTGAAAAATATGGAGCAAGTCTGGGGGGGGGGATGCGGTTGGAGAGTAACTGGTAGACCTGGCATGGACATTGGGTACTGTGGGCCAGGCTGGTAAATATGAGATTTAACAGACCAAGAAAAGATTACATCAGACAAACCCTGCTACTTTTCCCCTGGAGCCAAAAATACAGTAACTCTAAGTAAAAGAAAGCCATTTCTATGTATCAGGTCCATAAAGAAAAGGAAATAATATGGTAGAGACAACAAATGACATTAAGGAATACTATGAGTTGCCTTTCTTAGGAAAAGCTTCAGACAATGAGATGTTAGGGTCTGTGTTGGTAGGAGAGGCAACATTTCTTTCTACCCCACAAGAGAATGACCATGAAGAAAGTCCATGGCTGGCTGACTTCCAGGTAGGCCAGATAAACTTTGAAAAGAGCAAAGGAATATACACATAAAGTTGTAGGAGAAGAACTGAACAAAATGTTTCCACTTTTACCAATAGTTTTGAGCAGCAAAATGATTTATTGTACACAGTAAGGACATAGAGGAAGTAGTACATCAACTATTAGTATCTAAACCTTTGAAAGCCTAGGATAAGGCTGCCATAAAGTCAAGTACTAGAAGGATATCTAGGAATGCACAAAACTAAAGCACAACTGACAAGGAATAGAGAAAGAAATTGACAAATTTCTATAGCTGATGCTTTGAATGCTGGAAAACAGTTCCTTACCCAATCTTTAAAAATTATTTGATTCCAATGCCTGTCATAAAGGTACAGTTTGAACTGCTAAAGACATCATTGGACCATTGCTAAAATCCAACAGTATGCAATTAAGTACCCTGAGGTTATCGCCCACTTAAGGTTAATGCTAAATCTATAGGTAGGGAGTCAGTTGTATTAATGTCCAGTGTAGTGATACCTAAAGGAATGCTCACTCACTAGGGGGCTTCATTTATGTCCAGAATAATGCAGCAGTGGTGCCAGTGCTTTAAGGTCAAGCAATTAAAGACCTCTGTATAGTATCCAAATATCAACGACTCTCCAAACAAACTGTAGAATTTCAAATGAAGAACCAAGCAAACACAACCCAATATCAGGAGCCACAATTTACACCAAACACAGGAACGCTGACGACAGTTTACCTAGGTTTTGTCTTTAATGAACAGACTTATTCAGAACAATCACAATTTAAAATCACTTCAGTTATATACATTTCACCCAAAACTAATCCCAATTAACACTTCCATTGAAGCAATTGATTAATTGATTAATTATAAATCTGTGAGCCATAAAAAATACATATACTTAACCATAATGCTATATTTACACAAATTTTGCTAAATATTGATAAATATATACATCCTATTACATAAATATAATGTAATACGTCAAAAAACTTTATTAAATACATATTTATAGTTAATACAATGTGCCTTGAAAATGTATGTACACTCTAAGTATGTACGCAATATTGTATATTTGTTAAAATTGAGCTTGTTAAAAATATATATTTATTAAAAAATATATAAATATGCACATAAAAATGCATTTTAAAACCATGCATCACTCTTAACAATTACTAATGGTTGTGCATATAAAACTTTCCAAATCTTAAACATCCACTTATTATGTCACCCTAAAATGTGTTTTAATTTTAAAATGGGAATTATACTAATATTGTCGTTAATACCCGGAAACACCATGGCATCCAATCTCAGTTGCCATTTCATTTCACATATGTCCAAGTGCACGTCCAAGATGCCACCCTGACTATCCGTCTTTAAGTGTTGTATTGTGCAAAGCTTAAATTCATGCCCCGGGTATTGCTCAATATGCCTAACCAAAGCATTAGTATTCCTCATATGCCTGATGTCTAATATATGCTCATTGGTTCTTTCCCTAATAGTTCTGCATGTTTTCCCTATATAAAAGGCCAGACAATGGACACATTTTCCCATATAAACAACATTTTTGGTGTGACAATCAAAATGCCCATAAATATTAAAGGGTGTGCCCCCCACAGTAACTTTTTTACCAGTGACTAAAATGTGCTTACATGTACTACATCTACCACACTTAAAATTACCCTTAACTCTACTTGTATAAGTACTCTCTATACTGGACTGACATCCCATTTCTAATAATTGCTTGAATGACCTTCCTTTTCTAAAGACATTTTTTGGAGCCTTCCATAACTTGTCCCATACATTACAATCCAATTTCAACAATCTCCAATTATTTTGTATAATGTTGACTATATGATCAGCATCATAATTATATGTAGTTATAAAAAATATTTGTTCACTCATTTCATTTCTGTCATTTTTTATATCATTCCCTATTTCCACTACTGTTTGCGTATTCATTTGTATACTTTCATTGCCATTGTTGGTCAATATGGCCTTATAACCCCCATTATTTCATTTATATATTACCTCAGCCCTAATGGTATTGCATAAAGTAACTGGATACCCACGCTTAATAAACATGCTCTTAAATTCAACTTCACTAAGAAAATTCTGATACTCACTTACCATTCTGGCTGCCCTAACCATTTGACCCTTTACTATTGCTTTTTTCTGTTGGTTAGGGTGCCAGCTCTGGTAATTCAAGTACGAGTTCGAAAAAGTAGATTTTCTGTATATTCCAGACGTCAAGCATTTGCTGGACTGGTCCACTTTTAATTTAACATCCAGATATGACAATTCACTTTTACTAAACTCAAAAGTAAACTTAAAAAATTCCACTGTATAATTTATATAATCTATGAATGCTTTCATACTTCCTCCCAAATTACAAATATGTCGTCCAAAAAACGAGTATATTGTTGTATATATTTCTTATATTCACTAGTAAACACATACTCCTGTTCCCAAAAGGACATTATATAATTAGCATAAATGGGGGCACAAGCAGCCCCCATTGCCATCCCGGTGTTCTGCTTAAAATAATGACTTTCAAAAAATATAAAGTTGTTTTCTTAACACTATCTCCATTAAGGTGATGAATACATTAATACAATCCTGGTCATGCACACCAGTTTTAACTAACTGATTTTCCAGCCATTCCAATCCAATTTCATTAGGAATGACTGAAAACAAATTACATACATCAATGGTCAACAGGATAGTGCCATCACTTATTTTAACTGTTCTTAATTTTTCTAAGAAATGCCAAGAGTCTTTTGTTATGTAACCAAATTTCTTTAACCCCTTTTGCAAATGAAAATACAAAAATCTACTTATAAAACATGTCTTGCTTCTCTTGCCATCAACAATGGGCCTAAATTTTAGGTCATTTAACCCTTTGTGTAGTTTAGGTATCCCAAAAATGTTACTAACCATGGGATACTCATTTTTCAAATAATAATACTCAGTTTCATCTATCTGCCCCTGTATTAGTAAGTCCTCAACCATAAGATCTATTTTTAAATATGCTATATGTATTTGGTTGAGGTTACTCTCTTCATATGTGTCATCAGCCAACATGTTTCACATATAATCAATATAATTGTTCCTGTCTATTATCTCCATACCATTGCCTTTATCTGGCTTCATAAACCTAAGACTCTTGTCATTAGTTAAATCCTTCAATAATTTCTCATCATCTTTACTTAAATTGTTAAGGTCATTCCTTTCCCCTAATTTTTTGCTTTTTCTCATATATTCCCTAATGTCCAGTTCACATGCCTTCTCATAAAGGGCCACCATTCCATCAGGGGATGGATTAAACTTACTTGTTTTTTTTCAAACCACACTTTTCTTGCACTTGATTATTTGTAAACCACATCCTTATGTTCATTTTCCTAGTAAACATTTTTAAATCTATCAAATAATCAGCTAATTTTAGCTAATTTTCCCCTCCTAACTGGAATGAAAGAAAAACCCTTTGACAACAATTCTGCGTGTTCACTACCCATTTTGCTATTTGAATAATTATAGACTTTGTAATCACCATGAGCATTTGAGACTATGTGCGGGCTATATAATAATGAAACATTTTTAGCCCCTTGAATAACATCAATGACATTCGAAAAATTGTACAATTCCACATCACATTTTGCTTCGGATGTCAAAAAATCAAGTTCATTCAAGCAACTACCATTTGAAGCCATAAAGTCAAAACATACAAGCTGCTGTCCTGTTGATGGCTCATCCATAACTCTCTTTTCAGTATCATTTAACTGTAAACTGGAAACATTTGGGATATCAAAATCCCCAAATGTTTCACTATTATGGCCATCCATAACAGAATAAACACTTACTTGCAGAAATGGGTCCATTAAACTGTCTACCTCCATCCTACTTGATGACTGCTGCGATACTGTTGTGAACAATTCCACTTTTTTGGCTTCGCCCCCTGCCGATAATATTCCTGACTCTCATCTCTCTTCTGCTGCTGCCAGTTTGATCCGCAGTTTTGCAACCTCTCCGAACGTCTGGGCCCACCTTCTAAAGGGAATTCACTCTGCTCAGCATCACAATTATACTCCTGCTGCATCGTCACTTCCTGCACTGCTCGCAGTTCATCACTGGCTACAGCTCTCCGGTGACCATGGTTACCCTTGGACAACGGATATACTCTTTTACTTTGATATTCTTCAGTATCTCTACCAATTTTGTGTAGTTTCCTTTGATGTATAACAGCACAACTGGAATCAATACTCGCTAACATGTTCTTATAATTAGTTTGATAATAATCAAAGTTTAAGTCCGCTAAAATAACATCATTCTCTTCTTCCAATTCATTTATCTGGCGGGCTATAACTTGATCATTATATTTTATCATTATTCTCATCAGTTCAAATCCAGTCCGGTCAAATAACTGATGAACTTCATCAATCATTTCACTTTTCCCTTCAATACCATTGGGATATCTCCAAGACTGCAACCCTCGTGGTACCAACCCCAGTTCAATATTTCTATGTAAATAACTGTTCTCAATTTGTAACTTTTTCATGTTAAACAACTTTTCTCAAAGTCATTCATACGATCAGCCAAACTTTGACTGACCTTTTTTGCCACATTCTTATTAAAATCTTGCTGGAAGTTGAAGTGATTTACCTTCCATTGCATCCTGTCAAGAGTTGGATTAGTAGAGATACCACTGTTAACATTCCTACCCCCATTTTGCACCCGTTCACCAGCATTCGCCTCATTTGAGCCAATTTCGGAGGTAGCTGCACCACTAGGTGTAGGTTGGGTCAACGGAATACCCAAACTTCCCAAACTTCCCAAAGTTTGTCTTCCATTCGTTGACTGTCGTTGATCTATTAGTCTTTTTAGCTGCACAGTGTGCTCGGACAACTGCTGATTGATGCGCCCAAGCAACCCCATGATATCCGGGTCAGTATCCAGATTCTCCATATTAACCACACCAACCAAATATCAACGACTCTCCAAACAAACTGTAGAATTTCAAATGAAGAACCAAGCAAACACAACCCAATATCAGGAGCCACAATTTACACCAAATGCAGGAACGCTGACGACAGTTTACCTAGGTTTTGTCTTTAATGAACAGACTTATTCAGAACAATCACCATTTAAAATCACTTCAGTTATATACATTTCACCAAAAACTAACCCCAGTTAACACTTCCATTGAAGCAATTGATTAATTATAAATCTGTGAGCCATGAAAAATACATATACTTGACCATAATGCTATAGTTACACAAATTTTGCTAAATATTGATAAATATATACATCCTATTACATAAATATAATGTAATACGTCAAAAAACTTTAATAAATAAATATTCATAGTTAATACAATGTGCCTTGAAAATGTATGTACACTCTAAGTATGTATGCAATATTGTATGTTTGTTAAAATTGTGCTTGTTAAAAATATATATCTCACGTAGACCAATGACTGGTGTCAGTACCATGGCGTTAAGCTCAATGCCAAAAAATGTGTAATCATCCTCTTTGGGAAAAACCCGGTTCCCATGAATTACCACATTTATGGTGGTCCACTGAACACAGAAGGTGTTATAAGAGATCTGGGAACACAGGTTGACAGCAACCTCTCTTTTGACCACCACATTGCCACTGTGGTCAGAAAGTCCTTCTATGTGGCACATATCATTACTAAGGATTTTGCATCCAGGAAGAAAGAGGTCATTGTCTCCCTCTACTCTCCCCTCATTATGCCAATCATCGAGTACAATGCCTCATTTGGCATGTACCTCACTAGACACCTGCAACAACTGGAGAGGCTGCAAAGGTACCTCACAAAGAGGATCCTAGGCCTTAAACACTTGTCCTGTATGGACAGACTCAAAAAACTATTCTCGGTCTCATATCGCCTACTTAGAGGCGATCTATGCTTGACTTACAAAGCCATGTCTGACCCAGCTCTGTTAGAAATGCTACATCTAAAGAAATCCCAATCCCTCTGCATCACATGCTCCAGAGACATCAACCTCATTATCACAATCAACAGAACATGCTGGAGAGACAGGTTCATAACCCTGACACTGCCCATGCTATGGAATAGACTTCCCATACATGTCAAACAGAGCACCTCAATGGCCCTCTTCAAGAGAAATCTTGACGAGTGGATGGGAAATAGAAAATTCACCAAGGGGATAACTCCAGTGGCTCTACTTGACAGAGGCACTGGGAATTAAGGTCGGGTGGCATGATGCCAGGGTAATCCTATGGGCTAGGCTTGTAAAGGCTCCAGGGCCATTAGCCTAGTACACACCTATGAACCTTGTACTAGCACATTATCAGATGGCCAAATACATGCCCCCCCCCTCCAGCCCTAGCTCTTTAATGCAAGATAAAAAAGTCTGCTGCTTCTACATTTGCAACAGCAGTTTACAACAGTTTATACCAGGCACAGAGTGCGACATCACCCAGGTTTTAGTTCAAAAAATATTTTAAACTGTTTAGACCACAAAGGGAATGCTACAGTGCTCAGATTTGACCACAAATGCAATACCAGCTTTTCAAAGCCAGTATGCTTTGAAGAGTGATTAGTATCTTGGATGGTTGATCTCACCCACTAACACTTTGGCCCTTCACTCCAGCCTAGCTACCCTACAGAATACATGGAACAGGGAATTCAAGGGGGAGATCGGGTGTTAGTTTTGGTCTCTGCAGAAATCTTTTTTTTTTTTTTGGCTAACTGGCATGTACCATTTGAAATAGTGGAAAAATAAAATGATATAAACCACAGGATTAGACAGACTGATACGACCAGAGCAAATATACCATATCTGAAGCCATGGAAAAAAGTACATACATCTGTTGTTAGCATAATGGCAGTAAATAGTGGAATTGAAGGAGAAAGAAAAGTGATGTATGTGCCTGCAGTGTAGGCAGATGACATATTATCTAAGCCACAATAACATGAGATTAGGAAATTTCTTTTCAGAAACAAGGAAGTGTTTCAAAACTACCTGGCAGAACAAACCTGATTCAGCATCATGCTGTGAACATTCCAGGATCATAGTAGATTAATAGGCTACTGACCCAGAGGTCATTTCAAGCCTAGCCATTTCATCCCAATGTAATAACACAGAAATGATAGTCAATACCTATATTGTGGGTCTATATGACAGTATCGAATGGACTAAATAGAGAATGCTATTTAGTCAATCCGATACTGTCGAAATGGCAAAATAGCGAAGTCATTGAACATCAAATTTTTTCCCAGGGAAAAAATTTGGTGAGCCGTCTTTGGGACTTTGCCATTTCCTCCACTATGGTGCAATCTTGGAGTTGGTACATTTAAGTAGGGGTGTGTGTGGGGGGCACAGCCCCCCACATGGGGGGTGGGGGCGAAGCTACCCAGTTAAATTTGTGTTTAAGTTTATTTTCTTTTTTACAGAGCAGCAAATTTTTTCCCTGGGAAAAAATTGCTGTTCCATTTGTTCAATATTTTGTTGTTTCGATATTATCAGTATGATGAAATAGCATTCACTATTTACATCATACGATAATATGATATAGACCCAATAGCATTTAGTAATGACTGCCCATGTCCAGCAGGGTTGTGGGTGCTATCCCCAGTAAGAATTTATGGTGCCTCATCCACTCTTTCAGGTTCCTCTTGAACAGTGGCAAAGGTGCTGTGTTTCACATGAACTGGTAGCCTATTCCAAAGATGCGGCAGTTGGTTGCAGATAAATCTGTCCCTCCAGTATGCCCTATTTAAGTAGCAGCATCTATACATTTAACTATTTAAATAGAAGCACAAAACATCATGTGACTACAGCCAGCAAATCACATGAGTACAACCTAAAATAACATCACAAGGTATCAATATAACACTTTAAAATAGTAATAAAAATAAAAATAAATAAAAAATAAATAAAAAAAAATCAAAGTTCACTATTTTGCAACTTCAGTAACACAGATTTAAGGATAACAGCAGTGTTAAGGCCTGGGTGTTTATCAGCTGCTAACCTCAATGTCCAGTCATATTCTTTATTCTCTAATACATTATTGACATCACCTCCCCTTATGTCCTTATAGACTATTTCTATAACTCTAAATGCACTCATTACTACTTTTAATCTTAGGACACAAGCTGTTAGAAATATTATTGAAAAAAATGGCCAATTTTAATGGCTTCACCTGAACTTAGAGGAAACCCCCTTTTTTTCATATAGAAACATGATGAATTTAAAAAGTAAAATATGTTACAAGGATTTTAAATCTACAGTGAAGCGCCAACCAGAGATAAGAGTGGGGACCTACAACGGTATGAGTTGTATGTGCTATACTGATATATTAGGTAAAGGTAGTGACTTATTTATACCTCCTATTACGGGTACACACTATACATTTAGATTGCTGGCTAACTGTAATACAATAAATGTTGTGTACTTAGCTACTTGTGATCATTGCCCCTCATTTTATGTGGGCAAGACCACAAGAAGATTTAAAGAGCGCATTATAGAACATAAATCTGATATAAAAAGAGGAAAAGAAAAAATTGCGGTAAGTAGACACATTATTAGTAAAGGCACTACTCACAAGTTTAAATTTAGAGTTATAGAAATAGTCTATAAGGACATAAGGGGAGGTGATGTCAATAATGTATTAGAGAATAAAGAATATTACTGGATATTGAGGTTAGCAGCTGATAAACACCCAGGCCTTAACACTGCTGTTACCCTTAAACCTGTGTTACTGAAGTTGCAAAATAGTGAACTTTGATTTTTTTTTTATTTATTTTTTTATTTTTTATTTTTATTACTATTTTAAAATGTTATATTGATACCTTGTGATGTTATTTTAGGTTGTACTCATGTGATTTGCTGGCTGTAGTCATATGATGTTTTGTGCTCCTATTTAAATAGTTAATTGTATAGATGTTGTATTAGCATTGATAAAGGGTGTAGATCCGAAAGCTTTGCTTGTTTTGTAATAAACTGGTGTCTTAACGAGGTATTTGGTGTTTTGGATACCTGCGTTTTATGCCTTCTTCACAGTAACAATTCTGTTAACTGCTATTTAAGTAGCAGGCCGTATCTAGGTCCCTGGAATGGATAGCCCTAGTTCCGTTTGATTTACAGATATGCTGCAAGTTCATTAGGTTTGGCTCTGAGATTGCTCTGTAGGCCAGGCATACATCCCGCCTAAGAAGTCTATACTATACAGAGTATAGGGACAGGGACTTTAACCAGTCTGTGTAAGGCACATGCTAGAGTCCCTTGATCTTCTTTGCTAGAAACCTCTGAGGACTCTTCCAATTTCTGCAGGTGCTTTGTATGGTACATGCCAAAAGTGGTGTTATACGTAATTATAGGCCGGATTAGAGCAGAATATAGACGGGTTATAACCATTTTTCCTTTCGAGGCAATGCCTTTACTAATCAAGTGTGCTACATAGAAAGCCTTCCTTACTATAATAGACAATGGTAGTCAAAGATAAGATCGCAGTCAACATGTGATCCCAGGTCCCTTACCATTTCTTGGATACTTCAGGTATTGTTTTTATCTTGATAGTGTGAAGGGACATTGTTCGTGCCGAAGGGAATGATGATGCATTTCTTTGCATTCAGTTTGAGACTGTGACTAAGACTCCAGCCATTGGTCTGTGTAAGACCCTCCTGGAGTATACTGGCATCATTTGGGGATTTGATAATTGCACCCAGATTGTAGTCTTCTGCAAACTTGGTCAACCACAACCCCTTAGTTTTTACTTGAACTTCTGAGAAGTATGTACCAGACAGTAGGGGGCCAACACTGACCCCTTTAGCACCATATTAGTAACAGGTCTGCTGGTTGCTGTGGAGTCACCCACTTTGTTAGTGCTTGTCCAGTTTATGAGCCACTTAGCAACCCATGTTACAATGATGGGGCTTACATTTAGTTTTTTAAGTTTATTGGTAATGCCTGAGTGGTGGATTGTGTCAAAACTTTTTCCAAATTGAGGTATGCTGTGTGCACATATTTGCCTTCATCAATGGCCTGGTCACATTTTCGAAGAAGTCTGCCAGATTTAACAGGCAGCCGAAGTGGGCATGATCCAGGATTTGGAGGTCGCCTATGTCTATTTATGAGGTCCAGAATGATACATTCCACAGCCTTATAGATGAGGCTGGTCAGGCTTATGGGTCTGTAATTCCCCAGTTCTTTAGCTAGTTGTTGTTGCTAGGCCACCTTTGTGGAGGGGAATAACTGTTGCTGTTCTCCATTCCACAGAGCCAAAGCCTGTGGTTAGGCTATGATTGAAAAGGGTACTTAATGTGATGCTAGTTCATGTTTTTGCCTGTTTAGAAGACAGCCTGGAATGCTGTCTCATGTAGGCTGTGTTTTTTGCCTTGGACAAGGCTTAGATGACCTGCTCTTCAGATATGTATGGTGGGGTGGGGGGGTTGGGGGAAGGTTTGTGATAAGTTTGGAGGGGATAAGGGAGTGAGATTTTCACCAAACCTATCTGCTAGCAGGTTTGCTAACTCTATGAGATCAGTGTATGTGATACCGTTGGTCACTAGTTCTGCACATGCTTGGGTCCTACCTTTTAGGCTACGTACATAGCTGTAAAAGGCCTTATGGTTATCCTTGGCTATGCTTGCTATGTGTTTCTCAAAGAAACTCTTAGAGGATTTGACAAGTTGTCTTATTTGCTTGTTGAGGCTGAGGAGGGTGCTTTGTCATTATTAGGGCCTTGCCTTTGTTTTCATGGACAGCAACTTTTTACATTTATTGTAAAGTTTGCTGATGCTGGATGTCCACCATGGTGGCTTGTTATGGCTTGGGGCTCTGGCGTGGATTCTTTTTGGTACAGCCAAGTCTATATGCTTATGCAAGTGATTGTACACGGCTTTAGTGTAGTGTAAGCTTTGGTGTAGTTATCCCTTCCAGCTGGGGGTGGGGCTTGGAATGCATTTATACCTTCACGTAGGAGGTTATAGTTTGCCTTGGTGAAGTTTTTTAGTCTGATTTCACCCTTTGTGAGTTCTTTTCTTACTGCTAGCTCGAAGTTGATGGATTTGTGGTCAGATTTAACTAACGAGGGTCCGACAGTTGCAGTAGTGTTTCTGTTTGACATGTTAGTGAGAACAAGATCTAGTATGCTTGTTCCTCATGTTGGGGTTTGAACAATTTGTTCCAGGGCATTTGCATTAACAAAGTCAAAGAATGTTTGTGCTAGTGACTTAGGGCTAGTGTAGGTTTCCCAGTTGATGGTGGGATAATTGAAATCCCCCATAACCAGAGTATTCAGTAATAGTTGGACTGACTCCAGCTTGATCAAGTAGGCTTCATGCTCATCATGACCCTTGAAGGGGGACTTGTAACTAGCTATGACTTGAAGGGGGTCTTGCCCACAGTAACCTGAACTTAGAGCAACTCTATGGAGTTGTCCAGTCTAACTAAACGGGAGGTGAATTTATTTCTAACATAGATAGAAACACTGCCTCCTTTGGTTCTCACGCATTCATTTTGTGGTCTGAAGGTGTGGAAAGCATTGTAGCCTTTTCAAGTCTGGGGTACTCTATGAGGCCTTGAACCATGTTTCTGTGACTGCACAGACATCTACATCTTCCAGTGACAGAAGTGTTTCCAGGGTGTGCAGTTTTTGGTTTAAGCTCCTAACATTTAGCAGCATGATCCTTATTTTGTTATGATTGGCAAATTTCATGTCATCAATTATGTTTTCAAGACCTTGCTTAAAAAATGCAATATGGTGGAGGCAAAAGCCTTTGCCAGCAGCCGAAAGCCTAGAGATGTCAGGTGCAAACCATTTCTGGCAAAGCAGCGAGGTTTGTTGATCATAGATTTCCAGGCTGACAGGAACTGGATTCCCTTAGAATGATACTAAAAGCTAAGCCAATTATTGAAATCAATCATTTTTTGTTTATACTGTAGCATCATTCTAAGTGAGGTAGTATGCTGCTCAAGGCTAGGGACATACCTGCCTGCGACACGTACACAGAGAGTTCAATCATGTCTCTCTTCATATAGTCCAGTGAGGTACATCTCAGGTTGTTCACTCCAACATGAACTATGACAGAGTCATAATGGTACTTTTTGCTGAGAAACCTGAGTTCATGCGTGATCTGATGAATCCTGGCACCGGACAGGCAGCTGACCATGTCTTTCTCTTTGTCCACCCTGGGGAGTAGGACATCCGTGTGTTTCACTACTGAGTCTTCAGTGACAAGAAAATTTGTTTTTTGAGTGTTACACCTTACAGGCTTAGTAGGTGAGACACTGATGTTATTATGTGTCATGGGTGTTGGGGGAACTGTGTTAGTTGCACCAGTCTTGTATTTTGGAAGTCTTGTGTTTCAGTAAGTTTTTTGAAAGAACCTCAGCATATGTTGATTTTTGTGCTTGATGTGTACAATGTATATGAGTAGTGGTACTATGTGCATATTTAGTTGTGGGTGAGTTGACAACCTCTTCCGTGTTACTATTTTGAGTATGAGAGAGCATGAATAAAGATGATTGGTGTAGATACATCTCTCATACTCTGTACAAGAGTGAGTTATTAGAAGAGGGTTATCGATACATATGAGGCAATTGCTACACTGCCTCAAAAGACCCAAGTCAACAAGGTTAGCAGGAGAAACAAGGGTGGTCCAACTGTCCATAATGCTAGGTTGAAAACTTTTATCACTAAGGGGAAACTTTTCAGGATCATTCAAGGAAAAGCTCAGTGGATGGATATTTCTGCCTGGGTTTTTTTTTTTTGCCGGTGGTTTAATAGGTTACAGCTCACTATAACTATTTCTTTGACTGGGAAAGTATGAAGGATGAGGGTTACACTGATGTGCTACAGCTGTATCTAAGGCAAAAATGTTGAATTTAACTGTCTGGCTATGATGCACAATTGCTTGGCAGTGCACAGTGCTGTGCGACTCTCAAACAAGCAGAAACTCTGCTCAAATGCAGGGCTTAAATAGCAGAAGCTAAAAACATGAAACAACTTAAAGGGTTCAAAAGGACCAATGAGCATGTTTACTCCAGCTCCTACACAAGCCACCCTTTACCAGGCAGGTTCCAATCAGCACACTCTTCTCAGTAGAGTGCAGAAAGGCCCTTTCCAATCCAGGATGGCCTGGAAAATCTGCTCAGAGCAAACAGTCACTACAAACAGACTCAGATGCAGCAAACCTGTATGTAGACTATGCAACAGCTACTAGCTACCCTAGATTCAGTGGGAAACACTAGAGAAAGTTTAGCACAGCAGAAAAATAGCAGTGAGACACTATAAAAAACATTTAAAACAGCAGAAAATCAGCTAGGATACTCTAAAGAAGCAGTTAACTAATCAGTTCTTTAACAGTGCTTGGTGGAATAAACCAGAACAAGCAGAACAGATTGCTTTGAAACAGCAAAAAGTACCAGCAAATACATAACAGTGAAAATAGCAAAAAGAACTTTGTAAACAGTGAAAACAGCAAGAAAATACAATTTAACAGGCACTGTAAGGCGGACAATTGTAGTACAACAGTGTATTAGTACACAGTATAGAAATACAGTATTAAAGTAGGCAACAGGCAATAAAAAGTGCAGTAACTAGTATAAAAAGGCAAAAAAAAAAAAAACAGGCACTTTATGGTTTTTGGGAAGCTCAGATGCCTCTAGTCATCTAGTATTTCAGCTCAGAGTTGTGGCTGGAAGCCCACCTCATGTCAGCTCTCTACAAACAAGTAGAAACCTGCTCAAATGCAAGGCTTAAATACCAAATAAAACCTTGAAAAAATAAACTTTAAAAAGGTTCAAAAGGACCAATGAGGATGAGGAGAAAAGGCTAACAGAATATGAGAGTTAGAGAAGGGCTGTACAGGAGGAAGTACAAGAGTCAAAAAGGGAGAAAACGGCCCAATAGTGTTTGTCCCAATGTCTGATACAACAACTAGGTTCTATAATGAATTTAGGAAGCTGAACAGAGATACCTTACTAAAAGGATACAATCCTAAGTAACATATCCTACATGGACCAGCTCAAAGCCCTGTCATTATACTGGGTATCCTACAGAGCACTAAGAAGTGACTTGTGTCTGGCATACAAGGTATCCTCTGACCCATTGTTGAAGGATTTACTGCATATCAGCAAGTCAAATGACATCAGAAATACTGAGGCTAAGGATTTAAACCTCTTCTGCAAAACCAACAGAATGTTTGGGAGGGACAGGTAAATCTCGCAGAAGATACTGCTGCTGTGGAACAGACCCCTCCCCATCCACATATTCATCCCTGTCCATATTCAATAGGAACTTAGATCTATAGATGGGAAAAAGAAAACTTACCCGAGGACTGCCCCCTGTACTACTAATAGACAGAGGCAGCTCCTAAATGCTTTATCCCATGCAAGAGTCCCCTCAAATTATCTATAGTATGACTCCAGTTATTCTCATTAGGGGTAATATATAATTATCATTCATGGGATGGATAAGACCAGTCTATAACCAAATGGGATAAGTTATTTCAAGCACAAAAAAGGGAAATTGGCTAGGCTTAACATGGCCTGCAAGGGCAGCTAGCCTAGTATTTACTTATAAACCTATGAATGTATTTCAGAATTTGAAAGTTACCAAATTTCTAGGGTAGATGAACTAACAAAATGGTTGGGTAACAGAAAATTCTTACCACATTTCTTATTTTATTTATTTTGCTTTTGTTTACAAGATTTGTCTGACTGGATTTATTCCAAAAAAAATTTTCAGTGGGACCCTGGGGAGAAAAGCTCCAACATACTAAACATTTTTAAACAGACATTCTGTAATATAATTGAAGAGTCATTAAATAATATACAGTAGCAATTACACATACATTTGCTATTTAGATTACATTTGTATGATAGTAGGGTATACCTCTCAGTTGTCCAGATTTTTGCAGAATGTTCATAGTTTTGCCTCATATTTTCGATCTGTTCCTCGTAAATTTTTTTTTTCTGACAAATCACAAGAAATGGTCACTAAATACTAACAGACATTTGAGTCAGACTTAATACTCTTCAGAAAGTGTATACTAATGCAAAAACTGTGATTTTATCAAATTTCAAAGTCTGTAAGAGCAATATTTAAAAACTGAAACCCATTTTTAGGCCTTAGTTCCCCCCATTATCTTTGGCTTCTTCCTGATTTCCTGTACTAAGAAGTTGAAAGGTATGAAGGAGAGGCAAGTGTTATAGTATAAAAGATGCTTACTGTACGCATTAATAGATGTTGAACATTGAGCATCTGAAGAGGTGCTCTGTTGTGTTTGTCAGGTAGATAATGGATTGTGATTAGTGCTTAGAAATTCAAAGAAATGGAAGTGAGAGAATAAACTAGGCAAGTTAGAAAATGCTAATACTGTAGTTAGGAGGCGAGATGTTAAGCAGGTTCAGAGACAAATTACATATATGGTTATCATAACTTTTATATTAAAAGAATAGAGGGGGAGGGGAACAGGGGCACAAAATGTATACATCTGCGAGAGGCTAGTAAATCTACTCAAGTATTGGTGAAGACTGGTTGTGAGGTATAGGATTCTGGATGAAGAGAACTGGACTGATGGTGTGGCATGCTGAAGATAAAGTGGCATTTATCCTGGAGATGTACAAGAGCAAATCCATTCAATAGGGGACGTTTTAATGGTGTTTTAAACGAGTTTGTATTCCAAAAGGATTTCAGTGGTAATAACATGCGATTCCATAGTTTAGATAGTTTAGCTACATTATTTGAAAATAGAAAGTGACCTTGATTCCATAGTTTAGATTATTTAGCCACGCTATTTGAATATAGAAGTTGACCTGCGGTATTAATGGTTTGGTTATAGTGTTCTAGGGAGGTTTCTCTACAGCATAAAATTCTGTTGGGGATGTAGTGTTGTATTAAGTTGTTAAGGGCTGGGCAATATTCTGGCTTACAGAGGAGTCCGAGTAGTGTAGTTAGTTGAGAAAGAGCTAGGTGATATGGTAGCTCTAACCAATTTAATTTTCTGAGGGCTAGGCGGTCGTGTGTTCTGTTGTTATAGTTTATGGTAAATTTGGCAATTTTATTATAACATTGCTCAAGTCTAGACAGTTGCAACACTAGAAGTTCGGTGAACACTGGGGTAACATAGAGGACAGAGATGGCAGTAAGAAAGCAGAAGCTATACGTCTTCTGGCTATATCGGTGTGGTAGGGTTTTATACGCCTAGTTTTTGAGGAGTTTTTTTAATTGAGTGTGATACATGAAGATTGAATTTTATCTGGTCTTCTATGATGACACTCACTAATTTTGTATTGCATACTTGTTCTATCATTCTGTTTGGCAGAGAAGATAGTGAATGGTGTTGTTTTGGGGGTAAAGAGTAGTAATTACGTTTAATTATGGTTTAAAAGTAGTTGTGGATTATTCAGTCATGTTTCCATCAATAAGAAGGACCGTTGTGTAAGGTCTTGGAGTTTAGAGTGAAAGATTTAGTAGAGCAGATTAGGATTAAGGCATCAGTATATTGAACTGTGGTAGCATGTTTTGTAGTAGTGCAGAGGTCATTGATCAATATGTTGAAAAATATGAGGCCTAGTGATAATGAGAGATCTCTCTAACAGTTGAAGCAAGGGAAAGGCAACCTTTTCAACCCCAAATTAATCGTTTTAGTATACTACCCTTCAGTTTGGGCTATATGGTGCCCCTGCAACTCTTCAAAGGTTAATAAACACATTCCTAAACCTCCATGTCAGTTATGTTACTGCTTACCTGGATAATGTCATAGTACACTTAGAGAATTGGCCTTCTCTTCTATTTACAGTATGAGACTGTGCTATACTGTCTCACACAAGCTAGGCTGGCAGTTAATCCAACAAAGAGCAACTTAAGAACGACAAAGGTAAACCACTTAGGTTTTGTAATAAGAAGGGGAATCATCAAGCTCCAGAAAGAAAAGCTATAAATCAGTGAGAAATTGTACTATTCCAGGCACTGAAAAGCAAGTGATATCATTCTTCCAGGTTGCTGGGTGCTATCAGAAATGTGTACCCCATTTTGTATCTAGTGTGTACTGTTACAGAATTGACAAACTGAAAGTTATACTTTAAAGTAAAAGGAACACTAGAGAAAGACAAGCAATGCTTTTAAACAGATGAAGGAAGTATTATGTTCTTATCCTGTCTTACCATCCTCAGATTTCAATAAACACTTCATAGTTTATTTTGATGCATCAGAGTTAGGCCTAAGGGCAATAGGTTCTCTGGTTTGATCCTCGGCTGGACTGCCTTCTGTGCAGAGTCTGCATGTCCTCCCTGTGGTCATGTGGGTTTCCTCCGGGTGCTTCGGTTTCCTCCCACATCCCAAAGACATGCTGTAGGTGGATTGGACACTCTAAATTGGCCCTAGGTGTGAGTGTGTGTGTGTGTGTGTGTGTGTGTGTGTGTGTGTGTGCCTTCCGTGGAAGGTTGGGCGCTGGGCTGGCAACTCAACACTGTAAAACTCCACTGCCAATCATGAGCGGACAGGTGATCCAATATGGCGACCCCTAACTGGGAAAAGCCGAAAGAAGAAGAAGAAGGAGAGTTAGGCCTAAGGGCAGTGTTTTCACTGCATTTTGAAGAAGGCAATCACCCTACATGTTATTTAAGTTGCAAGCTAATCAGAGCTAAGACCAGGCACCCAATTTCAAGAGGGAATGCCTAACAATCAAGTGGGCACTTTCATTTCTAAAGTATTATTTCCTTAGCAGGGACTTTGCTTTAGTAATAGACCATGACCCCCAACAGTGTGACCACACAATGAATGGAAGAGAAATGCTAAGCTTTGTCAGTGGGCACTTTCATCACAACCTCACACGTTCACTGTCAAACACCGACCAGGCTCAGCCCACCACAATGCAGATACCTTGTGGGCCTGAAAACATGGGCTTCATGAGGGGTTTCATGAGTGTAGCATAGTGTGGTGGGTCTTGCACTAGGATGTGTCAGAGCTGATGTCATACACATAATGCTGTACATACTACTTTGATATGATATGTTATAATGATGTCTTACAAATAATGCTATACATATTGATCTACAGGAAATGTATTGTTCTTTAAGAAAAGTCATGTATTCCTTTCTATTAGCTAGACAGGCTCTTTTAAACAGTGCTGGTAACAAGCAATTACCTGATTAGTTTAATATATAAAAAAGGAGAGCTATGGTTCTTGAGATCAGAGAAGTTGGCTTAACACTGCAGGCAGAGTTTTATACTGGAACAGTGGTTTTGGATGTGGTATGGAAGGAAAGACACAACTTGAAGGTGCCTATGATAATCTGGAGAGATCTTTCTGAATGGTACAGCTGGGAGAAAGCAGGTCGAACTGTTATATTGCCTTCTGTTTTAATAAAACCTCATTATTTTATGGACAAAATATTTCCCCTTGCCTCAATTATGTAAGGTAAGGTCAACATCCACCTACTCTTAATTGAAAAAAAAAAAAAAAAAAAACACACTAGAAAATCGCAAATGCAGACAACAGTAAAATCATCAATACTGCACAAGTAAGTTAATCCTCAAATAAAAACAAATACTAAACATTTTTTTTGCAGGGACAAGACAACCGGCACCTCCCATGGGGGGGGGGGGGACAAGCCTTCTACACTCGCTAGACTTACATAAGCCAATACCACATTTGCACCATCTCCAGTAAGGGAGATATCTATCTACTTAATGGAATCACTGCCAGTGTACCTTACCACCACCACAGGCAGAGACTTCTATCACTACAGCCACTTTCCCGTACCACTAGGTAACCCAAACCAGAACAAAATAAACTTAACCCATCAAAAGACAGTATTCCAAACAATTATTCGACTTTCATATGGACAAAAAGTTGTGCATTTGAAATGCTTAGCACTTGATATTAATCACACAAAAAGCATTTAGTAAACTTACAACATAATACACTGCAACCATATTATATATAAATATACGTACATATATATGTTTTATTTATAAAGAACTATAAATGAGTCTTCCAGTGGACATTTGGCTACACTGTTGTTTTTTTAAATCACCTTCAGAGCTACTCTAATTAGTAGAAATAAACCCTAGGAAAACTATATTTGTGAAATGCAGCTCTTTACAGTAATGCTTCTGCTCTCCACAAGCTTACCCATTTTTACCTTTTACCAGAGTCCTACCTGAGTCAGCAGTGACAGAAGCCGGTGACTCATTTTCTCCTGCATCTCAGAGATGACCTTTTGCAGAAGATCTACCTGCTGAAGTGCTTGCTTTCTGCTGTGCTTCAGCAATTTCTGCTGCTTTAATCGTTCTTCCTCCACCTTTGCCCTGAGAGTTTTCTCCTCCTCTTCCAAAAAGTAATGCAGCTTAGAGAACTCGTCTCCAATCTTCTCTTTCAGAGTATCTGCTTTCTCCTGTAACGAGTGATATATTAGGAAAGAGGACAAAGATATTTTATTCTGGAAGTGTATCACTTCAATGGGAAATATTAAACTAAGTGGTTATGAACGGGAGTCTTTAACAGAAGCCAGCTGAATGGTTTCTCATTCGGCTCACCGATGCCATTCAACGTGAAACACAGTAGTGTAAAGTAAAGTGGTATAACTGCAATAACTGTAATCATATTTTTCATTAAGTGCTTATGGTCAAAACAAACTCCAGTAAAATATAAAGCAAAACTGTAATACTACACTGTAGAACCACTGCAAAAAATTATGAGGCTTCCTGATGTAGAGGACTATGCCCCCCTTACACCATGTACTTAATTCTCAGCCCAGAGATTTGACAAGTAAAAGTATGGACAAGATGTAATATGTCTACAAAGTATTTGTTACCCTTTTCTCCTAGGTGCAGTGACCTCAGAGTGGTAATATATATTAAGGGAGTGTGGGAGGTGCAGCCCACTGGGATGTGCAGGGTATTCTTCGAGGTTTCATATCTACAGACACAAAAATATCCAAACAACATAAATTTAAGCAAAGAAAAGTAAAATAAAACCCAGGTTATTTGCATGTAAGTGCATTTATAAAACTTGTTCAGCTTCCACATTACTTTAACATCAATCCACTCTTTTTTCCCGTGCTAGAGCTTTATTTTCTTAATACCTCACTTATTTTCCACTGTATTTTATATAATAACTCAAACATCTTTCCATGAAAACACAAATGTGTAACCATAATCTTATCAAATTTTCTTCCATTTCATAGGTTTCCTTTCATATACCCTTCACAAAATCGGTATTCTCATTTTTAAAGCAATCCTGCAACACAGTTTGCTATATTTCACAAAAAATGATTCTACTCTTACATTTTGTAAAACATGCACGGTTATATCTAGTAATTATCTGTACTACCATACATCCTTTTCTAGTAGATAATCTGACTGACAACGTAACAATTTATATATATTTTCATAAATTTTTTGCCTTTTTTTAAAATCCCTTCACTTGTTCTTTCTTTTCATCTTTCTCAACATAATATACATGTCTCCATTAAACACTCACAGTATTCCTTTATTTGCAACCCCAATGCATTAGCTTTTTACAAAAATTCCTTTTCATTATTCCTGTATCATTTTCTTCCATCTGTGGTTTCTTTTTCCCGTGTCTGAGATTTTTCAAGATTATAGAATATTAATTTGCCAATGTCAAGCTATTTTCTATTTGTACAAAGATATTTGTAAAGTACAGTTGTGTAACTAAACTTAACAGGACAGCAGAGTTCGAATGATCACTTCTGAAGTAGCCTTAGCCATATGGGTTATATCCTGCCAAGGATATAATAGCCATCCAGCTTCCAAAGCTTTGGGGTATCTTCCTTGTGTCCAAACTGTCAGGCAGTTTGAGCTGAGCTGATTAAAATACAAGTTTGGGTTCAAAGCCTTTCAGAGCTTTACTGCCAGCAGAGAAAGGAGGCTGAGCCCTGACAGGACAATGCTAGGAACAAGAAAAAGTAGATGCCCACACCCTTGCATAAACAACGCACCAAAAACACAGGGAAAGGAGGGAGGAAGTGGCTACTGCAGCAGTTATTTGTGTATCTACTGTATGGTAATGACCTATATTGGTAGATTACCTTAGCTTACTACATTTGGGAGGTAGAAGGAGAATAATTCAGATGCCTCTAGAGAATGGTCCAAGCAAGGCTTGCGTGGACTTAGAGAAGGAATCAAGCTTGTAGTGTTTTGTAAAAGTATGTACATAGGACCAAGTAACAGCTTTTAGAATACTTCTAGAATCCAACCCTTTTTAAAAAGCTATAGATGAAGCCAAGGCCCTGGTAGAATGGGCCTTGGCCTTGCCTGGAATAGTTTTGTTATGGTGTCTATAACAAAAGGTAATAGCCTTAGACAACCACTTGGAAATAATCTGTTTTGACGCAGGTTGTCCATTCTTCTTACCTTCTCAAGAAATGAACAACTGCTCCGAAGATCTGAAAGAATTAGTTCTGTCAAGAATGTACCCAACTTGTCAATGGACATCCAAGGTATGGGATATCATTTCTCCCTCATTTTCAGGTTCAGAAAAGAAAACAGGAGTTGGATTGTTTGGTTTAAAGTAAACTTGGATACCAATTTTGGCATAAAATAAGGATTAAATCTCAAAGAATCCCTGTCCCTATTGAAAATGAAATAGGTTTGACTCACCATAAGAGCTTGCAACTTAGCCACAAATAGCCGCAGCAGAGTCATCCACCTGCTGCTGAGGTAAATTGCTAACCTAATGTGGTGGCAAAGGCTATTTGCTTATTTATTTTTTTTTTATGGCAGGAAGAAGGACCAACCATGGGAATATTAGTCTCTTCCATGGTCAAACCAAAAATGGCATCTCTTTCCCAGGAAAGGCAAGTGGCAATTGCAGGTAAACACTATCAGCCCACAAAAGTTACTTTTTTGACAGAAAAACACAGTACAAAGCACTTTAAAACACTAAGTCAGCCCCACAAAAGTAAAATACACATTTTTTTTCACAGGAAAAATGTTTTTAGTTACTTTACACCACTTTTAAACTGGCAGAAAAAAAAAGCATTCAATTTAAAAGTATGTTACAGTCTTGAAACAGAACATTAAAATACAACATTCCAAGCTTTAAAATAACTTTCCTGAAGAGGAATGTAATACAACATCAGCAAAAAATGGAAGGCTTTTTCCACAAAGTGAACTTTTCTATCAAGCGAAGGAAAGCACAGGCTGACCGTCAACACTCAAAAGCCTCAGAGGAGTGTATTTTTTAGGAGCAGTAAATCTCTAAAGGGCTTCATGCCCCGACTTGTCTTTTAGTCAGCTCAGCTTGAAATGCCCAACAGTTTGGGTGCGTGGATGATGCCCTTTGGAAGCTGGCCAGTTGTTATATCCTATTCCTTAGCAGGATATAACCCATATAACTAAGGTTACTGCAGCAGTGATCAATATGATGAACATCACTGTAATATCACTCACACACCACTTAACACTTTTTCATTTACTGCTTAATACTAGTGAACTATGCACTGCTGAAGGACTTGGTGCTTTTTGTTTTTATTTCAGTGTAATGGGATTTGTTGTGGTATGCCTCCAGGGGACAGACAAGAACCTAGTTTACTGTTTGTTTCAAGAAATACAGACATATACACAGAAGTATAGAGTTGAGCAAAAGAAAGAATATGAAAGAAAGCAACTAAGTAAAAAAAAAAAGCAAAGCAGCTTAACTGTATAATCCCATGGTTGCTTGAAGGGATGAGGTCCGCAGAACATCAACAACAAACCTCAGTCATATATGAATGTATTGCCACCACATTATGAATGACAAAGAATGTATCATTTTTCTTCCAGCCATTTGTGCAAACTGAGTTTGGACACATCACATTTTTATCCCAGTATTTGGTGAATACCCTGCCAGTGATGCTAAATAGTCATGGGTACTTTCAGTATGTGATGAACAGTCAGGCTTTCCTTTTTATCTGCATGTTTTGTTACGATGAGGTTGCTATGACAACACTAAATAGGGATGTATTTGAAAAGGCACAGCACTAAGCAAGAAGATATGAATTGTTGGGCCAGTAGTTAAAAGCTATACAATGGAGCAGTCATTTGTCAGTCTAGCAGAGTGAACCATTTATCATGGTATGGTTGCATAATAAGACAGAGTAGGCAATCAATTCAGACATCATTTCTTTCCTATGGTTAACCACCAGTCAAATGGCTATGAATTAATGTACATCTTAGAACATTATGAATAAATTTATGTCTAATATCACTGTGAATGAATGCATGCCTGATAACACTAAGAAGGAATGCATATCTGATATCACAGTGAATGAATTCACATCTGATACCACTATAAATAAATGATATTGCTATGAATGAATGCATATCTGATTTTACTGTGAATGAGCTGACATCCAATATCACTATAAATAAATGACATCACTTTAAATAAAACCATGTCTAACATCACTGTGAATGAATTCACATCTGATACCACTATAAATAAATGGTATCTCTGTGAATGTATGCATGTCTAATATCACTATGAATGAATGCATGTGTAAGATCGCTACAAATGAATAAAGATCTGTTAACATCAAATAAAATCATGTCTGAGAGAACTATGAATGAATTCACAATGATATCAGATGTGCATTCATTCACAGTAATGCAAGACATGCATTTCATTCAGTGATATCAGATGTACTTTCATTCATAATGATATAGGATGTGCAACTATTCATACTGATTTCAGAAGGTCAGGCCATTCCCACCAATATCAGAAATGCATTAATTTATAGTGGTATCATAAATGCAGCTATGGAATGTCAGATTAGCCTTTATTGATAGCAATATCAGATCTGACATTTCTGTGAATAAATAGAAATCTGATATCACTGTAAAAACTGTATGTGTGACATCACTGAATGAAATGTACATTTGATAATATTGTGAATAACTGCTGGTCTGATTACGTTATAAACACATCTGATATTAGATGTACACTTACTCATGATGATGGAATAAGCAGTTACCTGAGGAGGATAGCAGCAGTAGTTTGAGGGTGTGCCTTTTGCAAGTTTCATTTCATGAGATGATATGACTTATAAGAGGCTATACTTTGTTGTGGAGGGTATTTGGAGCAAAGCTTACCATGTGAAATACAACTGGTAGTTTTCCAGTGCTGCTCTTCCAGTGTAATTAAATATTTCATCAACTTTCATCCTTATACTTAGCAATCTATATTTATATAAGGTGATATGAACTTAAGCTAATAAAACATCACTAGACTGAATTATTTAAGGATCTTATTTTTATTCTAACACATGACAAAAAAAAAGAAAAGAAACTCAGACAATCCTTCTGCCATCTCTACAAAAGTACCAGGGTCAGTAATGTCTTGCATGACACGAATTACCTGTATTTCTGTAACTTGTCAGCATGTTTTTCAGAGAAACTTTAGATAATATTACTGAACTGCATTCTTGCTGTGCAGTACCTAGCTGGTAAAGTGCTTCAATGATCCTTGCCAAAAAAAAAAGATCAGCTAGAAAATATTTATCATCATACCCCAGCAGTGGATAATGTCGGAACTAAAAGTGACTAACATGAAACAGAAACAAGGCGATACTGAAGTGCAGAGTCTGTCTGTTGTAACTGTGCTTAATTTATTTTCTATGTGCTTTTTGTCTTTCCACCTACTAACTATTAGGCAAATCGCAAACTTGACTCATCCAACTTGGTCAGTGTCAGTCACAATGCAACCACTGCCTCAAATGACATACGGCAGAAGGAATGAGAAGGAAACAGTCATCTAGTCAGGTATGATGGTTACTTGACCTTGGCTACCCATAGATCATCAGCCTTCTTGCAGCCTGTTATCTACTAAATGGTTGACTAGCCCCCTGCTACAGACCATGTGAACCAGAAGCCTAAATGTCCACAGGAGAGGACCAATATAACCATTGACTCTCCCCTGTAGCCTCACTGCCTACTGAGTGGCTCACCACTCCCCCAGCAATGCCACTCTCCCAATCTGCCCAAGATGCCATTAACACAGACAGCTGAATAGTTCTATTAGTCCCTAATCCCACCCCAGGTGGCTGATGGGAGCACCGGCATCACTGCAGGGTCATACTGTGTCCTCCCCATGCACATGCATGCTCCTACATATGTTACTGAGTTCAACCATCACTGACTTGGTAGTGTCAAGACCATGTATTACTCAAGATTTTGCTTGGTGGAAGTGAGTCAGACAGAACCATCTCCATCCCCCTGGAATGGACTAGCATGCATTGGCTGTTCACTCCCCCTTCTCTTCTCATACCTCTCAACTGTACAGATTTTCTCAGAATGTCCAGATTTTTGCTTCATATTTTTGTTCCGCTTTTCATAAAAATTGTGGTTTTCTGGCAATTTAGTGGCAAATCTTTAAAGACTGAAGTTAGAAAACAATGACAGACATTTGAGTTTCAGACTTCATGCCCTTCAGAAAATTCACGCTAATGCAAAACCTGCTATTCTATTAACATTCTAAGTTTGTAAGGGCAATATTTAAAAATAGTCCATATGTTTGGGCCTTTGTTCCACTTTTATGTATGATTTTATCCAGATTTCTTGCTCTAAGAGGTTGAGAGGTATTTCTCCTGCCCAGGTCTTTCACCACCCAAGCTGCTGCATAAATTCACATTGTCTGCATCATAGTGAGGACATTATACCTTTATTCTGCAGAGCTAGGCATAACTGCAATGCTTTATTCAGGACATAAACTTATACAGGTATAATAAACGGATTATACCAAAACTGTTATTGATAATACGTCCTGTAAAGGGGCCTGGTATCTCATTAACCCCCTATCACTAGGCCTTCATAAATCAATTTATCAATGCAGAGATAGGTGGGTGTAGGGGAAGACACTATTCCCATTAAAAAGCAGATGCCATTGGGCTCATGCTTTGATTAGTGAGATACAATACTGTGGTCATGCTTAAATAATAACTGTATTTCTAATCATGTTATGCTGCTTATTTATGCCTGGGCAATGTATGTCACTTTTGCCAAAACAGTCCATAGAAAGTCCAGCTGATGCTGCTCAGAGTCACATTAAAAGGACAGACACTGGAGAGGAGAGATAATGCTATCTGACTATATGACCTACCAATAATATCAAAGTCACTTGCTCCACCCACTTTATCATAGTGCCATTACAGTTACTGTGTAGTAAACATAGCTTTCAGCTTCCACATTTTCACAGAATGCCCAAATTTATGACTAATATTTTTGGTCTATACGTCATAAAATTTATTATTTTCTGGCAAATCACTGAGGATTGAAATCACTAAATAATGGCAGACATTTTGATTTTCAGACTTCATATCCTTCAGAAAAGCAAGCCATTCCAAAACCTTTTATTTTAACAACTGTCTATGTTTATAAGTACAATATTTAAAATATGTTCCCATTTTTGTCTCCCCCCCATTATATTCATCTTTGTCCAGATTTCTTGCTCTAAGAGGTTGAGTGGTATGGTAGTAAAGTAGCACAAAGTGAAAACGAGGAGACTGAAAAAAGAATGTATTTTATAAGCATACATAAAAATAAAAACATTAAGAGTTGGGCCAGACTCTTGTTATAATCAAAACATTTATAGGGTGTTTTACCATCAATTACCCAGCAAACACAGCATATACATTACAGAACAGCAGCATGGTTCTGGCCTTGCCTTTTCTAACAGCAAATAATATTTCTGAAATGTACCCCCTTCAAGACCAAAGATTTCTTTCTTCATAGTCAGAATATGCTCCTCAAATTCCTTTGTAGAAAAGTTATATGAAGGAAGGAATTGTTTAATATTCTGTCCCATACCATTTATTCTTCTCTATCTATACAAACATATTCCCTTTTGATCTTCTCCACAACCCTATCGCACTGTATGCTAATAACATGGTTACCTAAAGATCTGCTTTTTTCATCATCTGTGATCAAATCAGAACTAGAAACTGAGCTTAACCTTCCCTCTGACTGGCTCCAGAAAATGAACTCCCTCATCATCTTCATCATCAAAATAAAACGTGATATTTGATACAAACTAAAAACTTCCACCAAACTGGCAAGTGAACCACAACAGTCATGCCTCTATTGAACTAAATGATCATTGTTGGTGCTGTGGGGTCAAGTTTCATGCTTAAGTTCAAGCTCCACGTCTCCATAATTAAAGCTGTAGTATCCAAAACTCTCAGCCAGGCCAAATTAAATGGCTAAATAAATAAAAGCATGAATAAATAAATAAAATAAATACAATTTCCATTTCCGTTCACCACCAGGGAAAAATATAATGGGTCATCTGCTGTACAATCACAATTAGAATGTGGTATTACATTAATGCAAAAAATAAAATCCACTCTTCAAAGTTTATCTGCTGAAATTTGCAATTCATCTCTCTCTTCCCTAAAAATGAACATCAATGTTATGTATTCAAAACAATAAAGATGCTCTCTTTAAAAGAAAGATCTCAGTTATTGCTTGGTTCATTCTATTCAGACTCCTTCACCAAGATTCAGTCTCTGCCCTTGCATGTCCTAGTATTACTAGATCACCAAGTTGCAATCTTCATTCCTTCAGTGTGAGGTTTATATATAAACCTGCCACTGTTCTGTTAAAGGGGCTGCAATGAAAATATGAACTGTGAATATGCAACTGAACTTGCAATCCGTTATTCAGCAACAAAAAAGTATAAAACTTGTGATTGCTTTTTTGTATACTACATAAAAAAATATATGAAATTGTAATTGTGTTTTTCTGGAAAGGTACAGCAAATATTTATAAAAATATAAAATGTGTGGCAAGTATGCAAGACAGAAAGTGCATTTGCTTGCTATGGGACTACAGGATCTGTTGCAAATAAATATTATATTATTATCGCATTTGTGATGAAGTTCGACTTTGCAATGTAATAGTGAATGAACGAAAGTGCTTAAATACCTTTTTTTGTTTTGCTGTTATGTGGATATTTCACTACTGTTTTTAATCAGTTTTTGCTGGAAGATTGTGAACATTTCACTGCTGGAATTAAATCAATATTTTGCTGAGTACTGCTGGAGTTATATCAGTTATTTTTTGCTGTGAAACAAGTACCTGCTGCTTTCCTTCATTTCCACAAGGTTAAGTTTCAGTGAACTTTGAGACAATTAAAGTGTTTAATAATATATATAAAATAAATTGTGTATATATATATATATATATATATATATATGGGTCTAGGACACATGCTCGACTAGAATATCTCCGAATCACAAAACATTGAACACACATACATGAAACCGCTTAAAAAAAATCTACGTTTCTGTGCACCCCCCCACACACCCCTACTTTATTATTCTCACTCCAAGATCACACTACAGTGGGGGAAAGGGAACTTTCCCTTACCCGCACTGTAGTCCGATCTACAAAACAGGCACACATACACAGAAGTGCTTGTCGATGTTAAGTGCTTTTGTGTATGTGTGTTCGATGTTTTGTGATTGGTACATCTGCTAGTCGAGCATGTGTCCAGATCCCATATATATATATATATATATATATATATATATATATATATAAATAAATATATATATATATATATATATATATATATATATATATATATCTGTTTTATACAGGATATAAAATATGCAGCAGATATATAAAACAGAAAAAGCAATTGTTTTACTGTGTGGCTACAGGATCTGTGATTGTGCATGGTCAAACTGGAGACGGAAAATTAAAAAAGAAATTAATATGTTCTGCAAATTTCTTTCTGGGGAAAAGGCAGCTAAGCTGTAGCACAAAACTGCTTTGATATTGTAGTTAAACACCACTTCTGTTCCTGTGGGTAGGTGGTTAACCACAAGGGGAAAACAAGCCCATTAACAAAAAGAAAGCAAAAAAGTTTTTTTTTTCTGTAGACGCTATCTCATGGGAAGGTTCCAGAAAGTAGTATGGACTGTGGCTCACTGAGAAAAGGGTTTGAAGGAATGATATTAATGGTATGCATTCCACTGCTGAGCCATTACCAGACATCCCACGGGGTCAGATGGAATGATCTCTGTCCAAAAACTTTTGAACTGGCTCCCATCATTACAGTGAGTGTTGCCCAGAACTTTGCATTGAGTAGGAACCAGCTTGCTGCCCTGTACCAATGAGTTTTTTTATACATTTGTATCTTTGTTTATTGTGTTAAAAAGCTCACATAGGGCAGATGGGTACCAATAACTCTTCCGGTCTGATATAGCTAGAAAATATTTAGCTGTATAAATAGATTCTTGTTTCAAGCATCCTTTGAACTCACACTGATTATTTTATGTATTCCTCTGCATTTATATATTGTCTGCATAGTTAACTAAACTGTAAAGTTCATATTTTTAAATTTTAAATTCAAGTACTTCTACATGTTTACTTTTAAATGCTTGTAGCTGAATTTATGATTTATTTATTTAGTTCGTTAACTGATGAGTGCACTTACTGTAAATGGGGATTAGCTGCTGACACCAATTTCAGGCTGGCCAGACTCTGGTATACAATATGTTATATGTTAATAGTTATTTGGCTTTTTTCTCAAGAGTGGAAGAATAACTGGAGTTCTCTTTCAGGTACGCTGGAGTGGTAGCAGTGATTTACCTTGAGCCAGGACCAGCCGTCCCTAGAAAATATTTTGCGTGTATGTGTGTGTAAGCACCAAATTGTGCAACAGCAAGTTCTGAAATACAGTGCTAGTGGAGTCATGGTTTAATTTTTGGAGTCGAGTATTGTACCTGAACTCTGACAGGGAGTCCCTTAGCACATTCTTCATACTTTTCTCTAAATCTACCATCCCCCCAATCTATCTCTACCTTAACCTCCAGAGTTAACATTGCCAAATTCATCCTATAATCTTCTGTAAAATAACCTCTACTCCACTATTAAGCACCATTTCCCAAGCTTTCTATTTCAACATGAAAGATATTCACAACAGCCCTAGTGCGTATAGTCACTGTAGCACAAATGTGGCTCAACATCAAAGCAGCTCACCTTCCTGTCCTGATATATATCAAAGTCTCCCATGCCCATCCTAGAATGGACAGTGAGCTGCATCATCTCCTCTACTCTCTTTCCAATACTCCAACTACCCCCTCCCCACAAAAAGCTGCACTCTGCTGTAAATGTGCTCACACCCACAATATTCTTAACTGGACAACAAAAAGGACAGAAATGCAAGAAAAAGAAAAAAAAGTGTTTCTAACACAAACCACAAACACCCACTCAGTGGGCTATCCACCTAAAGTTTCATACAGTGACCTTTGACAAAAAGATGCTTGAACATTTTCCAGCTGCACTGGCTAAACGAATTAGACACATATCCAGTGCAGAACATGTTCAAAGCAGCATTAAAGTGAACACTCTTCTGCTTCTTCCATCAATTTAAGTTTCCTATTCTTTAGTACAAACTTCAAAGAAATATAGTAATTGAGCCCATTTTCCCTATGTCCTGCCACTTTAAAAATCCAGCATAAACTGGCAGGACATAGGGGACATGGGCTCGACTAAATTTCATTGAAGCCTATACTAAAGAACAGAAAACTTTGTAGATAGATATCTAGTGTGTTTAACCCCTATATTCCTGTTTTATGTCTATTATATATATTATATTCTATATACCTTTAAAATGCTGATTGAATGTTAATTGAATAATTGAACTGATTTTTGTGATATTTTAGTATTTAAACTGGGTTTGTACTATTGAATATCTGTCTGATGAAGCAATATTTCTATTGCGAAAGTGCTTACTCTGCATTAAACATTTTGTTTTATTAATGTTGTGCAGTGTTTCTGTTTGAAAGTTGTTTCTGCATATTTCCTTTTTTATAGTTTTTCTTACAGTTTATTGCCAGTGTGTCATTTTACCTTACACAGAAAGGAAAAGTTAACAGAAAAAGAGAATAAAGAGTTGGAAAAGGCAATTTCTTTAAACGAGTTGGATAAAGTATTAGGACAAGTAAATACAGAGCTGGCTACATGATCAGGTGGAACACGGTATAAAATGTATAAAAAATTAAGAGAATGGTAAAAAAATGTTTTTAAAGCTTTTGAATGAATGATTAAATTGTGGTTTTATGTATAAATAATTATGTAGTGAAATATTTAAATTCATATGGAAGAAGGAAGACAGAAGACAATTAAAAAACTGGAGACCAGCAGTATGAATAATAATGATTATAAGATCTTTGTGAAAATAATATAAAACAGAGTTGAAACTATAATGGAAAATATTATGGAAGATCGCATATATAATATAAAGCGGAAGGGCTGTCAAGAATTATTAATGATAGCAAAATTGTGGATGATATAAACAGAAAAGAAGAAGCAAAAATCATGATAGGAGAACTTGACAAGCATTTGACACAACTGGACATGAAATATTTTGGGTAATAATGAAAGAATATAATATAAGAGAAAAAGTTAGGAAATTGTTTATGTCAGCGTACAGTAATAATAAAGTAAAAATACTTGTAAATGGCTGGTTAAGCCAAGAGGTACATATAAATAGTGATGTCCAATGAGTTGTATACTCTTTGTATTAATTATGAATGGGATAGTATGTTCAATTACAAAATGAAGGAGATGGGGTATATAACACCTGAAGGGTTAAGAATTCCAGTTCTGTTAACATATACAGATGACATCATAATAATTGCAAGAAACAAAAGTTGAATAAAAGAAGTAACAATTTGCACAAATGAGTGTCTAGAGGTAATAGGGATGGCTTTAAATAAGTGAAGAATAAAGATTTAGGTGATGTAGTAAAGACAGGAGGTATATATTTTCAGTTAATGAAATTTCTGTGTTGGGCATAAAATTTGGGAATAAAGATGTAAGCAGAATTCAATGGGAAAAAACAATAGAAGAAATAAAACAAAAGTGCCTTTTCTGGAGAACATATAAATTGCCATTCAGAATAAAGGCTTGTTTGATAAATTCAGTACTGATGTGAAAATAGCATACTTAAGCAGTTTTTATTTTCCAACCATATTTGAAAAGGAATTATTGCAGATTAAACCCCATAAAAAAAGAGTTTTGTGTGTAAATAAAAGAAGGATGGGGTTTAAGGTTAATTAACCAGTGGTATATGCCGCTTCATTAAATTTGCACAAAGTGTTACAGTTAATAAATGAAAAAGATGCAAGATTAGTAGTTAAATTATATAAATATAAGTATGATAAATTTGGGGTATGGTAAAAAAGAGTAAAAGAGAAGAAGAGTGTATAAATGAGGAAATAAAATATTACCAAGAATTTTTTTTCGTGGAAAATAAAAACTGATGATATAGAAAAAGAAAAATATGGTATAAGAATGCAATGATAAAACATTACTATGTAAAACCATGGGTACATAAATACATTTTAAATACATTTATAAATGTATTTACCAGCAATTTATGCAATACCTACTGAAAATCCAAATTTGCACTCCTACCCAACATGGGTTTAGACCTGCCCATAGTACAACTGCCATCCTCTCCTTCACCAACTTAATCAACCAGGACTGGAATATAGTAACATCAGCCATATTTTTAGACCTATCAAAAGCTTTTGGCATGGTCAACCATCCCAAACTTCTTGACTCCGTCACTAACCTTGGACTAGCCACTGCCTCACTAGCCTGGTTTCAAAATTACCTAATAGGTAGACAGCAAGCAGTTAGGCAGGATAACAAACTATCCACACTGCTCCTTATTGCAACTGGAGTCCCACAAGGAACAATATTAGGCCCTCTTCATTAACAATCTCAACAAGATCACCCAAGATGCAACTGTCATACAATATGCTGACGACTCATCACTAGTCTGCTCAGCCACCAACCCCCCCACACTCCTTTCCACTACACAACAAGTCTTCAAAACCACTGACGCTTGGTTTCTCTGTAAAAACCTGTTACTGAACCGAAAAAAAGACCAAATTACTAATTTTCAAACCAAATAAATCCAACTTAGACACTGATTCTTTCAGTATTATGTCTAATGATGGTACCATTATCTCCTCAGACTCCCACACAAAAGTACTGGGTGTTACAATTGACAACAAACTGAAGTTTGACTTGCACATAAATCATGCCATCAAAAACATACACAGAAAACTAGGCAGTCTGTACAAAAATAAAACATACTTAAACCAAAAGACTAAAATTACTGTGGCTCAAACTCTGCTACTATCCACACTTCTATATGCCGCCCCCGTCTTCACCAACCTATCCAAAACAGAAATTACAAAACTAGACACGTTACAATCAAACTGCCAGATTTGCCACAAATGCTCCCTACCATTCACATCATTGCCACTCACTCTACCAACTAAAGTGGCTTGAACTTCAAAATCTCATTACCTTCCACCAACTAGTTTTCGCTAAAAAAATCCTGCTATATCCAGACAAAATACCAGCACTATCTAATTTACTTAAAATACATGAAAACCCAAGGCAACTACGTTCTAGTGGCAGGACCTTAATCAAGATCACCAGAACCAACAGCTCAGCAGGAGACTCTCTCTTTCCTAACTACATAGGCAAAATCTGGAACTCACTGCCCCCTGATATTACCTCAGCAAATTCTATCATTAAGTTTAAACAACTACTAAAGGAACACCTATTTATCAATAGACAATGCCCATGCCTTCTCCCAGGTTGACCTTCTACACCTGCTTTTCACTCAGGACTTTCTCTATCAACCTCCGCATATTAATTTACTTTATGTACTAGTTTTCTTAATACACAAACCTCATCTACTAGGAGTTCTACTACACTCCTGAAAGCTCTCTACTACTCACTGTACTCCTAATCTGAAAGCTCTCTACTACTCACTGACTCCTCATCTGAAAGCTCTCTACTACTCACTGTACTCCTCATCTGAAAGCTCTCTACTACTCACTGTACTCCTCATCTGAAAGCTCTCTACTACTCACTGTACTCCTCATCTGAAAGCTCTCTACTACTCACTGTACTTCTCATCTGAGAGCTCTCTACTACTCACTGTACTCCTCATCTGAAAGCTCTCTACTACTCACTGACTCCTCATCTGAAAGCTCTCTGCTCCTCATTGTACTCCTCATCTGAAAGCTCTCTGCTACTCACTGTACTCCTCATCTGAAAGCTCTCTACTACTTACTGACTCCTCATCTGAAAGCTCTCTACTACTCACTGTACTCCTCATCTGAAAGCTCTCTACTACTCACTGACTCCTCATCTGAAAGCTCTCTACTACTCACTGTACTCCTCATCTGAAAGCTCTCTACTACTCACTGTACTCCTCATCTGAAAGCTCTCTACTACTCACTGTACTCCTCATCTGAAAGCTCTCTACTACTCACTGTACTCCTCATCTGAAAGCTCACTACTACTCACTGTACTCCTCATCTGAAAGCTTTCTACTACTCACTGTACTCCTCATCTCTTTCCTACACCATCATACTCAGACACAGTATTGTAAATTTACACAACTATGGGTGAATTATACATACTCTCATTAATTCAATAACTCTGCTGGTGAAGCACTATTCTCTTGCACCATAGCCAAATTATGGAACTCCCTCCCACCCACAATTACCTCCATACCATCATGCACCCACTTCAAAACTTTACTAAAAGCGCACCTAAAAGCATGCTGGCTATGCCCTTGCAACTCCCACTCTAATATCACCCACTCCATCCAACCACTACCTTTCTTTCCACTCTACTACCTTGATTATAGCAAGCTCAGATGCTCATAAGCCAGTACTTATTATACAGCAGGAACTTCTTCTTGCAACATTTGTTAATGTCTGTTACGTACTTCACAGATAAAGATTCTAATTGTCTACTGATGTACTATGTTCTTCATCTGTAAATATGTTGTAAGTAATTGCTATGTAAATTGTTAATCGCTATGTAATCCAATGTAACTACTGTCTGTTTATTTTAACTGTGGAGCTTTTCTCCCCGGGCCTCCACTGAAAATGGACCTACGTCCAGTTGGACACTCCCGGTCAACAAATATAAATAAACAAATAAATAAATTCAAGTAAAATTTACTGGACATACAACTAACGTGCCCTGCTACTACAATTTGCAGGTACATTTTTTTTCTTTATATACTTCTAATGTGTTGTTTTTGTACCTGGGCTCTGTATTTGTTAAATGACTCTGTATGTGTTTGCTTGCCTTTGTATATTACAAACTCTGGAGCTTTTCTCCCTGGGTCTCGGCTGAAAATGGACATTTATCCAGTCGGATTCTCCTGGTCAACAAATGTAAAATAAACAAATAAAAAAAATATATATATATATATATATATATATATATATATATATATATATATAAAATTGAAAACACTATTAGTCGAGAGCTTATTAGTTGAACATTAATAAGTGAAAAGTATAAATGTTAAATGAACGTGGGCAGTTTGGGGGTATAGCCCCCCACTAGAATGGGTTTTATTTGGTGATGTTTTTGTGTAGTTCACTGGGTTGGCCATCTGGTTTTTAAACCAGGGAAAGTTTTCACTGAAACATTCATTTGACGTTTAGTGTTTTCTCTTATTAGTGTTCGACCTAAAAGCATTCGACTAATAGCATTTTCAATTATATGATATAGACCCATCATCATCATCATCATCTTCTTTCGGCTGTTCCCGTTAGGGATCGCCACAGCAGATCACCTGTTCCCATTTCTTCCTGTCCTCTGCATCTTGCTCTGTCACACCAACCACCTGCATGTCCTCTCTCACCACATCCATAAACCTTATCTTAGGCCTTCCTCTTTTCCTGTTACCTGGTAGCTTCATCCTTAGCATCTTTTTCCCAATATACTCAGCATCCCTCCTCAGCACATGTCCAAACCAACGTAATCGTGCCTCTCTGGCTTTGTCTCCAAACCTTCCAACCTGGGCTGACTCTCTAATATACTTATTCCTAATCCTGTCCACCCTCACACCCAGTGCAAATCTTAACATCTTTAATTCTGCCACATCCAGCTCAAACTCCTGCCTTTTTGTCAATGCCACTGTCTCCAACCCATATAACATAGCTGGTCTCACTACCCTCTTGAAGACCTTCCCTTTCACTCTTACAGGTACTCGTCTGTCACAAATCACTCCTGACACTCTTCTCCACCCACTCCATCCTGCCTGTACTCTCTTCTTCACCTCACTTCCACACTCACCGTTACTCTGAACTATTGACCCCAAGTATTTAAACTCATCCACCTTCACCACCACTACTCCTTGCATCCTCACAATTCCTCTATCCTCCCTCTCATTCACACATATATATTCTGTCTTAGTCCTGCTGACCTTCATTCCTCTTCTCTCTAGAGCATATCTCCATCTCTCCAGGGTCTCCTCCACCTGTTCCCTACTCTCACTACAGATCACAATGTCATCTGCAAATATCATAGTCCACGGGGACTCCTGTCTGATCTCGTCTGTCAACCTGTCCATCACCATATATATATATATATATATATATATATATATATATATATATATATATATATACATACACACACACATATATATATATATATATATATATAAAATGCATATACATTATATATATATATATATATATATATATATATATATAATGTAAGTACATATACACATATATATATATATATATATATATATATACACACATACATATATATATATATATATATATATATATATATATATATATATATATAAATGTCAGCATTTTACCCAGATCCAAGCAAGGAGGACCAGTCAAAATACCATCATCTAGGTAATCTTGAATGCCCCAGCAATGACTTCTTTCAATGGCCAGCAGTCACATTTGAAGTTTCATTTCCAACTCTTTGCTTTTCCATATCAATGTTTCCCACAATGGAAGCTGTGTCTAAATGTCCCAGTTGCAGGTTTATCAGCCCTAACATCCAGTACAGCAGCAACAGGATCCATTTGTCTTCAGGAGAAGTTAGGAGTAGCTCTGTGATTCTAAGCAGTTATTGCTTACCTGCCATTCTACTTAACATCCAATCAGCCATCTCTATTTTGCAAAAAAGTCAGGCCTACTTTTGTATGAAAGCACATGCCTTGATCTCCGCCATATAATCATCAGAGTTGCAAAGCATATAGTCATTTCTCACTTTTTTTCCTTATATTCTGCAATAAAAGATTAAATACAGTCTTTTCTGATGCATTTTGAGAGCAAAGTGTGTGTGTATGTTTGCCTCTTATAGCACCTTTCAGCTTCTTTGCCATCTGCAGTATTCATACTTTACTATTAAGAGAGTGATTTTTCCACAGTAGGTGGCTAGTCTGCTCATCCTTCCTCACATGGTACATCCAATGTAAACAAGATTACCAGTCAAACTGCTCCCCAAAGAAATAACCGGTATTTATTATGCTCCTCATAGAATTATTGATTCATGGAGGTTACTAGGGTATCAACCCACAGGTCATTTCAAGCCTAGCTGTTTCATCCCAATGTAATACCACATATTTTCTAGTTAATTCCCAGGATTGTATTTAGTAATGACTTCCCATGTCCAGGAGGGTTTTGGGTGCTATTTCTGGTAAGAATTTATGGTACTCTATCCACTCTTCCAGGTTTCTTTTAAAAAGTGTCATAGAGTTTCTCTGCTTCACATGAAATGGCAGCCTATTCCAAAAATGCAGCATTTGCCGTGAGACAAATCTGTCCCTCCAGTATGTCCTATTCATGTTGCAGGCCATATGTAGGTCCCTGGGATGGGTAGTTCTAGTCCCATTTGGTTTACAGTTGTGCAGCAAATACATTAAGTTTGAGTCAGAGGTTGCGCTGTAAGCCAGACATAAGCCTCCCCTAAGAAGTCTATATGATACTGAATATAGTGACAGGAACATTAGTTGGTCTGTGTAAGGCATGTGTTGGAGTCCCTTGATCTTCTCAGTTAGAAACCTCTGAGGTCTCTCCAATTGCTGCAGGTGCTTTGTATGGTACATGCCGAAATGGGTGTTATACTCAATTATGGGCCTGAATAGTGACGAGTATAGAGGGATTATAACCTCCTTTGCTCTAGAGGCAATGCCTTTGCTTATCAGGTATACTACATAGAAAGCCTTCCTTGCTACAGTAATCACATTTATTTATTTAACATTTGTTTATCAGGAAAGTCTGACTTGGAATGAAGCCAATTTTCAGCAAAGGCCTGGGGAAAAATGCTCCAGACACATGTCTTTGTAACATGAGAGGAAACCTGAGCACCCTGGGGAAATGCAAATGAATGCAGGGAGGACATGCAGACTCCACACAGAAGGAGCCCCAGCTGAGAATTGAACCGGAGAACCTTTTGCTGTGAGGTGACAACACTACCACTGCGCCATCTACTGGCGGTCAAAGTTAAGGTTGCAATTTTTTTTGTGATCCCAGATCTCTTACCATTTCGTAGTTACATAGGATATTGTTATTTTGATAGTGTGAAGGGACATTGTTTTTACTGAAGGGAATGATGATGCATTTCTTTGCATTCAGTTTGCGACCGTGACTAAGACACCAGTCATTGGTTTGCACAACACCATCCTGAAATATACTGACATCATTTGGGGATTTAATAATTGCACCCAGTTTGCAGTCATCCACAAACATGGTCAGCCACAGCCCCTTAGTTTGGGTCTGAACTTCCAAGAAGTATATACCAAACAGTAGGGGGCCTAGGACTGACCTTTGTGCCACCCCACTGGTGACAAGTCTGCTGGTTGATGGGGATTCATCCACTTTGATAGTGTGCGACTGGTTTGTGAGCCAGCTGGCAACCCATCTTATAACAAAGGGGTTTACATTTAGTTTGCTAAGTTTATCAGTTATACTTGAGTGTGGGATTGTGTCAAAGGCCTTTGCCAAGTGGAGGTATGCTGTGTGTACAGATTTGCCCTCGTCAACAGCCCTGGTCACATTTTTGAAGGACTCCACCAGGTTTAACAGGCAGGATCTGCCTTGATGAAGCCAAACTGAACTGGATCCACAGTTTGGAGGTGTCCTATGTCTTGTTGCGTTCCACGATGATGCGTTCCATGGCTTTACAGATGAGGGTGGTCAGACTTATGGGTCTATAATTCCCTGGGTCTGTTTCTAAGCCACCTTTGTGGAGGTAAACAGCTGTTGCTGTTCTCCATTCTACAGGAACAAAGCCTGTGGTTAGGCTGTGATTGAATAGGGTACTTAATGGTGAGGCTAGTTCACGTTTTAGTTTGTTAAGAAGACAACCTGGGATGCCATCTGGTCCCATAGAGGCTTTATTTTTTGCCTTAGGTAAGGCTTTAATGATCTGCTCTTCAGATAGATAGGGTGGGCAGAGTTGGGGGCAAGGTTTGTGATAAGTTTGGAGGGGATAAGGGAGTGAAATTTCCGCTAAATCTGTCTGCTAGCAGGTTTGCAATCTCTGCTGGATCAGTGTGTGTGTGATACCATTAGTCACTAGCTCGACACATGCTTGGATCTTACCCTTTAGTCTATGTGTATGGTTGTAAAAGGCCTCATGGTTATCCTTGGCTGTGATTCCCAAGTTTTTCTCAAAGTTACCCTTAGAGGCTTTGACATGTTGTCTTATTTGTCTGCTAAGGCTGAGGAGAGTGCTTTTCCAGGGTCTATATTATGTGATCGAATGGTCAAATACTCAAACACGTAATAGTTTACCTGTAATAATCGAACTGCCACAATATCAAACATAAAATAAAAAAATAAAAACCCATCCAAACAAACCATTTAAACGCTGTACGCAGGGGGGGGGGGCAAATGCCCCTGCACCCCCCACACCCCTTGCTACTTAAATATATCAACTCCAAGATCACACTATAGTTCAGACAATGGAAAACTTCCATTTCCGCACTGTACAGAGATCTCCATTGAACCGTTCAACATTTTGGCAATTTGATTATTATGGGTCGACTATTACATGTTTGACTATTTGACCATTGGATCACGTAATATAGACCCCTTTTCCATTGGTGGGCTCTCGCCGTAGTTTTCTTAAGCAGCAACTTTTTGCATTTGTTGTAAAGTTTGTTGATGCTGGATGTCCACCAGTGTGGCTTGTTTTTACTTGGGGCTCTGGGTTTGATTCTCTCTGGAACAGCTTATACAATGATTGTACAGGGCTTTAGTGTAAGCTGTGGTGTATTTATCACTTCCAGCTGGGGGTGGGGATTGGAATGCATTTATACCTTACCCTAGGAGGGTATAGTTTGCTTTGGTGAAGCTTTTTAGTCCGACTTCACCCTTTGTGAGTTCTGGTGTTAGTGCCAGCTCAAAGGTGACTGATTTGTGGTCAGATATGACTAATAAGGGTCTGACAGTTGCGGTGGTGCATCTGTTTATCATGTTATTGAGGACCAGATCTAGTATGTTTGTTCCTCTTGTTGCAGTTTGAACAATTTTTTCCAGTGCATTTGAATTAACAAAGTCAAGGAACTTTTGTGCTAGTGAGTTAGGGCTAGAGTAGGTTTCCTACGTGATGGTGGGATAATTGAAATCCCCTATGATCAGAGTGTTTGGCAATATTTGGATTGACTCCAGTTTGGTCTTGTAGGCCTTGTGCACATCATGATCCATGGAGGGGGATCGGGGATCTATAGCCATGACTTGAATGGGGGTCTTCCCCACAGTAATCTGAACTTGAGTTCCATGGAGTTGTCCAGTATAACTAGTCGGGAGATGAATGTATCTCTAATATAGACAGAAACACTGCCTCCTTTGGTTCTCACATGTTTATTTTGTACTCTGAAGGTGTGGAAGGCATTGTAGCCTTGCAAGGCATCATTTAGACAAGCTCATGATTCTGTAATTACACGTCAGGTGTTCTTTTATTAACTACATTATGGGATCTTTACAACTTCTAGAAGGGGAAAAAGGGTGGTTAGTACAATAGAAAATGAAGGTTTAAATAAATGACAGTTCTTTTGAATGAGAAGATTTAGCTTGTAAACTGCTTTAAAACTTTGAAAAAGAAACCATGAAGTGATTTTCAAATATACGATCCCTCAATAAGCAGAAGGATGACCGTGCAAATAGAATTTATAATCAATGCTGTGAGAAAGATATATGTGCTGTAAGAACTGAAAATATATCATCAAGTACTAGGAAAGCTGATTAAAACAGAATACTCACTGGAGCTGTCAGCGGCCTAGGAAGAGAAAAAGAAGTTATGTACCTACCATAACGTTCCATGTTAGTTGTTTTCTCTTGCCTTCTTTCTTGCTGGTTGGGTTCGGAGCCGATCCTCGGCTCTGACTCAGCCATCTTCTAAAGCTCGAGAGCTACAAACTGGCTCGAAGCCTCCCCATATCCCATGATGCCTGGCGCTAGATACCCAGATCTCGTTTGGTAAGACTAACAGCAGACAAAATAATGAAGGAATCCTATCCTTATCATACATAAGCCCAACTATAAAGACCACTAGGTAGAGTGGGATAGCCAGGGAAGGCTCAGCCTGAGCAATATTATAGAGAAAACTCTTCTCAGTCTAGTAGGATAGGGGGATGGAGGGGGGGATGCAAGAAAGAAGGAGAGAGAAGACAACTAACATGGAACGTTATGGTAGGTACATAACTTCTTTATGTTAAGTTGTCTATCTTGCCTTCATTCTTGCTGGTTGGGACAGCGTCCCTAGCACCTAATATCCTGGGTGGCTCAATGGAACAGACTCTTCAGAACAGTGGAACCAAAATCAGCTCTGCTCCTGGAAATCACGTCCAATTTATAATGCAAGATGAAAGTATGAGGGTTTGCCCACGTAGCTGCAACACAAATAGATTCCATGGGCAACCTAGTCTGAAAAGCAACCGAAGTGGCTAATGCTCTGGTGGAGTGCCCTTTTGGTTTAACAGGCAATTGTTTATTCCTCAGCTGATAGATAAAAGTAATGATAGAAGTCAGCCACCTGGATAAAGTTACTTTTGATACTGGTATACCTTGTTTGCCCTCTGCATAAGAGAGGAAAAGCTGATCCGATTTTCTGAAGGCCTTAGTCCTGTGCAAATAAAAACACAGTTGTCTGTGAACATCTAACTGATGTAACCTATATTTGGCCCTGTTGGAATGGTTGGGAAAAAACACAGGAAGGTCAATGGACTGATTCAAGGTGTTCTCAGAAAAGACCTTAGGAAGGAAGGATGGATTAGTCCTAAGAGCAACCCTGTCTTTGTGGAACACTAGGTAGGGGGGACGTGTACAAAGAGCCTGCAGCTCGGAAACTCATCTGGCAGAAGTAATTGCTACCAGAAAAAGTGTTTTCCGTGATAAAAACTTCAACGAACAGGAAGCTGCCGGTTCAAAGGGGGGCAAAATTAGAGAGGCTAGAATCAAATTCAGATTCCACGGGGGTTGAGGATCTCTAACAGGGCCTGAGCAGAGTGGTTCCTTTGAGGAAGGCCTTACAAAGCTGATGAGACATTATACTACTTTCAGAAAGGCCAATGTGAAAATTAAGGATTGCGGCTAACTGCACTCTAATTGTAGCTGAAGCAGAGCCAGCATGAAAAAGCTCCACAAGGAATTCCAAGATGTGGTGAACAGGGGCTGAAAAAGGATCTATATTCTTAGCCTCTGCCCAGGAAGAAAAACATTTCCACTTACTAGCGTAAGTTTTTCTAGTGGTAGACTTGTGCGATGATAAAATTATTTCACGCACCAACTGGGAGATATCAGGAAGCCTGGCTAGGGTTGGAAGTGGAGCAACCAAGCCGTGAGCTTGAGAGATTGTAGGGAGTGATGCAGCCCACCCGATTGATGGATCAGAAGGTCTGGAATTGGATCTAGAGTCCAAGGCTGCTCGATAAGGTAATGATGCAGGAATGGCAACCATATTTGTCGAGGCCAGTACGGGGCAATGAGGATCATTTTGCAACCCAATACGGTAGCTTTCTGTATCAGCTTGGGAATTAGAGGAAACGGGGGAAATGCATATAGAAGTCCCTGAGGCCAATCATGGACTAGAGTGTCTCTGGGGTAATACTCGGGATGTGGAAGGAGAGAGAGAAGAAGTTGCTGCACTTGCTGTTGAAGTGGGTGGCAAAGAGGTCGCAGCAAGGATGCCCCTATTTGTGGAAGATTTGGTCTGCCACTACTTGATTCAGAGACCACTCGTGAGGCATCAGAATAGCTCTGCTCAGCCTGTCTGCTATGACGTTGGATTTCCCAGGGATATGCATTGCAGTCAGAAACCATTGGGAAAAGATCGCCCACTGCCAGAGTCTGAGTGCTTCTCGACATAGGGGGTAGGACCTGGATCCACCCTGTTTGTTGATGTACCATACAACTGACATATTGTCTGTTTGAATTGCAACTGTCCCGGTAGGAAGACAGTCCTGAAGAGCTTGCAACACTAAAAGCACGGCCCTCATCTCCAAGACGTTTATGTGCAGATGGTACTCCTGAGGTTGCCAAGTGCCTTGGACTGTTCTGCCCTGATAATGCCCCCCCCACCCGATCAGGGAGGCATCCGTGGTTACCGTAGCAACTGGAGGGGGAAGTACAAATGGTCTGCCAAGGGGTACTGATGGGGAGACCATCCACCACGCAAGGTGCTTTTTGCATGCTTCTGTAATGATAATCATGTGAGACATGGGAAGCTGCTGAAAGGACCATTGGGTGAAAAGGAGCCATTGGAGAATCCTCATGTGGAAACGGGCCAGAGGGACTAGTATGACTGCCGCTGCCATGAGACCCAGGGTTTGAAGTACGAACCTGGCTTGAATTCTCTTGCAACCTAACAAGACCTGGACATGCTGCCGAATGACTAACACCCTGTCTGGTGGAAGGCTGGCTGACCTGTCTTTTGTATTTAAGTTTGCGCCTATAAAGGTGATAGACTGACAAGGCGACAAAGCAGATTTTTTGAAATTTATAGTGATATCTAGTCTGAAACACGTCTGTATGGTATAGTCTCTGGCTTGCAGAAGATGATGCCTGGTGGCAGCAGTGAGGAGCCAGTCGTCTAGATACGGAAACATCTGGAATCCTTGCTGTCTCAGATGATCTGCAACTACTGCCATACATTTGCTGAACACCCTGGGGGCTGTGGTGAGACCAAAGGGCAGAGCTCTGAACTGATAATGGCTGGCTCCCAGCTGGAAGTGCAGGAATCTTCTGGAGCACCTGTCCATTTTGATGTGGTAGTACGCATCCTGAAGATCTATGGAGTACATCCAATCGTCCTGACCCTGGAAGGGTAAAATGGACTGTAGCGTGACCATCCAAAATTTGGTTCTTTGTACAGACCTGTTTAGTCTGCTGAGATCCAAAATGTATCTCCAGTCCCCTGTCTTTTTTGGTACCAAAAAGAACCTTGAGTAAATTCCGGATCCTTGCTGGTCTGCTGGGACTTGTTGGATGGCCCTTTTTCTTAGCAGTTTTGCAACTTCCTGGACTGGTTGATCCCCTAGATTAGGTGGAACATCTGGAAGGGACTTGTTCGGCAAGAATGGAGCACAAACGAAGAGAATTTTGTCACCTCCGGATATAACAGACTGTACCCATTTGTCTTGTGTTATGTCTTGCCAGGCTCTTGGGTACAGCGATAATCTTCCCCCGACTGCCTCCAGAGTTGGACAGCTGGTCAACCCTTAAGGGATGCTGGAAGGGCTTGTCAGAGAAAGATTCTCTGCTACCCTGATTTTGCGGACCCCCTCTGCCACGAGGGTGGCATCTGTTATTGTTCCCTCCTCTGCCCCTGGAGGGAAACTCACCACATGTGTCAGGCAGGGCTCCCTGGGATTTCCGGAACCACATCTTTCCACTCTTCTGACCCTTGGGATATGGTCTGGAAGGAGTGGAAAAACGGACCCCTACAGCAGAGAGAGTCTTGCCTTCCTGTTCACACCTGGTAAGGGTGTCCTTCACCTGAGATCCAAAGAGAGAGGAACCATCAAAGGGGGTGTTGGTGAAAGATGCTCTGAAAGGTTCTGCAAAGTTACAAAGCCGCATCCAAGTGTGTCTCCTCAGAGCGACACCTGTGCCTGCGGCTCTACTCGCCCCATCGGCTGCATAAGAAATGAGCCTCATGGAGGAGTTAACCACTGAATTAAGAGTCGCCAGCTGGGAGGCAACCTCAGCCTGGGCCCCCTCAGCTGATGGATCTTGAAGGGTATCTCCAAGCTCTTTAAGGAGATCCCTCTGTAGACGGGTAAAGTGGCACAAGTAATTCAGAGACTTCATGGAAAAAGTCGCTGAAGAAAACATCCGCTTCCCATATCTGTCCATCATCCTAGACTCCTTGTTAGGGGGATGAACAGATGAAGAAGTTTCAGCCAACTCCTTCTTCATGGCCGCCGCTACCACCATGGCATCATCGGGGACATCTTTTGTCAAACATTGCTTGTCCTGTGGTGCAGTAATGAATTTTGCTGGTCTTCTTGGGGTCGGTTCCACTGTGTCTGGAGCTGACCATGCCTTCTGAGCCACCACAGACATCAGTGGGTTGAAAGGTGGAGACACCCAGGAGGTGGAAGTTCGGGATCCAAATGCGTCCAGGAATACCGACTCATCCTAAGAAGGGCTTAGGGCAGTCCAGTTCCCCCTCTGTCTAAGCATCTCAAGGATGTCTGAGAAGGAGACATCTTCAGAGGGGGACCTAGGGGACCCTTCTGAATCCTCTAAGTTGGTATCTGATGTGACAGACTCAGGGGTGTCAACATGCTTCCTCTTGCATTTTCTCTTATGAGGTGGCTCCTCTGAATGATCAGGGGAGGCCTTGGAAGAGGAAGATACACCCAAAGAGGTGTCCTGGGCCACTGGATCCCCACGCTTGGGGTCTGGAAGAGAAGCAGAGGCTGACGCAGGCACCATAGGGAGAGGAGCCGAGGGGGTCGATCGTGGCACTGGCTCAGGGGCCAGAACATTCCTCATCACCTCGAAGGCATCCCGATCAGAACAGAGAGAGGGATCCGGTTCAGAAGAAATCAGAATCCCTCTCTGCACCGAGGGGAAGGCTCCGAGGCCGATGTGGGAACCGAACTCACCTGAGCCAAGGCTCCGAGGGGGAGAGCTGGGTCAGACAGGGGTATGATGCCACTTGCCTCCCCGGAGCTGACAAGGGAGTCCCAGTGCCCAGATGCCTCCAAGGACGGAACCATAGAAGTGATCGGAGCCGACAAAGGAGCAGGTATCGGAGCCGATGGTTCCACGACTCGAACCCCCACGAACTCCAGCTCCAAGCTCAAAGGGTGAGTCGGAGGAGGAATATCTGCAGACATGGACGGAGCCGACCCCTGGTGAGGGGGGCTGGACAACATTTTAGCCAGGGCCTGTGATTTTAGCAGTCTGCTGACCACTCTTTCCAAATCTTGGTCCAAAAGTCTTGAGGACCGAGAAGAGTGGGATGAGCAATGACTACTCTCCGATTGGAGCAGAAGCGATCTTGGAGCCGAGCGTATCAACTCCAGAGAGGGAGACCTGGACCTTTTTCAACTCTCAGAAGGCTCCGAAGAGTGTATCGGAGCTGACTGGGAGGGAGGAGCATTGGTTCCAGCCGGAGCCAAAATGGAAAGTACAGATTCACCTAATGACGGTTCCGAACTGGGAGACGACAGTTTAGGTGCCTTAGAAGATTTCACAGGCTGAGCCTTAGCCAGTGAATCTTGAGGTTTAAGTAAACCTCTAAGGATCAATTTATTTTTGTGCTCCTGCAGGACTCTTGGACTGAACGCATGGCAAATGGAGCAAGAGTCCTGCAGGTGCACGGCGCCCAGACAATAAACACAAGAAGTGTGACCATCTGTCAGAGACATCTTCTGACAGCATGAGTCACACTTCTTGAATCCGGACGGCTTAGTATCCTTGGGCATATTGACAGGCAAGCCCAAAGGAAAAACACACTCACACAAAGGTTAAGGTACTAACACAACAACAATACACTACAAGCTACCAGAACCGACAGTACTACCAACAACTGTAATAAGTATAGCAAACAGTGATAATAAGAAAAGATTTTTTTTTTTTTTTTTTTTAGGGAAATAGAAAAGAAAAAGGTTATCCTCCAACTCAAACGGACACCTAGAGATAAGGTTATCCTCTAACTTAAACGGAAAACCTTAGAGGAAAAAGGGAGAAGTAGAAGGGGGGAGGGGAAACTCTCTAAGTAAAACGAGTTTCTGAAGAGAAAAGACAAGGATTCAGCTACAAAAATTTATACAAATAAGGGAAATAACTAAACGATAATTCTACTCTAAAAATTTACTAAATTGTGACAGAAAAAAAGACAATATAGAAGTTTTATACGACCTGAGCCAGTAGAGCAACCTCGCAGCAGAAGTGGTAAATGAGATCTGGGTATCTAGTGCCAGGCATCACGGGATATGGGGGGGCCTCGAGCCAGTTTGTAGCTCTCGAGCTTTAGTAGATGGCAGAGTCAGAGCCGAGGATCGGCTCTGAACCCAACCAGCAAGAATGAAGGCGAGACAGACAACTTAACATTGTTACATTCTTGCAAGAAAGTGTGAATTGTGTTGTGAATGTTAGAACACTAGAAGCATTTTCAGATATACTGGACAGACAAAATATTGCCATACATGTGATAAGCTGGACATTAGTAGCAGCCTACCGTATAAAAGCAGAGTGAACAGTGTGGAGAAAATGTAATAAATGTAGCAAAGATCATTTCTGAACACATAGTGTTACATGAAAAGATACTATAACTAATGAATGAAATTATGAAGTAAATATTAAGATGCACACAAAGAAATAGGAAGACTTGGCGATTTTTGTGAAATTAAAATATGTGGTTAAAACAAAGAAAAGTATTTTGAATACAGATAGCATTTATGAACCCTTTCAAAATACAGAAACAGAGGTGTTACTAACAGGTTTAGCAGAATTAGAGGTAGTCAGTTCAGCTGGGTCAATAGTTATTTAAAGAAAAAAGAAAGGATGGCTGAAAAGAATAATAGCTAAATGTATATTATTTCACATCAATGAAGTTAAGGATTTTTTCACTAAAGAAGAATGAAATGAAGAGGTATATTGTCATAGAATGATTAACAGAACATAAAATATGTTTACTGGACATGAGGTTTTTAAATGAAGAACGGGGAAGGTTTGAAACAAGAAGAAGAAGATAAACAGTGTAAACATTTAGAAAAGGTGACTGTTCAAGTGAGTTATATTAAGAAGGACGGGAAATCTGATACACAAAGAAATATAAATGTAATTGAACTAGACAAGACCCTTTTTGTACAACCTTTAGAAAGAAGGATGCTATTACGAAATTTACACAAGACATATTTTTGATGTTGGTAGAGTGAGGAAAAAGAAACATGAAGCCACATGTATTAACAAATAAAAGAGCTATAGCCTTATATTTGATGTTTGAAAACAAGGCCAAAGTGCATAAAGAAGGAAACAATGAAAGGCTATGAAAGCTTTTAAAGAAATTTTGAAATTAGTTTGTATAAGAAATCTCATAACAGAAAAAAGTACACAATTGGGGAGGTTTAAAGTATGATCTAAAATCTAGTAAAAGAAGAAAGCATATTAATGGGTAGGCTTCTATATTCACCTATTTTATTTTCAGTAGTGAGTGACTATAATTTGTCTATTGTTTTTTTTTTTTCAGTCCAGTTAGCCAAAGGGTGCAACATGGGACAAAAGAGAAGACAATGCTATATAAAATATTTCTTCAGATATTCTGGAAAAGATGCAGTAAAAGCTTATACAGATGGTTGGACAGACCATTATAACACATGCTTTCCATTTATGAATCATAATCTAAACATTTTTTTTAACAAATGTGTTTTTTTAACAAATTATAACTTTATTGAGTAACAAGAAAAATAATAAAAAAAACAAACATCTCTTTTCACAGTGTCATTTAATAAACAAGTAGACAATAACAGAATGTTAAAAAAGGAGAAAAAAAGAGGAAAGAAGTCACATAACTATTTACAAAGTGAGCTCTATTAATCTCGCCCAAGTGGATTTAGAAGATTTATTTATTACCATGCTTCAGTTTTCCCTAAATAATTCAGCCAAGTGAGCCATTTTGCACTCTCTTTATTACTTATCTCATGTCACCCTAACTACCTCATCCTTAGTGGGGGGGTCATGTCTTTTCCACTTTTTTATGGTTGCCTTTTTGGATACTAGAGTTACTATCAACAGCAATTCCTGCTGACCCTGTGTTGGTTCTGTTTCATCCCATAAATAAGCCAATGAAATATTTTCTAACAGTAAGTTCCCAATCATGGTCTGGTCTAGAATCTGATTAATAATATGTTGCAAGCCTCTCAAACTGGGTTAGCATTTCACAGGACCAAAATATATACATCCAATCTCCTAATGCATGCTTTCTACATTTCCAGCATTTTGCAGTAGCTTTTGAGAATATCCTAACTATCTTAGCTGGTATATAAAAGAATTTATGGAGGCACTTCTATGCAAGCATGTAAAATTTCCATAATTTTAGTACCTTAGATGGAAGTATGCAGACACTGAGTGAGTGATCAGAATATGTAACAATGTCTCCCAATTTTGCTTAACCTTCTCTGCTTCTTCCCAATCCTGCTGTTGTAGTTTTTTATACAGATATGAAAATATTTCCTTGTCTAAATTTGTACCTTTCCCAATGCTGTTATCCATTTTATCTCCAAGGACCATTCTTTCATCACTGTCTTAGACTTTTTTTTTTTTATTTTCTGCACCAAATCTAACTCGTCTTTTTTTAGACGAAGGGATTTAGAATGTTTCTGTTGCCTTTTCCCATTTAAGCACCACTTTCCCCTTGATCATCTGATCCCAAAATTTCAGTGAAGAAGGGCTTGGTCTATCCTTTGTTGAAGTAATCTGTGTTTATTTAAATGAAACCTGATTAAGAAGGATTCATTATTTAAAGCATGATATTAGGAAATCAACAGGCAGCACCACTACCTTCAAACAAATACTGAAAATTCATCTTAACTCTTCCTGGCTATGTACCTGCTCTATAACCTAACCTCTTCCTTCTCCTTGTATGATAACTAAACTCCTATGCTTTTTTCTACTAGTGACTGATGATACTTTCTCCATATTTATTATTATTTTTTTCATCACTTGTTGATACTGCCACAATAATGCTGATTGATATATTTCTGTTTAAGCCTCTCTGAATGAATTCATCTGGAAACCAACTAAATTTCTGGTTTTGTGTATATATTCTGTACAGTTTACTATGACATTAATGAGTACAGGTTCAGTGAAAATGGGAATGTCGAATCAAAGTTGGTTGATTCCTGTTTTTGGCGACCTGCACTATTGTAAGTTTGCAGTTAAGTGAATGCCGCTGTGCATTCGCACACATGTCAATGGAATTATGAGTATAGATCGCGGTATGGTGGGGATCTGGAAATTACCCTTTTCCCCACTGTAGTGCGATCTCGGAGTTGCAATGTATTATTTGCAGAGAGGGTGCAGGGGGCATAGCCCCCCTGCAAAAAGTTGACATTATGTGGTATCCAGTAGTGATTTGCTTCACAGGATGTCAAAAGTGCAAATTCGAATTTGTTGGCATGTGCACTTTGGCATTCTGTACTAACTGATATGCTGAACTTCACACATCTGATTCGCAGATGTGAATAGATTTTTTTTGTGCACTTCGACATTCTCATAGTAAAGCATTATGTATATATTGCTGTAATCAAACCAACTAAATTCCTGCTTTTATGTATATATTCTGTATATATTTTTGTAATCACTATGTGTAACAATGTTTCTACTTCTGTACCAATTAATGTTTAATTTTTTTCTGTATCAATGTTTTTGTCGCAGCTTTTCTCCCTGGGCCTCCCTTTCATCGGCTCTTTTAGGCCCAGTGGACTTTCTCGATAAACAAATGCAATAAATAAATAAATTAGGGGGTTAATATGGTAAACCCTATAATGCATCACAATTCACTGGGATTTTTTTAGACTATATTGAGTATTAGGTGATTAAAACTCTGTGATAAGGTTATTACAAGAAAGAAATACAAGATTTCTTGAGAAATGCAGAAGATTCAGGAAATGAAGAAACTATGTGTTAAACTAAGAGAAAAACCTAGAATGAATTAAACATGATAATTAGAGGAATAAGGTTTTAGCTGTAAGAAGTAGGAATGATACATTAACATAAAGAAAAATGTTTTTCAATCCAGGATGGGAACATTTTGAGATGGAATAGAAGAACAGAAGAAGGCAAATACACAAGAAATCGGGAAGTGTGTATTGTGTCATTTTGTTTGGAAATCAATACATGGATTATGTCCAGTAAAATCAGAATAAATTATCTAAAATATATGCTAAATAGTTGTGTATGGTAGAAGACTGTGATGCAGACGAAGACATGGAATATATTTTCATTAAATGCAGAAGGATTAATGATTTTTGGAATAAAGCAGAGCTGTTATAATTTTAGGGATTAAGGGTCTAAGTATTGATAATATTAACTGGAATAAAAAAAAAAAACATCTGACCGTGGAAGAACCATGAAAGTAGACTTTTGTTGATTATTATGTTTATAAAAAAAAATAACAACAGGTAGCTGTATAGATGTGTTACACTATGAAAGTTGGTGTAATAATGATATAATAAAGATAGCAAATTTGTTTTGAAGAACAACTATTATGATGTCACAGTTGTTGAAAAAGAATGTAAACATGGGTTAATGACTTTGCTGGATTCTTTGCTAAGAATATGAAGTACACACCTCTGCTTTTTTTCACTAAGTACCATGTAACTGTTGCATCCATATAAACTACCACTTACACTGACTCAGATAGGAGCTCTGTTTAACATTTCATTCTAAGGAGGGCACCTCTGTAGTGTAAACCCACCCCACCCCCACAGATATGCTCTGGTGTCATTAAGGGAACATGAATATAACCACATGGAATGGAAACAGAACCCAAGGTCTTCAGACATTCTTGGCATCAAAGGCAAATGTTCTGGCATTTTGAGCCACCGATACTGTTTTAAGACTGACAGGTTGACAAACATCAACTTTTTCTTTCTAAAAGTAGATGGCTCTGGTATTGTCATATGAAATGGTGATGACTGTGGTATTGTCATATGAAATTTGTCAGGAATTGCCCTTCAAATATTAAGATTGGTACCCCCCCCCCCACACACACACACACACACACACACACACACACACACACACACACACACAACCATTTAGCCAAAATAGGACACTGGAAGAGGATAACTGGCCTCATGGAGGTCAGGCTGACTCTCTCTGGATAACTGGCCTCATGGAGGTCAAGCTGACTCTCTCTGGAACAGACAGCCCCATTGAAAATACTCTAGAATAGCACAATTCAGTAAGAGAACCTGCTGGGACCTATAGAACTTCAGTCTCATTCATTTACACACTGACTTGCATTATAGCTTTTAAATAGTTTCTTGTTGCAGGTATGGAATTCAACAGCATTTGCTTTAGTGTTTGCATTCAATCAGTCAACTAGTTGATTCACATTCATAATTCCAGGCAGATCAAATTTCTAGTATACTTTCATTTAAAATGCCATCTGAATGCTGATTACCCAGAAATCATACACCCTCAGGGTCCTTTTATCAGTTTTTGTCAATAGAAACTTGCTCTAAAAGAGGCAGTGGGTAATAGAAATGTACAGACAGTTTAAAGTTATTGCAATAATTTTCTCTATCTAGTAAAGTTAATTTTTTTATTCAGTGATTTGAAGAAGATGGGCCTGATGTTTTTTAAATGCAACCATTAATAAAAAAAAAGAAAAATTGCCTTCTGCTCTACCATAGCATCTCATGTCAGAATAAGATTGTGCTGCCTAATGGCATTTCTAGTAACCTTGACAGGAAACTTCTGTAAACCAAATAGTAAAAAGAACCAGTGGTAGAGTGAAGAGAAAAAACTCAAGGCAAACAGCAAAAAGTAGAAAATATTCTCTCCACACCGTCAAACCAATAGCAAATTTATTAAAACTGACAATTTCTATAGGGCTTCTTTGTAGTTGCTATGCCTTTTGAGAATTCTTGGTATAAATAAACAGGTTATATTTAAACTTGTTCAGAAAGACTAGTATAAATACTAATAATAAAAAGTCTCTTTTGCTTGATTAAGGCTCCACTACAGCTGCTATGTCTTTAAGAGTCAGTTATGTGTTATAACTGAATTATAGCTGTGTCATGTGCTTTTTGTATAAATGCTTCTTTTTAACTTTTGTTTTATGTAAGATACTGAGGAAGGATAGCTTGCTATCCAAAAGCTTTGTCAGTTTTAATAAATTTGTTATTGGTTTGATGGTGTGGAGAGAATATTTTCTATTTTTTGCAGGGAACTTCTGTTAAGACAAGAAGACTAGCAAGATGAAAAAATGATAATCATGGGATAGAAGTCGGATGTCCCAGGAAGTTAATAGTTCACAGAAATGAAAATGGATGACTGCAAAAGTCTTACTGAAGGGGTAATAGTGCCTAAAATAGTGAAAAAATACATGACAACAAACCTAAGGCAATGCATATTAGTAATATATCTGTATGCACGTGTGGAGGAGAAATACATTATTGGTTAAATAGAATCAGCAAATTATCCAATAGGTAGGAAAAAGACATTACTCGGCCAAGCAGTCCTCATCTGCTGTCAGTATATGTTTTGCACATCTGTCTTTTGGAAATGCCTGCCTCCTAACTTAAAGCCATCCATTCACCTGTGCTGTATAAATTCTCTCTCAGAGCCCATTCTGGGCCAACAATTTGATGCCAATCCTCTGATTAGTCACTTACCCATACAAATGATTTTTTTATGCTTACCCTGCTTTGCAATGATTTTACTAGTGATTTTGTTGCTTATTTATTTTTATTTTTATTTATTTAACATTTGTTTACCAGGAAAGTCTGGCTAGGACAGAGCCTACTTTCAGATGAGGAATGGGAAGGAATGCTCCAGATGCATGTCTTTGGAATGTGGGAGGAAACTGGAGTATGTGGAGGAAAACCACACAAATGCAGGGAGGACATGCACACTCCACACAGAAGGCATACCAGCCAAGAAATGAACTGGAGAACCTCTTGCTGTGAAGTGATGTTAATCACTGCACCACCATTATACGAGATGGTACAACTTTATATTGCTGTGTTGATTGCAGTTAAATATACAAAGCCATGTAATGACCTAATGACATGCAATATCAACAACAAACATTTTTCTAAGAGAGGTTTCACCCCCTCAACCCTTATCATTAATTAAAATAACTAAAAGTTAAGGTCTACAATTCGTCCCATGACACAGGGGGCTAAAGCCATATTCCCAAGTGTGTCTGGTTCAAGCAGACACTAAAATTAGCACCTATTGCCCCTGTCCAAAAGGGACACAGGTGGAACCCCTGGGGTGAATTTCTGGTTACCCATTAAGTCATCCAAATGACACTTAAATAGGGCCAATGAGGGGCTTTAACCTGAAGGTGGGGCAACCTCTGTGAGACAAATCTGTCTATCCAGCAAGTTCTGTTGATGTCACATACCAGGTTAAAGTCCTTTGAGCGAGTGACCGTTTTGCTATTTGACTTGTGAATGTGCAGTATTTCAATTAAAGCTTGGTCAGAGATTGCTCTATATGCAAGGCACAGGTCACCTCTAAGCAGTCTGTATGACACAGTCAGTAAAGTGACAATGATTTCAGTCTGCCCACATAAGACAGATCTTGAAGACCCTGAATTTTCTTTGTAAAAAACCTTTGTGGTCTCTCCAATTGCTGCAGGTGTTTGGAAAGGAAAATACCAAAGGCAGCATTGTACTCTATTATTGGCCTGATGAGGGAAGAGTACAGGCGGGGGGTTATAACCTCTTCTTTTTCTGGAGGCAATACCCTTACTTATCAGATGAGCAATATGAAATGCCCTTCTTACTACAGTGGAGACATGGTGATCAAAGTTAAGGTTGCTGCCGACCTGTGTGCCCAGATCTCTCACCAATGACTATGTGCATAAGGTATTGCTACTGATATGGTAGTTTGCAGGAACATCACCCTTGCTGAAGAGATGATGATAATTTGTTTGCATAGACCATGACTTTGGCACCAGTCATTAGTCTGCGTAAGACCATGTAGGATGTTGACATCGCTAGGGGTTTCAATGATCACTCTCAGTTTGCAGTCATCAGCAAACTTTGTCAGCACAGTCCTTTAGTTTTAGCCTGTACTTCAGAGAAGTAGATTCCAAAACAGTAGGGGTCCCAAAATTGATCCCTCTAGAACACCTCTAGTTATGGGTCTGCTGGAGGAGGTGGAGTCCTCTATTTTGACTATACGAGATCTCTCAGTGAACCAGTTTGCAACCCACCTGACAACATATGGGTCGATACCCATCTGAGTGAGTTTATCAATACTGCCTGAGTGGGGGATTGTGTCAAAGGCCTTGGCTAAAGTCCAGGCAGGCCATATCCACAGATTTGCCCTTGTCTAGGGCTTTGGTGACTGTCTCCCAAGAAGTCCACCAGATTTAACAGGCATGATCTCCTCTTGACAAAGCCAAACTTGGAGGGGGTCAAGCATTTGGGGATTTCCTATATCTTTGTTAATAAGATCCATGATGATTCATTCCATGGCCTTGCTGACAAGGCTGGTCAGGCTAATGGGTCTATAATTCTCTGTGTCCATGGATGCACTCTGTGCAAAGGGATTACAGTAGCTATTTTCCATTCCACTGGGACAAAGCCAGTGCTTAGGCTGTGATTGAAAAGCGTGCCCAGTGGTGATGCTAATTCCTGTTTTAACACATGTAGAACACAGCCTGGGATGTTGTCTGGTCCCATACAGGCTGTGTTTTTGGCCTTGCAGAGGGCAGTTAAAACCTGCTCCTCAGCGATACTAGGTGGGGGACAGGTGTTAGGGATACTTTGGAGTATATGTGGTGGGGACAGGGGAGCGATGTTTTCACTGAATCTGTCAGCCAGCAGGTTTTCTATATCTACAGGTTTTATATATGTAGTTCCATTAACTATAAGTTCAGCACAAATCTGGACCTTACATTTGAGGATACAGATGTAACTAAAGAATGCCTTGTGGTTATCTTTAGTTAGGGAAGCTAATTTGGATTCGTAGTTAGCTTTGGAGGACTTCACTAGGAGTCTTATTTGCTTGTTTAAGTTGAGGAGGGATGTTTCCAGTTTTGAGACTGTCCTTTCCTCCTTTTAGACAGCAATTTCTTTCTCCTATTGTATAGCCTTTTAATAGCAGTTGTCCACCAGGCAGATTTTTTTTCCTTGAAGATCTTGCTTTGGTTCTGTCAGGTACAGCAGAGTCAATACAATTGTACAGGTGCTAGTATAAAGCACTGGCATATAACTCAGCATAGGTGTGTGTTCCATCAGTGGGGGGAGAGGCTATGAAGCTATTTATGCTGTCACATAAGAGGTTGTAATTGGCCTTGGAAAAGTTTTTTAGTCTAGTGGGGGGGGGGTCTTGTTTTACAGTTACTTCTAGCCAGACTGATTTGTGGTCAGATCACACCAGGGATGGCCACACACTGGGGTAGTGCAGCATTCCGCCATGTTGGTGAGCATCAGATCCAGGATGTTTAAGCACCTTGTGGGTGTGTCAACCAGTTGATCCAGGGCATTGAAGTTAATGAAGTCCAGGAACCTTTGGCCAAGTGAGTTAGAACACATTTACCCAGTCAATGAATGGGTAATTAAAGTCACCCAAAACCAGGGTGTTTGGCTGTATCTTGATTGACTCAAGTAAATCCAAGTAGGCTGAGTGGTTGTCCTGATTCAAGGAGGGGGTCCTATAGCTGGCAATAACCTGAAGATGGGTCTTAGCAACAGTCGATTGCACCTGAACTAATTCAAGGGAATTGTGCTGTTTAACCAATCTAGTGGTGTATTTATCTTTAATGAATATTGATACATTACCTCCTTTAGTTCTCACACCTTCAGTTTGTAGTCTGACTGAGTGGAAGGAAATGTAACCTGATATACCTATGTCTTAAGATATTTATTTTTGTGTTATGCCTCAGGGGCTTGACTGGTGAGATACTGGTGTGTGATATATTATGCGTACTATGATCTGCAGAAGATGTATTATGTGAATCATGCTTGTGTTTGTGTTTAGGAGGTCTCTGATGTTTAGGTAAGCTTCTGGTAAGGACCTCCACATATGTAGGTGTATGTGTTGTTGGTTTGGTAGGTGCAGAAGGTGAGGTACACATGCTAACAACCTGCTTGGTATGAGATGAACTGGCTGGTGAGCAAGAGAGCCTATGTCTTAGGTTCTTGATGTACATACATCTCTCACATAATGAATTTATGTGAACTAGAAGTGGGTTGTCAGTATACATGAGGCAATTGCTACATTGCCTCAGGATGCCCATGTCGACCAGGCTAGTTGGAGAAACTGTGGGAAATTGTCCATCCATAAGTAAGTTGATGTTGTCAGAAAACAGGGAGAGGACAGGAATGACCACGTAAAGTAGAGGACAGGAGAAGTGGACAAAAAATACAAAGGGCTACTGGGTAAGATCTGTGTCATCAGCAGTGCTCTTCCCAAGACAACCCCATGTTCAGCTAGTGGCATGGGTGTTGTAGGGACCAGATAGGGAAGGATGGGAGTGAGCGGCCATTGCTGGCCTGCGCATTCTTGGGGGGGGGGGACTGCCTAGGCTCACTGCAACAGCAGCATTACAGACCTGATGAGCTTCATGCTGTAAGTGGTATACCGTTTGGTTGGGAGGTTGCACATGCTTGTAGGCATGCATACACTTCCCATAGGCAGTGTGGAGCTTGAAGGGCTGCCTTGGGGTGTGAGGGGGATAAGGGACACTCTTAGGTAGCAGTATGATACTGCATCAGTATCTCAATCTCCTCGCCGACCCTGGAGATGGGTCAGGTTGAGCCCTGGGGAGGCTAAGGCAGCACTGGTGGACCTGGTGAATGAAGACAGAAGCTGATCACAGCAGATCACAGCAGATGGTCAGCCACAGAGATGAGGAACAACTAAAAAAAAGTTAAGTACTATAAAATGTGAGCCAAATTATTTTGTTGATCAGGTAATCATTAGCTGTTCTTTGGTTACCATCAAAATTATAGCACAGATTACACACGTTACCACTTGATTTGCTATACATTATGTCTGATACAATGACTATTTTCTTGATCTTTCTAAAAAAACTGAGCAGGCTACATTTCTGACAAGGTACATTGTTTTATTTCTCCTGTGAATTTTCTTGCTTGTATCAGTCTTGTAACTATCATTTATAAATATTAGTAATAACTTCAGCTTTGAGTACTTAGCCTAAGCACTTTACATAAGCAAACATGAAGCTCAACAAGTATTAAAAGAAGCACAAATTAAAATATGCTGCAAATACAAAATGTTAGTCAAACCAAAGACACACTGAGTAAATTGACAAGAAAGTGTATAATAATAGCTTCTGAAGCAATATCATACATTTCAATCAAAAGCATGCAATTTTTGAAATAGTTATTTTCAGGCATCCATCACAGTTAGTAACCAATAGAATATGGACCAGTGTTCTGGCTTATATTGCAATGTGAGTGCAGTCTAATGAACCTACTATACTTGCAAAATCTACAAGGATAGGTCCCTTATTTTTTGTTTTGAAACAATTATCTGATCACCTTCATGAGTTCCTTTTCTGAAAATGTCTTTGAGATTAGCATTTTTTTTTTTACAGCTGGAGTATTTTGAAAACAAACGAGAGAGGTAGAACAAGTCGCAAGGCAGTTTCAAATAAAACATCAGGGACAGGAGGTGATGCTGATTTGTTAATTAAGAAAAGGGAATTGCAGTCGCAAGTCTATTTGAATGTCTGTAATTTTCCAGGTGTCAGTGCAGTTTTAAATTTTAAAAGTGCCTCAGAAGCTAAGCCTTTGGAATTTTAAAAACATCCAGCTTCTGTGTCAGCATACACAGTTAGCTGTTTTTTCCTCCTTTTCTTATTATTTTGTTTGGACACTTCAACTACGTTTATCTAGTTTAATTAAAGGCTTTACAATCTTGGACATGAAAAATACAGCTTATTTATGTAAGTGCTTGTTTAATACTTTTGTATTTCATATCATGTTTGCACTTGAAATGTTGTTTTACATGTATTAAACCATTCATTCAGGTCTAACAGAGTAAGATTAAAACAATGATCTAAGCACGTTTTAATTAATTTTTAGTATTTCCTATTTGCCTTTATAAAATTTAAAGACCTACACTTGTTCAATCATGGGATTCAACAGTATTCCTTTATTAAAAATAATTTTTGATTTTAAGCTTTGTCTGATGAGGGTTTCTTTAGAAGAGAAGAACAAAAGCACTTAATTTTCTCCAAATATTTATTTCTTGTATACCTTTGAATATACTCCATAGGATTCTAAAACAGTTTTCATGTCAGATTAGGAGATTTTGCATGAACATCAGTCATGTGCCAGTTGAAGTGAGCAAAACTGTGAAAACCAGAGAAATTCCAGGGCTTGTAGAATATTCAGATGACATTATAATGACATGGTAATTCACAGTAGTATTAACATAAGGAAAACAATTAATGCAAATAAGGATAAGCAATACAGTGAAACAATACAAAAATGTATATATTTTGTGTTTTGAGATGTTAACTCCAGAGGAGTTGACCACAGCTAACACTTTGACTTACAGGAGACTGATATCTGAGCTTTGGCCGGCTAATATCTACCTGAAATCAACTGGACGTATAAGTGAATTTAAGTACACTTTTATCTGCTCTTTTTCATATAGTACTGCATTATTTATTTATTGTGTTTTTCACTAAATATTAACTCAACTGAAGTTGTGGCTGTCCCTCTACAGAGTACTTGCTAGAATTTCTGTGTAGCCATTGATAGCAGTAGGGGGTAGTTTCACCTCATTACTGATATTCTGTCCTGCCTTATATAAATGGTACATTTTGAGTTATCTCTGCTTAATATCTGAGCTTTGGCCGGCTAACATCTACCTGAAATCAACTGGACATATAAGTGAATTGAAGTACACTTTTATCTGCCCTTTTTCATATAGTACTGTATTTAATTTATTTATTTGTGTTCTGCTCTGAATATTAACCCAACTGAAGTTGTGGCTGTCTCTCTACATTTAGTTCCCCACCCACCTTTCCTGTTCTTGTTTTGGTGTTAATGTTGGTGGCTTTGAAAATGCCCGCCCCTCTTGTAGATTTGTATACTCTTTATGGGCCCATCTCATTTTCTCACTCAAATGAGTGCAGTGAGATCATATTCTGATTTCAGGCACGCCTACTGTGTACAAAGAGAGTATTTGGGAAGGACAACCCCTGTAGCCTCTTAATCCGGCTCTGTTCCCTCCCTCAAAAAAAAATAAACAAATAAAAAAAAAAATAAATAAAATAAATAAATAAATAAATTATATATATATATATATATATATATATATATATATATATATATATATATATATATATTTTTTTTTTTTTTTTACCCAGCTGCTCTGTAACTGTCTTAGTTGCTCTTATGCGTGCTATCTGTTCAGTTGCTCTTACTCTGCACTTATTCCTGCTTGTTAGTAGCCTCTAATTTACTGCCTTCTGCACTTGTTTTTTAGTCATTTGTTAATTTAACTGCATTTATTTGAACTGTATTTGCCATAGTACTGCTATACACTCGGGTGTGCTGGCCTGCACTGCAATTTGAATTGTATTTACTGCTGTTTTAGCCGCTTCTCTGTAAAAAAAAAAAAAAAAAAAAAATCTAAGCTTGTTTCCTGCCTTTTCTGTAACTAGTCAAGTCCAGATACAGACTTGCTGTATCCAGGACTGTTGGTAAGCTTCTGAGCCCCCCAAGCCTTTCTGTATTGAGGGAAGCCTTCTAGCTTATCAGTGGGAGTGGTAAGCACTAGGTAGCCTATTTACCATGGGAAGAGTGGGTTTTGGCCCTGGAATTGTAGTTCATTGGCCATTTGGGCAGCTCTTTCTACTTTCTGGTTAAAAACCCGTTTTGCATTTGGTCCCCACCTTTCCTATAACTAGTGTAGTCCAGGTACAGATTTGCTGTATCCAGGACTGTTGGTAAGCTTCTGAGCCCCCAAAGCCCTTCTGTGTTGGAGAGAAGTCTACTAAGTTATCAGTGGGAGTTGTAAGCACTAGATAACTTATCTACCACAGGAAGAGTGGTTTCTGGCCCAGAAATTATAGTTTATTGGCCGTTTGGGAAGCTTTTCTATCTCTTTCATCCTTCTGATTTAAAAGCCTGTGTTTGCGCTTGTTTCCTGCCTTTCCTGTTATTAGTCTAGTCCAGGTACAGATTTGCTGTATCCAGGACTCTTTGTAAGCTTCTGAGCCCCCCAAGCCTTTCCATATTGGAGGAAAGCCTTCTAGCTTATCAGTGGGAGTGGTAAGCATCAGGTAGCCTATCTACCACAAGAGGAGTGGTCCCTGGCCCAGAAATTGTAACTATTGGCTGTTTGAGCAGTTTTTTTCCCCATCTCTTTCAACTTTCTGGTTTGAAAGCTGTATTTGCATCTGTTTCCCGCCTTTCCTACAACTAGCCTAGTCCGGTTACAGAGTTGCTGTATCCAGGATTGTTAGTAAGCTTCTGAGCCCCCCAAGCCGTTCTGTGTTGGAGGGAAGCCTTCTAGATTATCAGTGGGAGTGTTAAGCACTAGGTAGCCTATCCTCCATAGGAAGAGTGAGTTTTGGTCCAGAAATTGTAGTTTATTTGGTCGTTTGGCCAGTTTTCCATCTCTTTCAACTTGTGGTAAGCACTAGGTAGCCTGTCTACCACGAGAGAAGAGGTTCTTGGCCCAGAAATTGTAGTTTATTGACCATTTGGACAGTTTGTCCGTCACTTTCAACTTTCTGGTTTAAAAGACCACATCTGCGCTTGTTTCCCATCTTTCCTGTAACTAATCTACTGGGTAGCACTAGAAAGCCTTAAACTGATACAAGCCTTCTAGCTTAGAAGAGAGACTTTGGAGTGATTAAGTATCAGTTTTCTGTACTTTCTTGCTGTACTTTACTGTTTTCCACGTAAACACAGATTTTCCAGCATTTATTGTGATTTAAAAGCTTGTTTTTTTCACATATTGTACTTATTTGACTGTCTGAACTTTTAAAAAGTTGTTTTTTGTTTAAATAATTTGTTTAACTGTTGTAGGCTATACACGAAAGTGTGATAGCCTTTGCTGATCGTTTGTAGTCATTTAAAGCTGTTTTAAGTGTATTCTTTACTGTTCCTGCCTTATCTTTAAAAAAAAAACAAAAACCCCAAAAAATCCTTGTTTCCCACCTTTCTAAGCTAGTATAGTCCAGTTTTCAGGCTAGTGCTGAATTCAGGGCTGTGATACTAGTTTCTGAGTTGCCCATACCTTACTTGGATAGAGGGAAGTTTCTCTGTTCACCTGTGAGAGAGGGGAGCTTTGAGCAACCTATCTGTCCCTGGAGGAGTGGTTCCAGCCCAGAAGTTAGTAGTTTATTGGTCATTTTAGTCTAATTTCTATCTCTTTCATTTCCCTGCTATAAAAACCGCGTTTGCACGGTACAGTTAAATTATTCCCGGCTCCACTAAGTCTCCTTTTCAGTTTTTCCCTTGAAACTAGTCTAACTCTCAACCTAAGCACTCAAAAAGCATCCTACAGCCCAGCACTTGCTTAGACCCAATAGCAATCATTAATATACCCTGACACTGACTGCCCAGCAGGGCAGCAGGGCAAGGCTCTTTATTCACCCCTCACCAACCAAGCGACTAATCAGCTCACCCTACTATTCAGGCATGACCAAAGGGCAATTTCAGGTGTACTCTCCAGTCCAGCTGGTGAATCTGGGTATGCTGAGGCAATGTTACAACTGCCTCATGTACACAGACACCCTCTCCTCCTACCACAAAACATTAACATATGCGAGAGATGCAATTATACAGCCAAACTGGAAGCTAAGTTGTCTCCACCCAAGACTGGAATAGACAGTTAAGAGGAGAAGGTTAACACTTAACACACCACACCTCCAGCCACACGCAGATCTACTAAAACAGCACAGGCAAAAAATACACATAAATACACAAAATCATGGAGGCTCTAAATAAAAACCTGCAAAAGCATCAGAGACCTCCAAAGCAGACACCCAAATAACCTGCACCTCCTGTCACAAACCAGACAACACATAAAACACAAAATCAGTGTGCTGCACAATCACAGCCATTAAGGCGAAATAACATACCTAACACACTAGTAATAGGTGACTCTATAGTCAGGCACACTGAGTCCCACTCACTAGGCTGGACAAGCAGAAGGTTACTGTTAGCTGCCTGTCAGGAGCCAGAATCCACCACATAACACAAACACTCAGGTCACTCCAGAACAAGTACAAATATGACTCTGTCATTGTTCATGTTGGTGTGAATGACCTGAGACATACCTCCCTGGACTACATGAAAAGAGACATGGAAGAGCTCCCTGATCATGTAGCCCAGGCTGGTATGACCCTGACCCAGAGTAGCATCCTGCCCTCACCAAGAATGATACCTCAGTATAAAGAAAAAATGATCAATTTCAACAATTGGCTAAGCTTCTGGTGTCATTCAAAGGGGATCCAGTGTCTGCCAGCCTGGGACGACATGCTCGACAAGCAGTATTGCTTCGCAAGAGATGGCTTGCACCTGTCACCCCTAGGCTTTCAAATACTGGCCAAGGCTCTTGCTGCCCTCATAGTGCCTTTTTTAGGCAAGGCTCAAAAGTCAAACCCACCTCCGTAAACAGCACAATTAACAAAAAACTGAGGGTTATGCTACTCAACACCAGGAGTTTAAATCTCAAAATGCACACACTCAAAGCACTCCTCAGTCTGGAGAACGTCGACATCTGTGCAGTAACTGAAACCTGGTTCAAGGCTCCAGAGAGCACCCCAGCACTATTGGGCTATAACTCATACCACACATTTCGGCCACAGAACACGGACTGAAACACAAAAGGAGGGGGTGTATCCATATTCATCAAGGATACCTACACCTCCAGGTTAGTGGCACAGCATGATACCTCTGAGATCATCCATGTGCAACTAACATCAGGCAAATCTGCAATGCAAATTGTGGCCTGCTACAGATCACCCTCCATGACCTAGGACCACCACTCCACCTTTCTGGAGACACTGGAAAGCATGAAGGTCTTACCAAACATCCTGATATTGGGCGATTTTAATTACCCTACCATTCACTGGGAAAACTACTCAAGTACAAACTCCCAGGCCCAGCGCTTCCTGGAATTCATCAACTCAAACGCCCTGGATCAGCTGGTAAACTCCCCTACCAGAGGTGAAAACATTTTGGACCTGGTCATCACCAACATGGGCGACAGGTGTTCCACACCAGAGGTCAACCAGTCACTGGTTAGATCAGACCATAAACTAATCACTCTGGATGTCCACACCCCACCACCACCCCCAACTAAGAAAACCACAGTAAAAAACTTTTCTAAAGCAAACTTCACCTTACTTAAGACATAGGTGGTAAGTTTCACAGCCCTCACGCTAAAGGATAACTCTGGCCAAGATGTAGAAACCTTTACAAATGCACTCTATGAGCAACTACAAGGATGCATGGATTGTGCCATCCCTGGCAAAACCAAGACTCACTCCTCTAAGAGAAGGAAACCAGTTTGGTGGACCCCTGCCATAAATAGGCTATACAATAGAAGGAGGAAACTAGTTCCGAAAAAAAGCAAATCCCAAGAAGGAAAGACATCCCTGATCAGTATCAGTAAGAAATAAGGTCCCTCATGAAATTATCCAAGGCTAACTTCGAAAGAAAAATAGCCAAGGATTCAAAAGATAAACATAAAGCCTTCTTTAGCTATGTTAAGAATCTAAGTGGCAACTCGCAGATATACAGTGAACTAGTGCAAAATATCACAAAATATACTGAACCTACTGATATTGCCAACATCCTGGCAGATAGATTCAGTGCAAACTTCACCCCCCTCTCACCTCCAAAAGGGCCCACAACAATACTGGAAAAGTGTAGTGTCCAAAAAATCACACATGCACAGGTGAAATCAGCCCTTCCAAAAGCCAAAAACACAGCGTCAATGGTACCAGATGGTGTCCCAGGCTGCATCTTGCATGAACTACAGAACAAACTAACCCCCCACCTAAACATGCTGTTCAACCTCAGCCTCTCCACAGGCTACATGCCCATAGAATGGCACACAGCAATGGTTATTTTTCTCCACAAAGGAAGGGCCACAACTGACCCTGGTAACTATCGCCCCATAAGCCTGACTAGCCTGGTCTGCAAGGCTATGGAGCAGTTCACCATGGAACTCATTAACAAAGACATTGGGTACCTCCAAACACTTGACCCGACCCAGTTCAGTTTTGTTAAGGGCAGATCATGCCTACTAAACCTGGTTGACTTCTTCAAGACAGTCACCAAGGCCATAGATGAGGAAAGGTGGTTCACACAGCCTACCTTGACCTCGCCAAGGCTTTCAACATCATTCCCCACTCGGGTATTATAGAAAAACTCACCAGTCTGAACATAAACCCCTATGTGACGAGATGGGTTGCCAACTGGCTTACAGACAGAACTCACACGGTAAGAATAGCGGGCTCCAGGTCCGACTCTAAACCAGTCACAACTGGTGTCCCACAAAGCTCGGTCCTGGGACCCCTACTGTTTGGCATATACTTCTCAGAAGTACAGGCAAACACAGGAGGACTATGGTTAACCAAGTTCTCCGATGACTGCAAACTGGGAGCCATAATTGACTCTCCGGCTGACATGGACATCCTCCAAAAGGCCTTACTGAGATGGACACCTGGTGTCAAAGTCATGGCCTCAAGCTAAAATGCCAAAAAATGCATAGTCAGCCCATTTGGGAAAAATGAAATGCCCATGAATTACCACATAGGTGGCAGCCCCCTTAATACAAGAGGTAATAAGAGATCTGGGGACCCAGGTAGTTAGTAATCTCTCCTTTGACAATCATGTTGCCAAAGTAGTTAGGAAATCTTTCTATGTGGCCCATCTAATTACTAAAGGGTTCGCAGCTAGAAATAATGATGTTATAGTGCCCCTCTACTCGTCACTCATTAGACCCATCATAGAGTACAATGCCCCATTTGGGATGTACCTCACAAGACACTTCCAACAGCTGGAAAGACCACAAAAGTACCTCACCAAGAGGACTACTGGCCTCAAACATATGTCCTATGCAGCCAGACTGAAAAAACTCCGGCTGTACTTAGTAGCATATCGCTTACTCAGAGGTGATCTCTGCCTGACTTACAAAGCCATGTCCAACTCAGAATTGATGGACATGCTCCATCTAAAGAAATCCAAGTCACTGCAAGTCACTCGCTCTAGTGAGCTAAACCTCGCCACAACAATAAATAGAACATGCTGGATGGATAGATTCCTGTCACAGAGACTCCCCATGCTTTGGAACAAAATTTCAAACTACATTAGGCAGAGCCCTTCACTGACACTCTTTAAGAGAAACCTTGACGAGTGGATGGGTAACAGAAAATACACCCCTGGGATCACTTCATTGGCTCTGCTTGACAGAGGATCAGTTAATTAATCAATGAGGTGGTGAAAGCCGACACACTCTGGCTAGGCTTATAAATGCCCTCGGGCAGATAGCGTAGTACCTACCTATGAACCTAAAATGTGAAGGTGGTATCAAGAAATGGTTATCACTGCTGGTAGCCGTGGTGTTGTGAGTCATTACCCTCGACAGTGCTGCCTCGTACATCTGCATTGAACATGTCATGTCCTCTACAACAAAAAAAATTGTAGACAGCTACTGTTTAAAAAAGATGCAGTATGCAGGAGATGGTCAAGATTTGACCCCCCCTCATATGCAGGTCCATGGGATATATGGAGCTCCTGTTCCTGAGGACACCACAGTATGTGTGGCTTTGAGAATACTAACTTTAGGGATCTTTCAATAACCAACAGGAGACATGCTGGGTGTATCCCATGCATCTGTCTCAAAGATATTTCATAGGTTCATAGGTTCAGAGGTTGGTACTAGGCTATCAGCCCTAGGGCCTATACAAGCCTAGCCATAACAATTCCCTGGCTATTTCTTCCCACACTATTTACTTCCCTGGCCCCCTGTCTAGCAGGGCGACTGACATGATCCCCGGGGTGAATTTCCTTTCTCCCATCCAATCGTCAAGATTCCTTTTAAAGAGGACCAAAGAGGCACTCTGCTTGACATGTACGGGCAATCTATTCCAGAGTCTGGGGAGTCTCTGGGTCAGGAACCTATCCCTCCAGCATGTTTTGTTTATTGTGATGACAAGGTTTAGATCCCTGGAGTGTGTGGCTCTGAGGGATTGGGATTTCTTTAAGTGTAGCATGTCCAACAGCTCTGGGTTTGACATGGCCTTGTATGTTAAGCAAAGATCGCCTCTGAGTAGACGATATGCGACAGAGTATAGCTGGAGTTTTTTAAGGCGGTCAGCATAGGACATCTCCTTTAGGCCTGTGATTCTTTTAATGAGGTATTTCTGTGGCCTTTCCAGTTGTTGCAGATGTCTTGAGAGGTACATACCAAATGGGGCATTGTATTCTATAATGGGTCTAATGAGGGATGAGTACAGTGGGACAATGACCTCCTTTTTTCTGGATGAAAAGCCCTTAGTGATGAGGTGTGCTACATAGAAGGATTTCCTGACTGCTGTGGCGATGTGGTTATCGAAGGTGAGACCACTGTCCACCTATGTCCCTAAGTCTCTTATCAAACTTTCGGTGTTTAGTGTACTGCCACCTATATGGTAATTCACAGATACATGTTTTTTCCCAAAGGGGATAACTATACATTTCTTGGCATTGAGCTTGAGCCCATGGCTCTGGCACCAAGCATCTGTTTCTGTAAGGCCCTTTTGTAGAGTATCCACATCATTTGGGGATTCAATAATGGCTCCCAGTTTGCAGTCATCTGCAAACTTTGTTATCCAGAGTCCCTTAGTGTTGGCTTGTACTTCAGAGAAGTAGATGCCAAACAAGAACGGTCCCAGGACTGAACCCTGAGGTACTCCACTTGTCACTTGTCTGGAGCTGGATTTGGAGTTGGCTACTTTTACAGTGTGGGTTCTATCAGTAAGCCAGTTAGCAACCCATTGGGTGACATAGGGATTAATGCCCAGCTTAGTAAGTTTATCTAGGATTCCAGAGTGGGGGATGGTGTCAAAGGCCTTGACAAGGTCTAGATAGGCTGTGTGGACCACCTTACCCTTGTCCATGGCTCTGGAGACTGATTCAAAGAAGTCAATCAGGTTCAGGAGACAAGATCGGCCCTTCACGAACCCAAACTGGGTGGGGTCCAGTGTTTGAAGGTTGCCAATGTCTTTGTTTATAAGTTCCATGATAATATGCTCCATGGCCTTGCAGATAAGGCTTGTCAGACTGATGGGATGGTAGTTTCTGGGATCCAAGGTGGATCCCCCCTTGTGGAGTGGGATAACTGTAGCTGTGCGCCACTCAGTGGGCATGAAACCTGAGGTGAGGCTATGATTAAACATGACACTTAGGTGAGGTGCCAGTTCATATTGTAGTTCATGTAGTACACAGCCTGGGATGTCATCTGGTCCCATGGATGCTGTATTCTTAGCTTTGGAGAGTGCGTTTTTTACCTGTGTGGCCGTTATTACCGGAATTTGGCAATCTTCCGGTATTGAGATGGGCCATTTAGGGGGGGTGAAGTTGGCACTGAATCGATCAGTCCTTCAATGTCATGCTAAAGCATGTGAGGAAAATATGTGGTTTACACATACCACAAAGAAGATGGCCAACACCATGTTGACTTTTTATGACATAGCCATTTACCTGAGGTATGGAGTACCACAGACTGCACCCACTGCAGTAAAGGCCTTGTCTAGGGATGAAGGACAAATATATGTTAACTATCAGGGATTCTACTCTATAAACTATCAAGTGGTCTGTAATGCACAAGGTATAATATACAAGGCGTCTGCAAGCCACCCAGGCAACACCCATGCTAGTGAACTACACCATCAATCCATGCAGCATGATTCTATCCTATTCTGGTGATGATGGATATGCTCTGGAGTCATGGTTAAAGACATCTGTTAGAAATCCCCAGACAATAGCAGAGAATGGTTACCACACTGCCCTATCACAGACCTGGGTCATTGTTGAATGTGTTTGGCCTGTTGAAAGGCCACTTCCACTATCTGGATGTATCTGGGGTGACAATGCAGTATTACCCTGTGACTTACAGTAACATCTCTGCAGTCTGTGCAATGTTATACAATGTTATTATACACAAGCAACTACAGCAGGGCAGAGACAATCAGAAGGAGGAAGTCAAAAGTCCTTGCAGCACAGGAGGTGCTGGATGAAGAGTCTGTGAAAGAACTGGCTGTAGGAGGACTATCCCAAAGATAGGCAGGCAGGGCATGCTGCATCACTGGCTAAGAGGCATCTGGTTTATAACTATGAGCCAATTTAAAACATAACACAGAACATTAAAGATGACACATATAAACCTAGATCTAAGGCTGCGTTATACTATGAATATACTGGCCACACTGTGCATCAGACAAATAACAGGGTACTGAGGGCAGGGCACAGTTATCATCATATTCACAGGTGTGGATAGTCACAACGACAAGTGGCAACAGTGGACATTGTGTGTGTGTGTGTGTGTGTGTGTGTGTGTGTGTGTGTGTGTGTGTGTGTGTGTGTGTGTGTGTGTACATATGTGCGTGTGTCTCATGTCTAGGAAAGTTGGAAGAACAGGGTAGACTGGCCAGGGAAAGGGTGCTGTCTCCTGTGCTGTGAGAGTACATAGTGGTGGACATTGCAGATGTCAAAAAGTATGTGTGTTTGGTCACAGTCTCAGCAGATGTTGCAGTACTGTGTGTCAGGATCTGGTGGACAGGTCCTGTGCACCTCCAAAAGGCATGTCCTATCCGTGGGGATAACATCCCCTGGAAAGGGCAGAAGCATGATCTAAACCATGGAGACAGGGCAGAGTGGACTGTGATGGTGAATGCTGGCTCATGCTTTGAATGGACTTGATACAAACACTCCAACCAGATGTCCATAATACAACATACTTTCAAACTCACTTGATGGCATAGTGAGGGTGATGGCACCATGTATTCCTGACTGTGGTCTCCCCATTCCATGGCAGCTCTCCCTACTAAAATATGGAAGTGGACCAACCATAGGAAGTGGATCAGCCATGGTGTGTGGCTGCACATGAGCACTTAATTTGGGCAAACTTCCCTATGCCACATGTCCTTAATACTGTGCATATGGCCCATGAACACCTTTGGGTCAGCATATAGACCACATACTAGCCAAACCAGCTCAGCAATGCCTATATTGGGGTCTACCTGACCTGTAATATAGCCCTGAAGAAAAACTGGTAGCATTCATAGACACACATAGCTTGGGAGGTGTATAGTACTCATGGCATCTATTGGACAGCAAAACACCATCCACTGATGTCCTCTTTGAGGTCTGTGAAGCTTGCAGTACCACTGGGGATCATGCCTCAGGTGATGACATCCTTCCTTAAGTAGATCTGTCTGCATCTTCCTTTCCATGTGTCATCCTGTTTTTGTAGGGTGGGTTGCACAGAAACAGAACCTGTGTTCATGGAGTGGGGCAGGCATGTAGCCATCACGTTGCCTATGTCTACTAGTGACAATGTGACCCCTGGACATGCAGGTATTTGGTTGTCTTCATTATCAGCACCAGACAGTTCCCTGACATCAGGCTACACTTTAGCCACAGTGCAAAACCCTAATAACACAGTACCTGTGAAAATACCAAAAAACATCATCCAAACTATGAAAGTCCCCTTCATCAGCAGCTGTAGCCCTCTGAATAAACCACTACTTTATAATACAGTGGTACAGAAAATTAATAGCTAACATACCTTGAGCTGGTGGCTTCTGAACCTGAAGATCAGATGTTGTGAGTTCTATTAACCCATACAAAACCATGCTACTATGGAAGCCATCCATCTATGTTAAAACATGCCCTGCTACATCACTAACAGATATGTGTGGTGGTCTGTTCATCTCTGCACCATTATAAGAGATATTGGTGCAAACACTCCACCCATGGATTATGGAACTGTCAATATCTCCATGTAGAGATGTCAGGAACTCCTCCATCTCAGTTAGTGGTGGTTCAGCTGATGGATTGCCTTCTACCACTATCTGTTTCTGTGCCAGATTGGTGGTCTGACGTTTGGCTGTACTGATGTCAGTACCACGTTGTCTGACTTAATTGTATATCCTGTTTTGGCCACTGCGAGTAGTTATCTCAGCAATGATATCCTACTAGGCACAGTAGTGGAAGGGCCAGTCAGATTTTTCATACTGATCATCCACCAATTATGGAAACAGAAGGCCTGTGGCAGGATATCATTCTGTGCATGGGAGAACTTGCATTTCCTTTGTTTCCCACACTGTGGCGCAATTATCTGAAAATTAAAGGAAATATATATATGTGAGAAATGTTACAATCCTATCAAACATATCCCTACACAACTTCAAACTCTAGGGGCCGTTATGGCAAAACCATATAATAATGAAATATGAAAGAATGGCTACACACATTTAAATATGGTATGCATGGGAAGTGTGTTGTATGTTGTATGTGTTTATGGTGTGTTAGGCATATGAGATGCACATCAAGTACCCTAAATGATGACATGAGATGTACATATGCCATTATGTGGCATTGCTGCTTGTATCTGTAGATGCATAGGTCCCATACTCAAATACATGCATCAGCAAGTGTCTTCAGACATCACTTTCCTTCTTAAAAAACAAAATAGTGGGTGCCTGTCCCAGAAAAAAATATGCCTTTCCTCCTCCTCCCTACTTCCATTCAAAAATCGCCTGTTTCTTTGTGTGTGTTTCACTGCTTCCTGTTCTCTGTTCCTACTTTCCTGTACATCCATTTCTACACCATTTAAGATAATGAAAATAAATATAACTGTTGCTGTCATTTTTTTACTGTGGCTTGCAGGTTTTCTCATAGTGTTGGTATGTAGCATATGAGAGCTCCACTAGGTCTGCCATTTCCATGGATGGGTTTCTAATTATTAGCAGTTAGAACTGCAAAATTCCAACTAGTTAATTCATAATTGGCTTTGGGTCACATTGTACTACAAGGCATATCTGTAGGAGCCTTAGCGTGGTAGCCATAGGTGTGTTTCTGAACCCCAGCCACTGTTCATCCATTTTTGTTTTAGTCTGATAAATAATAGATAGATAAAGTGATATGTAAATCAGTACAAGGCAGAATGAAGATGCTTCCCCAGAAGGGTATCTTGGGTATCTCGAATTGTCCAACTTTTTCTGCATTTGAGGACGTATAAAACACCAGCCTAATAGGCTATGATATGTTAGGATTTTGGGGAGGAAGATGGAGAGTGAGTATTGAGAGGAAGAGGGACAGTGAATATCCCATAATTTTCAAGTTATCTTTGAAGGTTAGCATAAGGGTGGAGACTTGTTGATCTACAGAAGACAGACCATAGAGTGGTAATGTACATAAGAAAATAAGACTGGCTAACAATATAGAAAGACGGACTTGGAACAGTTTAATGTGACCAAGGAAAGTGGAAGTGAAGGTAGAAATGAAAAATTTGCAAAAAAGAGGTTGGTAGAGGAAAGTATGATCAGAGATAGGGATAAGGCAACTGCCAATGAGCTTACTCTTTGAGGATGCATTTGAGGTAATTACACTGGTGTTTTAGAATCCTTCAGAAGTTAAAAAAGGAAGAGTGGTAGAAGAATGAGAATGTCAGAAATGTGGACAGGAAGGGGCAGGTAATCTACATATGTGGTGGCTTTGTAAGGTGGTTAAGAAATGTTGGAAGGAATTATCTGGGCTTGAGAAAAACTTCCAAGGTCAGAGTAGGACTTGAAGGATGGAGGTATTGCAAATGATAACAAGAATAATACCCAAGGAGTGGAAAAGTCCAGAATTAGACAAGGTCTCCTCCCAGAATTAGAGAGTGATTTAAGGTCATACATAAGCAAAATCAACTGAAGAGTGCTAGAAGAGAAGTGGAGGAAGCAACTAGATGCAAAGTGGGAGCTATGGGTACACAGTGAGAGGGCATGGAGGGATAGATAGCAGAAGTACGTGGAGACTGGTCACTGCTTCTAGGGTAAAGCTAGGCTGGGGGTATAAGTTAGTGGTACTATTCAATGCTATATAGGATATATCCAATAAAGAGCATTGTGGGGTTCCATCTAGAAATTAGTAGGCCTGACAAAGAGGAAAGGACTCATTCACTATTGCTAAGTAGCTGTTACAGAGAAATGAAAGGGAAGTTTGAGATAGTTTGTGGAAACAGTATTGATTAGTGATGGAAGGAGCTGTAGATGGAGGGTTGCAGATCAGGGTTTGACCAGAGAACAGATCGTTATAGACAGCACTTACTCAACTATTTCAAACCCAATGACTGTAGTACCAGATGGAGCCATTAATAAGGTACTAGCTAAGTGAAGGATTAGTAGAGGACGGAGCAGGTAGGCTGCCTAAACTAAGGTGGGGGTAAACCTTTGGACTGTTGGAGTTTAAAATCCATATCCTACAAGTATTGTTTTATTATATTTTGTGTTGTGAGTAAATTCCCTGTCAGCTACGGCCCTGTTTATATACTTCACAGTGTACAAATTGCAATGTGAATAATATGAAAACGTATTCTGGGAATCCAATTATGCACTTTTAATCATATTTGCTTGCATCTGTAATATAAAACAAAAAAAATCTAGAAAAAAGCAAACAAAGCCTGGTATAGATCAGTAATTCTTTTATATAAAGTGCATGCAGCCCAGGTTAAACAATTCTAACAGTTTGCTCACTTGATGTGTATTTGCTCTTGCATCTTGTACCTTTAGTTTTTTCATCCTTTCCTCTTCTTCTTTGGCAAAGTCCAGTCCAGCTTTCACTTCCTTCTGAAGGGCATTCAGTGACAGTTCCAGCTTCAACTGAAAATAGCAATTATTGTTCATATTAACGGGTCATATGCAAAACATTATATGCAATATTTTATAGTCTACTATTATTGTTCCTTACTGGTGGGGGGGGTGTTGATATGCTGATCCATGGAAAATTCATTTAAAAATAGCCTAGGTACAAACTACACTTGGTTCTGAATTGTTGTTGCAATCAAACAATGGTGCAATAAATAGTATTTGGTCATACAGATATTCAAGAAATGGCTGAACATAACATGCAAAGAATTCAACTTCATAAATAGACAAGAGCTGTTATGACAAATGGCATTCAAAGCATACAAAAATCAAGCAGACATTAAAGAGTTGAAATCAGTGCAGCGTACTTGAAAGAACAAGGCCATACTCAAACAGCAGTGAAACAAAGATTACTAAAACTGTATAGTTCAGAATGTTAGCATCGGAGGAGAGATCAGGTGATAAGGGATTGACTGAAGCAACAAAATTTTGCCCCATTTGAGAAGCAACATACTGATTGCTTCACATCAGTAAATCCTCTTGAGGAATGAGGGGACAGTCCCATATTATGTGCCCTATTATACAGGAGTGGTCACTGGTTTGAAGTTTATTATGTGACTATTAAAGTACAGTGGCTTCATTAGTGAAATGAGCCTCTACTAGATGGTAATGTGTGAGCATTTCCCTGCAACATTTTGTTTTTGTAGGAGTTTGAAGAGGAAGACACCAAGCAGCAGATAGTCTGTTTTTCTGACTGGGAATCACTTGCCTGTTGTTTTGTTTTGAAGCCAGCAGTGATGCTTGCTATGTGGAGATACTGTAATAGAGCTATGCATTATGCTTGATATGATTTCAATGGTGGTCTATTTATATTTTTGGGGGGGTAACTAATAATTAGGGGACTTAATTCTAGATGGGGGTAAAATTATACTTTTGTCAATTGCACTTCTGTCTTTAAGAGGGAAAACACATACAATTTTTCATGCTTCCACTTCCATGGTACAGAGAGATGAACCCAGGCGATCCATTTTTGACCAACGGTACAGATGCTGGAAGGAATAGGAGAAGGAGGATAAGAAGGGGAGTATTTTGTCGATTTACCCATCCTGAGGGAGGGACATGATTCTGCCTCACTGCTTAGTTGGTACTTTGCAAAGACAAGCCAAATCGTACTCATTCTCCTGCACAGCCAGTTCAGGGAGCAGCTGCTGGGACCCTGTACAGTTCATTCAGAAAGCTAGATTCTTGGTGTAACCTTGCTGAGTTCCTTACAGGGATTAGGCAAACACATCCCAAGCGGTATAGTAACTATCTGGCAATTGGTAATGTTTTGTAAACTGCGGTCTTAAAATATGCTGTCACTGTCTTTCAGAGCAGTGTTTGTAATAAAGGTTGTTTCTTTTTCAGATACCAGGTGTGCTGCTCTGGGGGACTCATATCCGCTGCAGGTTTTAGTAGTGGCACGTTTATTCACTTGTGCATAAATGCGGGACTGTAGCTTTTCAATGTTCTGTAGATCTCACTTACAACTATATGTTTCCCCTTCTCTTTCAAAAGATGGGTAGAGTGAAAGACCAACTATGTTGTCTGAAGCAGGAGACAGGAAAAACTTTCAACAAAACTGGGTAAGTTTGAATATTATCTACTGAACTATATTCTGTATGTATACATATGTGTGTGTGTATTATATATATATATTTTTATATTACACACACACATGCACATATATATATATATTATACACACACACACACAAATATTATGTATGCATAGATACATACATACACATATACACTTCTAAATTAAACCACAGGGTAAAGCATACATACACATATACACTTCTAAATTAAACCATGGTAAACTGATGCTTCGTGAGCAATGAAGTTGCTGGCTAAAGCACTTATAACTTGTTAGAAATAAAGACTTTTTGTATTGAAAAATGAAAGATAATAAACAGATGAGCATTTTCTCTCTTAACCAAGCATCCAACTCCAAGAAAGACCCAACTAAGCTAGAGTCTTCACTGTGTAATACCCTAAAACTTCTGTAATGGAGGCCCTTGGGATATATGCAAATGACCTCTTAAAAACATCCCACTGTTTCAGCTACATGGCTTTATTGGTGTATTCAGGCCAATAATGACAAACTCCAATAGCTGCACCTGTGTCATTTTTCACCCTTTTTCTGAGCTTATCAGTACAGGATAAATGGATTGCTTGGCTTTACATTGGAAGCACAGAGCTTAAGATAAAGTGTGATTTCTGCAAGTATTAAGGTGCCTGCAGAATGTCCCAAATAACATTCAAACAAAAGGGATAAAAGGCCACACATACAAACTATTCAATAAAAATTCAAAGACCTAGATAATCTAGGGTCTTCAATGTGTAATACTTTAAGCCTCCTATAGTAGGGGCCCATGCATACCTCTTAGAGCAAGAAATCTGGACAAACCCATAAATAAAAGTGAGACAAAGGCCCAAAAATAGGAACAGTTTTTAACTATTGCTCTTACAAACTTATAAAGTAGATAGAATAACAGGTTTTGCATTAGCATGGATTTTTCTGAAGGGTATGAAGTCTGAAACTCAACCGTCTGTCATTATTTTCTAACTTCAAGTCATTAATGGTTTGCAACTAATTTTCCAGAAAACCGGACCAAGAATATGAGGCAAAAATCAGGGCATTCTGCAAAAATCTGTACAGTTGAGAGGTATGCCTGTGATATATGGAAATGGCTGCTTAAGGACAGGTCAGTGTTTCTGAATGCACCAGTAAAGACTTAAAGCAAAAAGTGAAAAGTCATGGACATTCAGATGCCATGTAACTGAAAGAGTGGTATGTCATTTGCATATATATCCAATGGTCTTCCACTACAGGAGGTTCAAGATATTACACACTGAAAACTCAAACTCTGTTGGGTCGTTCTTGGAATTTTTAATGAACAGTCTGTCACCTTTTATATTAGTGTGTGTGTGTGTGTGTGTGTGTGTGTGTGTGTGTGTGTGTGTGTGTGTGTATATATATATATATATATATATATATATATATTTTTTTTTTCCTTCTTTTCACACACACACACACACACACACACACACACACACACACACACACACAGTGTAATTTATAGGCTGTGTTTACTCAAGGCACCTTTTCCAGTCTTTCTTCTGCATGCATGATGATACCAGTGGGATGCAGGCTCGTCAGGCACCATTGGCCTCTGCCCCTACTGTGGCTGCAGCTGTGGTGGGTGACAGGACCTGGAGTTCCTCAATGGATAGGCTTCTGGCATGTCCATGCCAGGTAGCTCAACTCATTATTCCACTGCATCTCAGCATGTGCTAAGATTAATAGTTCATGAGGTGGTTGACAGGGCAATAGCCCGATGGGTGGTCAGCACACAGTACATTTTGGAGTGAAGCCTACCTGTAGACCAGTACCTCCACTTCCACTAGTGACCCAGACCTATCTGTTGGGTCCCAATAATGTCCATCTTGGCCAGATGGTGGCCAACATACTGTCAGTACCCAACTCTATCCCTTGTGCATTGTTCTATCCTTCTATCACTGTTTATCTGCAATCTGTTTGTCTCCCTCCATGCCATGCATCTCCCTTCTAGTGTATACACATCTACCTGTTTGAACTGTTTTGTTTGCATATGTGTGCCTCCACTCATGACCCATCCACACCTTTCCTCCCGCTGGCTCCCCCTCATTATCCCTTCGGATTACAATTATATAAAGCGGGAATTCTGTCTCCACAAAAAGTACCCTATTTCCTCCAACCAGCTTATTCATTTATGCCTTTCTTTTGCATGTATCTCCGCTTGCTATTTCTCCACATTCCATAGTTTTCTTTATTACCATTTCCTCCCTTTTCTTGAACCCACATGTGTCCAGCTGATTGGACACCATTCTACAGGTATTTACGGAGGACTGCACCTATGACACTTTTTGACACTCCGCTGAAGCATGCACTCCACATTCTAACTGATGCTGCATTGTGATGACAGTCTAATGACAGTCACTTTAACCAGCATGTGACAATTGTCTTGATGAAGTGAGTACATATTGCTTTGCTCAGCTGTAGTTAACTTACACTTTTTCTATGACACTGCACTTTTCACAGCAGAGTGTATGTGGTCTGTTGTATGTGCTCATTTGCACAGTGTATCTCAGTTTGGTTAGTAAAGTTTCTTTACGCTGAAGAATTTTACCATTATGATGTACAGCCCTTGCTCCAGCATGCATCACATGTCTATAAGTCTTGGCCTGGAGTTCTCCAGTATTAAATCAATGGGCATGCCTGATTTGATTATTTGTTTGTTTGTTGCCTTTTGTTAACTGGGCAAGTTAGCTGGTTCACAAACCCTTTTCTGCCACAATCTGGGCCACAAGAGAGTTACAAAAACATAATAAAAAAGTATACAACATAGAAGCAGAAACATTTGTAAGGTAACATGTAAAACAAATGAGATGAAATAAGGAAACCATCACCCAGAAGCTGAAAAAAAATATGTTTTTCATCTTCTATGCACTGCTAAGAAAAATCATGTTGTTCAATTGGTTGTTAGTGTATTTCAGGCAGATTTCACCTAGTAATAATTCCCATTGGTGCTGCATAACTCCCACTGAAAACCTAAACTATGGCTCAGTGCCTGTCAGCAGTTAATATTCTTTAGTGCCTGGCTCTGTGGTACAGAGGGATAGAGCCCTGACTGCGACCCAGGTAAGTGGGGTTCAATTAGCAGCCCTAGCACTGGAGGAGCCAGGCAGGAAGGAGGAGGAGGAATGAAGAGGCATGGACTTCTCACCTCTACTTGGGGGAGGAGGGAGGGTATTCTGAAATGGCGACACCAGGGAATCAACTTCTAAGTGCTTTGGGGAGTGGCAGGCTCCTTGGAGAGTACATCCTTTGTGGAAGTGAGGGTCCATCCTCCGCAGTCAGCCTATTGCACATCCCCATCCAAGTGCTTTACTAGCTGCAGGCAGGGAGGTACTGCTAAAAAAAATTCTAACCACCCTGATGGATGCCTATATGATGAATCTTCTGGTCAACCCTAGCCTCAGAGATGAGGAATAAAAGGGCAGATTGGCTGGGAGTGGGGCTAATGATCAACAAACATTAAGGTTAAAAACAGAAAAAGAAATCATATTCATTGGCAGTTTTGCTTAATTAAATAGCAATAAATAAATAAACTATTCAACTCCTATATCTCTGTGTCAATTTCCAATGCATGCAGCATCCCCAACATAATCTAAACATCTTAAATTCACAAACAAATGTCTTACTTTCCATTTAGAAAATAAATTCAGACTTTCACTTGATTGATAAAGTACTTTACCAGAAAGGACATAAAACCATCCTGCTGCCAGTATATAATAGCCCCCACTGAACTCTTTTTCTGCTGCAAGTGATTACTATTAAAAATACAGAAAAATTATAACACCATACATTCTATAGAATAACAGCAATAATTCATGGCTCAGAAGTATGGATCATAGTGGAATTTATTTCATCCTGACAAGACAGCATGTCCCTCAAGCTTCAACCCAACCTTGTTGTCCTGGGATTTACTACCAAATAACACTAACCCAGCTATGAATTATTGCTTAAATATGTTATACCCCTTAAATAGCCTAATGGAAATTGTCATAGTGATGTAAATTTGTTTTTCAATTTATCGTTTTTTCTCTCATAATGCAGTTTGCCCTTGATGCAATAAATCTGGTGGCCTGTTTCTACCTTCACATACAATGAGATACTGAGTCATTATTTTCTTAGTTGGTATATATAAACAGTACCCATGTTTTACTGAATGTTTATTATCTCTGCTAATTGTAAACTGATAAAAGACTAATATAATCCATATAAAATTTTATTCCTGAGAAAAGTAGCTAAATCGCTGTTTTTGTTAGTAATTTAAAATTATATTTCTTGTAAGACTGCATACCATTCCCCACACTTGTTAATAAGGAGTCAGGAATAACAACTCTGCCTAGTTATCTGTGGCTAATAGTTGTCACAACGCATACTTGGTAAGGCAGTTTTAATGGGCTTCCAATATTCCATATTGCTCTTAAATTTTCCAGTTACACTGGTAAAAGATAACACTTCACTGGCCAAAAATGAAAATACGTATTAGTTTGTTTATGTGATGTAACAGAACTTATTCTTTATTTTCATATAAAGACTTTTTCAACAATTACCCCTTTCTAAAAGAATTTCAGTGTAGTTATTGTTATGTACATCACATTGCTTTACTAACTTTAGAAGGACAATCTCAGTATGGGTAATAACTCACAATGAAAACAGAGTGGGATGCCTTCTTGGACATACAGGCTGAGTCAATTTACTTTCTGGGATATTTATGGTCTGTACAAGAGAAAAATCTACTAGGTATTTCGAGTCAAAAAATGATTTTACAAGTGTTATAGACCAAAAAATTCACATTCATTTTAAATGAGGATACAGTCACATGACTAAATAAATAACAGAACTAAAAACTAATTACGCAATTAAAGAGCCAAAGACAATCTATATATATCTGAGTCTGACACATTTGTAAAACACACATTACACACTCTTGTAAAACACACATTGCACACTCTTTGTCATAATAAGCATTATGGGATGAAATATGTTGATTGTGATACAAAAAATTAAATTAAATACCAAATTGCCTAGACATTTTAAATAATGATAATAAACCATTTTCAGACATTAGATGCTAGAAAACAAATAATGCACTTTATAAGCATAAAGAAGAACAAGGTAATAAATAAAACCAATATCAATATTGGAAAACAAATGTGGCAGAAGTGTGATAGCTTCCACTGACTAAGCTAAGCAGAGATGGATTGTTCTGCTAGGAAATGAATTTCTGCCTCATTTAAATGAAACTACTTCACAGTCTGCTCTGAAATTATTATTTTACAGTGATATTTTTACATTTTAATATGCTGTTATCTAATTAAAATTGTTGTCTGGATGAAAAAGAGAACTTAATGATATTCTTATATTTCAGTATGCCTTTGTGCATTTTAAAGTTATTCTATTTATCTGTTTAACTACTAAATTACCTTTTGGTCATGTGACTATGACTATTTAACTGAATGTAAAATGGTGACTTTACAACACTTGAAAAAACATTTTAACATGAAGACTTGTGTGCTTCTAAAGTTTCATAAAAATTCATCTTTGTGGCTCTTGAGCTGTTTTATTTGTTTTCATCCTGACCTTCATGCCCACTAGCAAGGAAAATGAAAAAAGAAAGAAATTTGTGAAGTATTTCTGGGAATTACACTATGCATAATATCATAAAGAGAAAAATAGCTCTGGAATTAATTTACCATATGGGGTGGGGTTACTCTTTAATAAGTGAAAGAATTGATAAGACTGTAGTATATTGGAATTAACCGAAAGCAACTGAAATGAGACTGGAATGAAAGTGTTTATGTGTTAATTATCCAAACTTGTGCTGAACAGGTGCCAGTCTCTCCTTTATGGGACAAGTCTGTTTGTACTTTCACAATAAGGTCTCCAAACACAGTAGTTTGGTTAATAATGCTTTAGTGGATTTTAACAGTATCTGAATACCGTCTTCAATAAAAGTGCTGATAAACAATAGCAGTCTGTAGAAATTCTGAAATGCTGGATAACAACAAATGTATTCAAACTTTCTGCACATATTTTCTGATTCTCTTAAATAATATCAACTGAAACAATCTTTTCCTCCTGAATCGTATGGATATTTGCCAGGAACCAGGACTAGAAAACCAATGACAAGCAAAGCAAACCAGCTGTAAACACAACCACCATGGAGTCCCAGGCAAATTCAACCAAAAACGATTTAATAAGACTGAGCGCTTTCATCTAGTGTTACAAAGACTTCATCCGTTTAAATTTGTTTTAATTATTTGTAGGAGTGTGGTCATGTGACCAGTTAAGGTTATTGTATTTATTAGAGCTCTTTTCCCCTGTTTGACTAACTCTGATGAAGTCTTTGTAACACTAGATGAAAGCGATCAGTCTTATGAAATCGTTTTTGGTTGAATTTGCCTGGGACTCCGTGGTGGTTGTGTTTATAACTGGTTTGCTTTGCTTGTTAGTATGGATATTTGACCTGACTTCTGTACTCAGGCTCGAGGGTCTGTACCCTTTTACATATCTGTCCAAAAACCAATTTACTGACTTCACAGATTGTGTCTGAAGTATATTGCTAATAACACCAAAACTCTAATATTTTCATGCCTCTTTAGCCTTGGTTTCCAAGCCACATCTTGCATGTGCCACACAGTGCCTAACTGTCTATTCTTTAACTAGCATTCCATTGCAAGTACACATATCTTTCCCTTGAGAAAGGAACATTCTTTAGCTCTCTCTGAAAACTTATTTCTGTATCTCATGCTTAGCCAACAAGATTATCTTTTCCTTTCTAATGAACTGTCTTTCCCTGAAACTGAATGCATACATGAAAACATAAGTCTGACTCTATATTTTCAGGCCTATTATTCTACCTCAAATGTACTGTAGTGAACTCACTAAGAATACCCTCAGTCTAACAGCTCCCCTGAGGTCCCTAACGAAAGTTTACAGGGAGCTTATTTTGTAGTTGCCTCATATCTGTATCACTAACTACTGTAATCTGGTTTGAATATACGGGCTTTATGCCACATCACTCAATCCGCAGATGTGTCCTGATAGATAGTGATGTACTTTATGGTCTCAAAGGTACTCTTAGCTAATACCTCCAGCAATTTGGCTAATTAAGGTAATTTCCAAATAGCTTTAACAGCTGCATATGCAGGAAATATACCTGCACCACTGATTACCCCATTACCTAGATCCATAGTCTTTAGAATCTTTAAGTCTAAGTTCTGATGTATGGGTGATATATCTAAAACCTGCACATTATTCTAAAAATCAGTGCCTTAATTTTTTGTTTTCTAAAACTGATTAGGCCAGGTAATTCTTTCAACCCTGCTGTTCCAGAAACAGCATGGAGAAAATGCCATACACATCCTCAACCTGTCTCTGCGAGTCTTCAGTTAAGTTAGAGTATAAACTGTTAACCGTCTGTTTTTCTTCCCTATCTCTGTATGCAGTAATGATAAAATTACACTGTCTATTGCCTACATGCCTCTCAACTGTACAGATTTTCACAGAACTTCCAGATTTTTGCCTTATATTGTTGATCTACTCCTCATCATTTTTTTTGACAAATCACTGTGATGATTTAAGGATTAAAGTCATTAAATTTCAGACATCATATCCTTCAGAAAACACATGCTAACTCAAATCCTGTTAGTCTAGCAACTTTCTAAGTTTATAACAGCAATATTTAAAATGTGTCCATATTTTTGGACCTATGTTCCCCGCATTATGTCAGACTTTGTCCAGATTTCGTGTGCTAATAGGTTGAGAGGTATGATTGCCTATGTTTTTACCTTATGAACTAGTGCCTTATTGTACCATGATGCCTCTCTTATAGCAAATTAAACCTTTTCTTGTTGCCCATAGATTTAAATTCTCAAACATTGTAATGTTTAGTTTATCTTCTCCTTTATGAACTGTCTTTCCCTGAAACTGTATGCATACATGAAAACACAAGTCTAACTCTATATTTTCCAAAAAGTCAAGTTTTTCTTTCCAAAAAGTATTTTTCTTCCCTGTAATCCAATACTAAATACTTCATCTACAGAAGAACATCATTTAATACATTTTGTTTGCCTTTCTATCCTGCATTTGTCTCATGCGTTACATCACAACAGCTACTAAGAGTGGCACAGTAAGGTCACTTATCCCAACAACAGACAGAGACATAAAGAAAACAATGACATTTCTTCTTCATCTTCTTTTGGCTTTTCCCGTTAGGGTTCACCACAGTGAAACAACAGTCCACAGAACCATTGGCAGTGGAGTTTTATGGTGTCGAGTTGCCAGCCTGGCACCCAACCTTCCACAGAAGGCGCACACACACCTAAGGCCAATTTAGAGTGTCCGGTCCACCTGCAGCATATCTTTGTAATGTGAAAGGAAACCGGAGCAACCAGAGGAAACCCATGCAACCACACTGAGGACATGCAGACTCCACACAGAAGACACCCCAGCCAAGAATTGAACAAGAGAGCCTCTTGCTGTGAGGTGGCAATGCTAACCACTGCACCACCGCTGCCGCCCATTAAGGTAGATTTAAATGCCATTGTTTTCTTATCAGTTACAGATTGCCAGCATCCCACCTCAGATACATAGTGTAACCTGGAATCTGAACAAAGGTGTGGCACAGTGCTGCAGCACTTAGCATTGTCACCTCACAGCAAGAGGTTCTCCAGTTCTATTCTCGGCTGGGACGCCTTCTGTGTGGAGTCTGCATGCCCTCCCTGTGTTTGAGTGGGTTTCCTCTGGGTGCTCCAGTTTCTTCCCACATTTCCAAGACATGCTGCAGGTGGATTATACATTCTAAATTGGTCCTAGGTGTGCATGCATGTGTCTTCAGAGGAAGGTTGGGCACTGGACTAGCAGCCTGACACTGTAAAACTTTCCTGCCACTCGTTCTGCAGACAAGTGACCTGCTGTGGCAACCCCAAAGAGGAGCAGCCGAAAGGAGAAGAAAAAGAGGAGAGTCTGAACAAAGGGAGGGTTTTCAAACTCAGTACCACAAAGAAAGAAACCAAATATGTTCATCTAACTCTTCTTACTTTGTCACTGTTTGATCTTGCATTTTTTTTCTACACTGTAATTTCTGTAAAAGTGCATGTTTCTTCTGGAGTTGGGAAAAGAAGGTTGACAAAGATTTTAATTCTAGCTACAATATTTTAAACTGAATGAAACACAAATCATCTCAGCCCAAGTAATACGTATAAAATCACAGGATTCAGATTTCTCACACTCGAACACTGAACTATAGTTCTTACTTTGAAAGGGGCAATTAACGCAGCTACATTTTCAAGCCCGTCATTCAAACATGTCTTAAAATGCTGCAACAGATGTGGCCACTGATGAAAATCAAAAGAAGCAATGTAATTAAACACGTGGATTAATGCTGACAGTGGAAAGTAAGCAGTCACAGCAATGGTGTAAACTGATAGAAAAGAAAACTACAAGAAATGATCCCCTCATCATAAGCATTTGTTTCTGTCCCTCTAATATGACATCAGGAAGGCAAAGGCATTGACTGTAAAACAAAATAATGCTAGCCATAGCAGCCTCCGTCAGATCATTTTGGGGTGTAACAAATTCGAAAATAATAACAACCATTTACGTTGATACAGAAGCATTAGCGATGCAGAAAAATTCAAGATTGGTTGAAAAACATGTTTTTTTCAGTTTTTGGGTGCGGTTTTCTTTTAATGTAATATAGTGAACTGACTAAGAATACCCTCAGTCTAACAATAACTTTACACTTGGAATAATAATTTGTAGTTCAAACATGCAGACTTTAAAATAAGTGACAGGAAATTATCAGACCACATACGTGAATTCTGAGCTAGCCTCACTGAGTTGAGAGGCTTTAATAGTAAACTGATTGACCTTATTACATATGATTCAAGAATGTCATTTATCTCTAATAAAACTACCCTACTTAGAAATAAGTGGTCAGCGTGCCACCAGGTGTGCTGCTAAATGGTTACATACAGCTGTCCTGGGGCTAATAAAGTAAAGGGGATTTTTAATGAGAGCTCAGAGGGTAGCCTCGGTTAGATTTTGCCACTTGTATCCCATATATATATTTCTACAAATAGCCAACAGACAGTATAGTACTTGCCCACTTCTAAAGCCATATAGTTTCCAACGTAGGATGCTGCTTTGGTTTATGAAATCACTAAGTTGAAATGTGATGCTTTTGTCCATAACTTAATCCAGGAGAGGGAGAAGAGATACAGGTCTGTACTGGAAAGACTGACAAGGATTCATGGATTTAAGAGGAGGTTCTACTGTATTCTATTTCCAGCGAGACAGAATAACAAACTGATATATTATGTAATGGCAAAAATGCGTGAGCGTTTAAGTATGAAGGAATGGCATACTTTAGCAATCTGTGCTATAGCTTATCATATCATGTGGCACTACATTCAGGAGGTCCAAATGGAGAGATGAAAAGTCAGCAAGCAAAGAAGAGTAGTAGTTCTGAAATTTAATTCATCCTCAAGTCTTGGTGAGTACCTTCATGAGGTGGACCCCGTTTTTACAAAATCTCACGAAGGTGACACTGATATATAGACTGGATTTATGTAGCATATATTATGGGCAGAAGTAGGTTAAAAACTAAAAAAGATAGCTTGGTACACAAGACCCAGGATAAAAAAGTGCCGAATCCTGGTAGGCGCACTGGTGCCAGGACTGGAAAAGATGACAGTGTAGAATCCTCAAAATACGGAAACATTCCTACAATGGGTCCAGGCCCAGTGGGAGGGTGCCCCCCCCTGCTGTAGAAGGAAGTAGCAGTCCACAAAAACTGATAGGCCAAATAAGAGTCATAAAGACGATAAAGTGGACTATTGAGGATAAGAAAGAAATTAAGTTTTGTTACTATTATGCAAAAAGCACAGAATTTCCAGAGACATGATTTACAAAAACAATTAAGAGAGAAATTAGAGGAAAGAAAAATACTTCACAAGAAAAAACTGTCAGAAGCTTCAAATAAAAAATTGTTTTCATTGATGCAACAGATTTATGAAGAACAGTACATAGATCAAGAAACCTTGACTTGTTTGGAAAAAGAAGCATCTAAGGAAGTGCAAAAATATAAACAACAAAATCAAGAGATATTTGAAAAGTATAAAAAAGAAATGTGGACATGGGAAAGAAAGAGATTTGATATGGTGCAACATTTATGCAAAGGAGAAAGCCAAATTAATCAATGTGAAGAAGGCAGCCCCAAAGATATTCGAAGAGAAATACAGGCAAAAGCATCCAGATATGGAAAATTTCACAATAAAAAATAACATCACAAAGATGGAACGTAGAAAAGAAGATTAGTAAATCAGAAGTTAAAAAACAATAGAAGTTGAAGTTATGGAGTGCTTGCGAAGTGAAGGATTTGGTGTAGAAGGCCTAGCACAGGTTACATCACAGCAGGATGGAGTCAGTCCCCAAAGTAGGGAGAAACAGGAAGATCAGGAAACATCTAAAGAAGACATTTGGACATGGGAAACAAATAGAGATTTAATATGGTGTAAGATGTATGCAAAGGAGAAAGCTAACCAATACAAAAAGAGCAGCACTAAAGATATTTGAAGAGAAATACAGGCAAAGGAATCTAGACATGGATAAATTGACAATAAAAAAATCAGAAGACAAAGAGGAAAAGCAGAAAAGGAGATTAGTAATGGAGAAGTTAAGGAAATAGAAACTGAGGTCATGGAGTACCTGCAAAGTGAAGGATTCAGTGTAGAAAATCTAATTCAGAAAGCACCACAACAGGATAGAGTAATGGATATCCAAATTAATGGGAAATCAGTGGAACAGGAAGCAATTGGTCAGGTGCCATATGAAGATAATTTGGAGCCTTCCACAGGAAACCAATTTAAACATTCACTTGAAGCTAGACAGCAAGGGAAGGAACAGGAAACTGGAAATTCTGATGCAGTCAATGTTGAGGAGTGACAGGCCAGTGAGCTCTCATAAGATAGAGTAACAGGTGGCACGGGATGAAGTTGAAGAGAATGTGCCACAAGAAGATGCTACAGAATCTTCTATAGAATACCCACAGGAATTGGAAAACAAGGGATGTGCCCTTAGTTTGGAAGAAAATGAGCTAAGAGGAGAGTTGTTTGATTTAAATAAACAGACAGATATATCAAGATCAATGAAAGAAATAGACTACAGAAGGTTAATAAAACCCAAAAAGTCAGATGAACACAGTAATTAGGACTGTTCATAGAGACTCATGATATAACAGAAGTAAACAGGATATATTACTGTACAGCTAAATTAATAACTGATAAAGTTCTACCACAAGAACACTGGGTAGTGAGGGAAAGGAAGGGGAGAAATCAAATACCATCATGGAAATATCGAACAGTAAATACAAGAAGTGTCTCTGTTAGAAGATTATAGAAGAGGGAATAGATCAACAAAAATACTAAGAAAAATAGATGTGATAGAAGCAATGCACAGTATTAGAACAGACCAGGATCTATTATGCACTATTGCAAATAAACTAAATTTTTCAGCACAGGCGGAAAGACTTAGACGATATGAAAATAATAAAGGAAAAGTACAAAATAAACAATTTATTGATGATACAAAAAAGTTTTACAGGGAATTGGGAAATAAGGTAAAATTAATTGAAAGACCACCAAAAAAAGAAAAATAGATACATTTTGGAGAAGTGTCTATGAAGATCCTGTGGACATAACAAAGATGCTAAATGGATAGAAGAAGTTAAAGAAAGAATAAGAGGTTCAAAGATACAGGATATGAAATGGGATGAAGTAACAGCCAGGGAAATTGAAAACAAAGTTAAGAAAAGCCTCTAAATGGAAAACCCCATGCCCAGATGCAGTATCTAATTTTTTGGCTGAAAGCATTAACATCTTTGCATGAAGATTTAGCCATGAATAAGAACTATTTATATGCACACCACGAACAGACACTAACCTGGTTAACAACAGGAAAAACAATGCTCCTACTTAAGAGTGAACCTGCAAGCTACCCTAAAAATTATAGACCAATAGCCTTCTGACGATGTATAAACTATACACGAGAACTGATGCTGACAGAGTTTATAGTCATTTAGAAGAAAACTCAATTATGGCAGTAGAACAAAAGGGCAATAAAATAAAGTCATATGGAACAAAGAATCATTTATTGTTAAATAAAGTCATAGTGGAGAACTGTAAAAAGGGAAAAAAATCTAAGTATGGCATGGATTGACTACAAAAAAGCATTTGACAGTATCCCACATTCATGGATAAAAGAGAGTGCTTAAAAATGTATAAGATACACCCTACACTGACTGATTACATTACAGTGACCATGAAACAGTGGCAGACCACTTTGCAATTAAGCCATGATAAAGGACAAATTATTATCCCAGGGATAAAAATTCAAAGGGGGATATTCCAGGGTCACTCTCTGTCACCGTTGCTATTCTGCTTTGCCCTTAACCCATTAAGATGTCTACTTAACAGCTTAGGCCATGGCTATAATTTGGCTCCTAGAAAACAACAAAGTGTAAAGACTTCTCATCTTCTCTTTGTCGATGATTTTAAACTGTATAGCTCATCAGATGAGGAAATGAAAGCACAACTGGAAGTTGTCAAAACTTTTTCAGATGATATAAGAATGTCAATTGGTCTTGATAAATGTGCAAAAGCAACCTTTAAAGCAGGAGGGTCTATATTATGTACTCAGACATTAAGTTAATCGAATACATAATAGTTGACCCATACATGTCGAAGCAAGATAACATCGAAACCTGAAAAACACAAAAGAAACATTTTCAAAAAATCATAGTTGGCCCAGTGCTTCTAGGTGACGTACAGAGTTCTTGCGGCATTGCTTCACTGCTAATCTTTCAGTTTAAAAATATTACAAGAAATTTTAGTTTTATGTAAACTATTGTACACAACTCATTTATCCCACATAAAAGCAGGAAAACTTGAAAGAGTTTCAAAAAACACAAAAACTATGTTATACTTACTTCCGGAAGTGAAATTACATCCCTATATAAATAGTAATACTACATGTTAGTCTTTGTGCGTTACGTTGCATAAAATCTACAACTATGGCTGAAGGTTCACAAGCAACTCCTGGCTTTCTAGGTAACATTTATGAGACTGTAATGTCTCAGAAAAATAGGGCAATGTTACATATGGGTGGGTGGTATCTCTACAACCTAGAGAAAACTGTAAAAGTAAAAAGTATTGGTGTTGTAGAATGAAGTTCACACACAAATGCAAAGGGAGAGCTATAACATTAAAAGAGGTAGACGTGAAGTCTTGTTAAAATCAGTGGCACATCAACATACTTCAGACATAACTGAAGTTGAAAAGTTTCGAGCGTGCCATACATTGAAGGAAACTGCTCAATTGTGTAAAAACACACCTGCAAAAGTAGTGGACGATGTAGTTGCAACATTTCTGTAGAAAGTACTGTAAGTTTACAATCCAGATGTTCTAAGCTTCAGCAAGTAAATCGAGTTAGACATCAAAGTATGGTCACTTACAGTAGTATAAAAAGTGCACTAGGTTCAGTAGACACTACCAAGTATACATTAAAAGGAAGGAAGTTTTATTCAAAAAAGAATGGTTGATTTACACAGTAATGTGCATGTGCTGGTATTCACCACTAAAGAAAATTTGCAAGATTTATGCTGCAGTAAAATCTGGTTCATGGATGGAATCTTCCTAACATAAGGAAAACTTTGCCGCCCGTTGTCTTTTCAAGAAAAATACTAAAGGTTTACCTTGGTATATTGCTTAATGTCTAAAAAATTATTCAAATCGTATAACTATGTATGGGAGTGTCTGTTTGACTTGCTATCTTCTATTAATTGCAAGCTTACTGTGCAATTTATTGTTACAGACTTTGAGATAGCAGCCATAAAGAGTGTAAAACATAACTTCAGCACTGTGACAAGTAAGGGTTGCTTATTTCATTTCAGTCAGGCAGTGTGGTGCAAAGTTTAAAGTCTTGGTCTTGCTACACTTTATGGCACGTGCAAAATTTCAGCTAGCTGTAAAGAGACTAACAGCACTGTCTTTCATAGATGAAACTGAAGTACTGTCTACTTTTTTAAGCACTGTGATAGTTTCCACCTGAAGCCAAAGATCTTTTGACATACTTCTCGGACGTTTATGAACTAGGACGACCGAGAAAACAACATACTAGAACCAATGGTAGTCCAAGATGTCCACCTGTATTCCCAGTAAATGTCTGGAATGTATCTACCCTAAATGACCTACATTTGCCTAGAACCTAAAATTACGTCGAGGGCTGGCACTAGGTAGGTGCATTTGTGAGATCCCAGCTGTTCTTGATGTTCTTATTCGGGAACAGAATAGAGTAAATGAGTGAGAATACAACTTAAAGCAGGGTATCCTCCATCACCAAAAAACCGTAAAACTATGGAAAGACAGAATCACTTATAGGTTGTATTGGAGAGATGAGCAGAATACAGATGACTTCCTAAATTATATAGCTATGCTCATGAAGGTGTAGTTGCAAGAACGCACCATATATACTTTATTTTACAGACAGTTGATAGTGTTCCCATAAGCCTAAAAGTGTTTAACCCTATCAGTTGACATAATTAAAGTATCATGTGCTGTTCTTGCATATTTTAAGTGTAACATGTACTTTCAGTTTATTTATTAATACAGTAAACACAGGTCATAGGTGCTATAACAGTGCATTATAGCAGAAGTGAATATTTATGTTACCGAATGCACGGGTTTTGAAGTGGGCCAACTATTCTTATTCAATATTTTGATTTTCGGCAATTTCACATTTCGCAATTTTGACAGTTTGAGATTTACCAGTCGACTATTACGTATTCTATGAACTTATTGTTCGATTATGTAATATAGACCCAAGTAGGAAAACTGCAACATCAGGAAAATCAGTTTGGGACAAGAATGTGATATAAAAGAACTTGAGCAAGTGGGAGTGCATAAATAGTTGGGAATTAATGAAGGATCAACAATAAAACAGAAACAAATGTGAATAAAACTTAGTAAGGAATATTTCAGAAGACTTAAATTAATCCTGAAAACAGCACTGACATCTAGGAACAAAATTCAAGCCATAAACTAGCTTGCTCTTCCTGTCCTAACTTACAGTTTTGGAGTAATTGACTGGCCCCAAACTGTGTTGGATAGATTAGAAAACATGCTTGCCTAATGACTTATAAAAATCAATGCACACCAAGATTATATATTCCCCATTCTGAAGGAGGGATGGGCCTCCTTGAAATTGATTATATGCATAGATCTGCAATCATGGGACTTCACACATATCTACTGACCTCACAAGACCCAAACGTACTGAAAGTTTTGAAATATGAGGAGAATAAATCTAAGATGACTTCTCTGCTTAATTTAGCAGAAGCATATCAGCATCAAGCAGGAATGGAAATCAAACCAGAAGTGGATAAAAATCAGGCAGCAACTGAATGTGCCAAAAAAACAAAAGAAAGAATATAAGGTGAAGGGCCAGATGAGAAGGGAAGAAATGCGGAAAAAGCATAAATATAATTGCAAGTATAGAAAACTTCTGGAAGAACCTTATGTTGATCAGGAACGAATGCAGGAATGGTTAAGGAGAGGCCAATTCAAACCAAGAGATGATGGGTTAATATTGGCATCCCAAGATAGTGAGCTATGTACATGTTGGTTTACAAAGTCCATTGAACACGTGGGAGAAACAGACAAATGTAGCCTTTGTAAAACCGAATTGGAAACAGTTGCACACCTTGTTGCAGGTTGCGGCATACTAATGGCAGAAGGACTGTATACTGAAAGGCATAATAATGTGGCAAGATTGTTGCACTGGGGATTTTGCAAACATTATGGTATTGAAGTGGCTGAAAAATACTGGAAACATAAGCCACAATGCATCATAGAAAATTATGAAGTTTATATCACATGGGACCACCCATTACCAACAGTTTAAAAAAGACAGATGCTAGAAAACTGGATATAGTGGTTCAAGAAAAGAAGACAAGAGTAACATTGATCATTGAAATCGCCACACCCAGTAACTACAGTGTCTTGCATACAGAGAGACACAAAGTCATAAAATATCAGGATCTGCAGGCAGAAATGAGAGCCATGTGGAAGAATGATACCCAGACAGTTCCAATAGTAGTAGGAGCAACAGGTCCTATAAAAAAGAATCTACAATCGTATTTAGATAGGTTACCAATCCATGTAACTCCATACGAACTGCAGAAGGAGTTATTACTGGGCACATTGCAAGTGCTCCGAAGAGCACTTTTGGCTGACATAAAAAATTGAAACGAAACTAATTTCATGAACTTTAATCATACTTTGACTTAGGAATGGGGTCCATTCCCATAATTGTATTAGAAACCCAAATGACTTGGAGAAATTAAAAAGAGGTTTATTAGAGAGGGTAAGTATTTAACAGCAAAGTGAAAGAAAATGGAAGTAGGAAGGTCCATAACAGATGAAAGACGGCAAATGAGGAAGGATCCAAAACTCTTCACTACATAAGTTAACAATTTAGAAATTAAACTATACTGAACCAACAGATGACGATACAAATAAAAGTACTGTGTGATTTTATGACCTAACTACCTTACTAACATCTCTCCAGCATCATTTTGCATTGGACAGTAGAGAGTTACATTTAGACCGACTAAAGAGTGACTGTTATGCCTGTACAGGACTGGGCATTTCCTAGACTACGTATCTATGAAGAAAGCTGCTCAGGTTTCTGTTGTGATTCATTCAGTATGTCACTCTGGTTGATCAACAACATTGTATCCAAGAGTGGAAGAAATCATTAAGAAAACCAAATGGCAGGAAGAACACTATATTGTAATTAAGTAGCTTGGTTAGTCTGAGTTTTAGAATAAGCTGAAGGAAATGTACCCATACCATTCAACATCTAAGCACAACATTTTAAAATCATGGACAAATTTTGAATATTGCTCTTATAAAAGTTGCTAGAATGACAGGCTTTGCATTAGAATGCATTTTCTGATGGACATAAAGTCTGAAACTCAAATTTATGTCATTATTTAGTAGGGGTAATACTGTTCTACTTCTGTCAACATTGTCCATACAATATTCAGTATATGTTGTATTTTAACTGGATATAGAATCTCTCTGGTGTCCTTACCACATTTTCCCAGTTAGTGTTAATGCCACAACCTTATGTTTATCTTTATATAGGCCTATAATCCCAGTAATAGCTACCATGTCAACACCAATCTATAAATATATATATCTGTAAATACATCTATGCAAAGACACTTATTATTTTCAATAATGCTAATAAAGAACATCAAGACATCAAGGAGAAGCTGACTTTGCATTAAGTATAGCATCCTAGTGATTAATCTTGCTTCAGATGGAATATTACCCACCTGCAGTCTCTGAAACCTCTCTTTCAAGCATGTTCTCATCAGTCTTATTACGTTTGGTCCAGCAATTGTCTGTCTAGGTTATTCACGTGTTTTCTTTGATTAATGCAACCAGAGGCCATAACTAAATCTAAGCAGTCCCATATCTTTCTTTCTGAGTTAAAGTATAACTCAAAAGGAAATTCTCTGCCAATGTCATGAATTCAATTAACTTTTTTAATGCAGCATCTTCTTTCTCCAGGTTTAGATTTTTCCAAGTCTTCTGGGTTTCTAATTCCATGACTGGAATGGACCTCATTCCTAACTCAAGTAATGATTAAAGTTCATGAAATTAGTATTATTGCAGTCTTTGATGTCAGCCCAGAGTGCTCTTCACAGCACCCACAATGTTCACAGAAGCAACTCTTTCTGCAATTCATATGGAGTTACATGTATTAGTAGCATATCTTGATACGATTGTAGATTTTTAGTTATGAGACCCCATTGTCCTACTACTATTAGAACTATCTAGGTATCTTTCTTTCACATTGCTCTCATTTCCACTTACAAGTTCTGATGTTTTATGACTTCGTGTCTCTTTGTAAATGAGACACTAATCACTAGGCATAGCAATTACAGTGATCAATGTTATTTTTATCTTTTTTTTTCATGAACTACTATACCTGGTTTCTCACATCTATTTCTTGTGTGGGTAATGGGTGAACCCACGTAATTTACACTTCATCATTCTTTATAATGCTTTTATGTTTCCAGTGCTTCTCAGGAACTTCTATATTGTAGTGTTTCCTTAGGTTCATAGGTTGATACTAGGCTATCTGCCCTAGGGAATTTATAAGCCTAGCCAGAGTGTGTTTGGCTTTCGCCACCCTTTTAGATTAGTTGACTGTGCCTCTGTATAGTAGGTCACAGAAGATAGCCCTTTTAAGGTTATTTTACTGTGCCTCTGTCTAGTAGGGACACAGAAGAGATCCCAGGGGTAAACCTACAATCTCCCATCCACTCATCAAGATTTCTCTTGAAGAGGGTCATTGAGGGGCTCTGCCTAACATTGATTGGGATTCTGTTCCAAAGTGAGGGGAGCCTCTGGGATATGAATCTGTCCCTCCAGCATGTCCTATTTATTTCTGTGCTGAGGTTTAAGTCCCTGGAGCATGTAGCTCTAAGGGATTTGGATTTCCTGAGGTGGAGCATGTTCATTAATTCTGGTTTAGACATGGGTTTATATGTCAGGCACAAATCGCCTCCGAGTAGGCGGTAAGCAACTGAGTAGAGCTGGGGTTTCTTTAGCCTAACTGCGTAGGGCATCTGTTTGAGTCCCTTGATCCTCTTGGTGAGGTACTTTTGGGGTCTTTCCAGTTGCTGCAGGTGTCGGGTAAGGTACATCCCAAATGGGGCATTGTATTCAATTATGAGCCTGATGAGTGATGAGTAGAGGGGCAGTGATGAGTAGAGGGGCACAATGACCTCTCTTGATCTAGATGTGAACCCTTTCATGATAAGGTGGGCTATATAGAAGGTTTTTCTAACCACTTTGGCAACGTGATTGTCAAAGTAGAGATTGCTATCTACTCGGGTCCCCAAATCCCTAATTACTTCTTCCGTACTTAATGGATTACCACCTATGTGGTCATTTGTGGGCACTTTGTTTTTGCCAAAGGGGATGACTATGCACTTTTTGACATTTAGCTTTAGGCCATGGCTCTGGCACCAGTTATCCGTCTCTGTGAGACCCTTTTGGAGGATGCTTGTGTCAGTCGGCGAGTCGATTATGGCACCCAGTTTGCAGTCATCTGTGAACTTGGTCAGCCATAGTCCTCCCGTGTTAGCCTGTACCTCAGAGAAATATATACCGAACAAGAGCCTTGTGGGACGCCACTTGTAACTGGTTTAGAGTCTGACATGGCACCTGCAATTCTGACCATGTGGGTTCTATCCCTGAGCCAGTTTGCAACCCATCTTGTGACATAGGGGTTGATATTTAAGCTGGTGAGCTTATTTATGATGCCCGAGTGGGATATTGTGTCGAAGGCTTTTGCGAGGTCCAGGTAGGCTGTGTGGACTACCTTCCCTTCATCTATGGCCTTGGTGACTGTTTCAAAGAAGTTGACCAGTTTCACGAAGCAAGATCTGCCCTTAACAAAGCTGAATTCGGTAGGATCCAGTGTTTGGAGGTTCCCAATGTCTTTGTTTATGTGTTCCATGATGATACGCTCCATAGCTTTGCAAACCAGGCTAGTCAGGCTTATAGGGCAATAGTTTCCGGGGTCCGTTGTGGCACCACCTTTGTGGAGTGGGACCACTGTTGCTGTACGCCATTCCTTGGGTACATATCCTGTAGTAAGTCTGAGATTGAACAGTGACTTTATGTGAGGGTTCAGTTCTTCTTGGAGCTCGTGTAAGACACAGCCCAGGACACCGTCCAGTCCCATTGATGCTGTGTTTTTTGCTTTGGAGAGGGCAGCTCTCACCTGTGCATCTGTGATGTCAGGGAGGCTACACTCTGTTGGGATAGACATTTACTCTTTTTGGGGGGAAGGGGGGGGAGTTTGCACTGAACCTGTCTGCCAGGATGTTGGCAATGTCTGTGGGTTCAGTGAATTTTTTGTCATTTTGCACTAACTCAGAGCATATCTGGGAGTTGCCACCCAGGTTCTTGACATAACTAAAGAAGGCCTTGTGATTATCTTTAGCGTCTTGTGCAATTTGTCTTTCGAAGCTGGCCTTAGATGATTTTATGAGGGATCATAGTTTCTTGCTAGCACTGATCAGAGATGCCTTCCCTTTTTGGGATTTTGCTCTATCATGTAGTAGCTTCCTCCTTCTGTTGTATAGCTTATTTATGGCTGGGTTCCACCAGACAGGTCTCCTGCCTTTGGAGGAGTGAGTCTTGGTTTTATTTGGGATAGCACGATCCATGCATTCCTGTAGGTGTCCATAGAATGCGTTTGTAAAGGATTCTGCGGTTTGGGCCATATTTTCCACTGGCCCGGGGGCTTTGAAGGATTCCACCTTGGTTTTGAAAAGTGTGAAGTTTGCTTTTGAGAAGTTCTTCACCGTGGTTTCCTTGGCTGGGGGTGGGGACAGGATATGGATGTCCAGTGAGATTAATTTATGGTCAGATCTTACCAATGAGGGGTATACCTCTGATATGGAACATAGAGAACCCACGTTGGTGATGATCAGGTCCAATATGTTTTCCCCTCTTGTGGGAGTGGTGACCAGTTGTTCCATAGCATTTGAGTTTATAAATTCTAGGAACTGTTGGGTGAGGGTGTTGGGGCTTGAGTAGTACTCCCAGTCTATGTTTGGGTAGTTGAAGTCACCCAATATAATGGTGTTTGGAGAGCCCTTCATATTCTCCAGTGTTCTCAGGAAAGCCGAGAGGGGTTCCTGAGTTTGGTGGGTGGTCTGTAGCAGGCTACAAACTGAAAGGCAGTTTTGCCCACTATTAGTTGCACATGGATGGTCTCCGATGCTTCGTGCAGTGCCACTAACCTGGAGGTGTGGGTATCTTTGATGAATATGGATACTCCCCCTCCTTTTGTGGTTCGGTCCAAGTTTTGGGGCCGAAAAGCATGGTATGAGGTATAACCTGGTAGTGCTGGGGTGCTCTCGGGAGCCTTGAACCAGGTTTCTGTTACTGCACAGATATCGATATTCTCCATACTGTGGAGAGCCTCGAGTGCGTGCATCTTGAGGTTTAGACTTCTGGCGTTGAGCAGCATTACCCTTAGTTTCAATTCAACAATCTTCACACATTATTGTGCCTTTCAGTGTGAAGGCCCTTTGCCATTAATGTGTCTCACTAAGCATTAAGATGTGCAACTGTTTCCAATTCTTTTTTTACAGAACCTACATTTGTCTGTTTCACCCACATGTTCAATGGATTTTGTAAACTAACATGTATGTATTCCACTGTTCTGGGGTGCTATTATCAACCTTTCATCCTTTGGTTTCAACTCACCTCTCCTTAGCCATTCCTGTATCAAATCCCGATCAACGTGAGGTTGTTCCAGGAGATCTCTATACCCACTATATGTATGACTTTTCCACATTCCTTTCCTTATCATCTGATCCTTCTCCTTATATATATTTTTTGTTATTCAGTTGCTGTCTGATTACACTCTGTTGGTTTTATTTCCATTCCCGCTTGCCACCTCAGTGCTTCTGCCAAAGTGAGCAGAGAGTTCATCTTCGTCTTCCTCTCTTAAAACTTTCACAATGTTTGGCTCTGATGAGTTCAGGAGATATGTATGCAGTCCCACGACTGCAAATCTATACGTGTAATCAGTTTTCAGGATTCCATTACCTCTGTCAGAGTGAGGGATATATAACTTTGGCATACAATGATTTTTATATATCATTTGACAAGTGTGAAGCATTTTTCTTGTTTTTTCTCCAACTGATCCAGTACCTTTTGAAGCCAGTTAATCACAACAAAACTAAGTTAAAACAGGGAGACCAAACTGGCTATAGGTTGGACTTTAATATTGAAAAAGCCCTGACATCAAGAAATAGTTTTATTCTTCTGAAGTTTTCATCACTGAGTTTACTTGTATTTCGTCATGTTGGATTGCCGATTCTTCATCAATTCCCAAATATTAATGCACTCTTCCCTGCTCAGGTTTCTTTATATCACATGCCTGTCCTAGATTGATATCTTCTTGGCATCCTATCCTGTATGATACTAAACAGGATAACACAGGCATTGCATATGCATACATGTGGGGGTCTGCAGAGTGATAAATGAAACATCCTATAGTGAACAAGTTTTGTGATGTCTGTTGAAACCTTAGTCACAAAACACATCCCTGAATTCCATGGCAAAAGATATTTCATTTATCACACAAGCGCACTGCCACATATTCCATTTATTAGCCCTTTTTTTTTTTTTTTTTTTTTACTAGTTTGAGTTATGTTTCCCACTAATTTCACCAAGAATCTGATAAATGTATTTTTACCTATTTAATAGGGTAGCTTCAAACAAATAGTGCCGATTTTTATGAATGGGTTGTCTCATGGTTGGCTTTTTCTTGGAGTTCTGAGGTAAGTTTTAGTCTTTTTTTAAGCTGCTATTAGTTTTTAGAAGTGTCATTTAGTAGTACAGTGAGGGATTTGTTTAAATAATTAAGTTACGTGTTTTGTTTTAGTGCTATTTTCTACAAATTTTTGGTTTTCGGTGTATTTTGCAAGTAATGCTGTTTTCACATTGGTCAACTATGATTAGTTTTCTTTTCTCTCATATCTTTATTTTTACTTTATTTTTCTCCTAATCTAATATGTTTCCTAATCTAATATCTTTGTTTGTACATGTTTGATCTGTGTGTGCAGCTGATTGTAAGCAAATAGGAGAGGAGAGCTATAAAGACTGTTTAAATATTTTTTTTTTGGGGGGGGGGCATTGCCCTGGGCTTCAATTAATATCAAATGACCTAGCTACAACACTCCTCACCAGTGTGGAAAGTTGTTTTTTCTTTGTTAGTGCAATGGGGCTGCAATACAGTGACTGGAAAACTACATCTACAACCTGTGTATTACAGTTAATATTATGCCTAATATCTGGAAAAATGCCATTGTAAAACCTCTCCCTAAGAAACTCAATCCTTCCTATCCCTCAGAATTTTGGCCCATTTCAATTCTCCATACCCTAGGAAAGATTCTGGGAAACTGACTTTATTTGCTCTATACTCCTCCCTCATTAGACCAATAATTGAGTATAACGCCCTGTTTGGGATGTACCTCTCCAAACACCTGCACCAACTGGAAAGGCCACTGAAATACCTCACAAAGAGAATCCATGGCCTCTAACACCTCTCCTATGCAGAGAGGCTCAAATCTCTGTCACTTTACTCAGTATCATATAGATTGCTCAGGGGTGACCTGTGTCTCACCTACAAGGCAATCTCAGACCCTGCCCTACTAGAGAGGCTCCATATCCATAAATCTAACTCCTCACACACTACCTGCTCAAAACGCCTGAATCTAACATGCAACATCAACAAAACCTGCTCAAAAGACAGGTTTGTCTCCCTGAGGCTGCCCTGTCTTTGAAATAGACTTCCCATACACGTCAAACAGAGCACCTAACTGACCCTCTTCAAGCACAACCTTCATGAGTGGATGGGAAACCACAAATTTGTCTTGGGGTTCCACCTGTGTTCCTCAATGACAGGGGCGACAGGTGCTGACTAATGTTTCTTACTGGGGATAAACTTTTGGCTAGGCTTGTAAGGGCCCCAGGCCCATTAGCCTAGTAACGTCCTATGATCCTATGAATTCACTCAATAAATCATCCAATACTACCTTCTCTCTCAAACGCAACATGGTATTTGGTCTGGTCAGAGTACTTCAACAGCTATATGGACACTCATTGACAACATTCTTCTTCTTAGAATGGACAAAGGGCTAATTACTGGAGCCATTTTTTGACCTTGTCAGAGCCTTTGAATTTGTCGGTCAATCAGTTTTCCTAGATCTCACTGACATAAGGCATTAGTAATTACACACTGCCCTGGTTAAAAAAACACCACTCTAAATGCCACTTCTCCGTGAATTTCAACACATCAATCTATCCATCAGTCTCTCTGCAGACAGGTATCCCCCAAGGATCCATTCTGGCACTTCTCATCCTTTTCTATCTACATTAACAAACTCCATTTTGACTTACCCTATCTCCCTCTCCTGTTTTATGCTGATGGCATGGTCCTGTTCCACTCCATCCACTTTAGCTCTTCCCTTGAACTTGAACTTCAGGCTAATTTTCATTCTTTTATTCAACGAGTGAATGATAAACAGTTGCTGCTTAACTCCTCAAACAAAAATAAAGCTTTTTGGTACTAGGCAAAGGATCACTTCTATCTGCAGACATCTACACATCCTCAATTGTCTGAATAACACTACTGAAAATGTCAATTCATTCAAATAACTGTGAATTTGGCTGGACCCCTTCCATTTCTACCACCTGGTACACACACACACACACACACACACACACACACACACACACACACACACACAGACACACACACGCAGGCGCACACATGCACACACACCCACACACACACATATGCACACACATAAGCACACACACACACACACACACAGCACACACACACACACACACACACACAGACACACACACACACACAGACACACACACACACACAGACACACACACACACACACAGACACACACACACACACAGACACACACACACACACACACACACACACACACACACAGGCATACACACACGTGTGCATGCACACGCACACACCTGTTCTATCCTGGGTTAATATGATCTCCACTTTTCTATCCAGACCCTGTAGGAATGCCATAGGTAAAGGTATGTTACTGACTCTGCTTAAATATATGGTCTCCTTCTAACTGTTACAGCCTCTAAAAGAAATGCACCCCCCCTTTCCTTCCATTCAATTTCATATGCAGATTCATTATTCTCTCCTCAAGAAAGGACCACCACTGAAAAAATAACAGGCTACATGTGAAACAATGTGCTGACCTTCTACTCTCCTTTCAGCTGTTTTAACTTATCAGGAACGAGACTGTCCTCCCATTCATCTGCAGACTATTCAGAGATGACCAACATACAGCCTTGGAAATCTTAACCACTCCAGTCATCTCCTCCAACCCCCTCAAACTTTGTTTCACTGACTTTAAACTCAAAAAATCCATTTTCTAATCAAAAATAAAAGCAAATTACAAGACTCTAGGAAAATGCAATTCCTGTCTCTCTGGTCATACAACTTAACCTCTTCCTACCTTTCTTCCTTCCTTCTACATAACTTGTTCTGACTCTACTTTTCATTGTGATTCTTCAGTGTGCCAGTTCTGATATCCACTCTATATATAATGCATGCAGATATTGTGTTTTGTTAGGCACTCTGCACAAAATGCCATTGTATCTTAGGCTTTTATACCCTCGAGCCAACTCTGAGATTCAGTTTGTATACAATATATTCATAAACTGAATTTTGTTAGTCTGTATATAATGTCATGTAACTATTGTGTTTACCCTAGGCTGAGACTGAAATAAGTCCAATGGGAACAATGCTCTACCCTGGTGAACAAATTCAAAATAAAAATAAAATAAAATAGTGGAGGCAGAGTGATCATAAATGCTTCATGGTTCAGGCAAAGTCCTAATAAACAACAATATATGGATAAGATAAATGTTTGATATCCCACCTATGTATTAGTGCAGACTCCAGTGAGAAGCTGACACAAAGCACATGCTTACACACATATGTACACACAGAATACATATTCACATATTTATATATGCATATTGTTTCACCTTTTACAGACCTTGTCCCTCTTTCAAACCCCTTTTTGCCACCATTGTAGGAAATCAGCCTTCTTGATTTCAGATGACATACAACAAGCTTCTGCATCTCCTGAATAACAAGCTTCATGTCTCAGGTTTGTTTATTTTATGTCTTGTTTACTCAGTTATTAACTTGTTTTTGTAAAACCGCTTTCAGGCTGACTAGTGCATTTTCCTGTGATAAGGATCTCATATTTTATATCCTGGTTTAATTAAGGCATCTGGAGAATGGGTCTCAATCAAGACATTTAAAAAGAAAACGGGCAGAAATACCATGAACAAAACATTATTTCATCACTCAGTTTGTCTATTTTAGAGTGAAAATATGCATACAAATTCATCAGTAATTCACCAGTACAAAGAATAAAGACCACTGCCTGTACCACACTTCTACAATGTGTTTGTCCGTCAGCCTATCTTAATATCATTCTGCAGTGTACTGCAGTACCTCAGACTATAGCACTGTATTTATAATAAATATTCCTTATGTGCTTACCTTGTATATCTTGGAAGCATCTTGTACCAAAGAGAATGGGTTAGATCCAGAAGTCACAGACTCTGCACCTGTCAAGCAGTTTGGACTCGTGTCATCTTTACAGATCATCCCTTCCTCTGTACATCCATCATTCCTTGGGCTCTGACTGGTGAGCTCTTCCATCCTTAAGCCTAGAGCTTTGAATCCTTCTACTATGTTACTCAGGACACGATTTAGCCTGGGGCTACCAACAGAAATCTCCTGTCGGCATTGTGGACAGGAAATTCTAGTGTTCTGCTCTGCCCAGCATCGTGTGATACAGTCCTGGCAAAAGTTATGGTCACAATTCAATAGTACTGGGTTTTGATAAAAATCCAAACAGATAGGGCAAATCAGCTCACAGGCCAGCCTCTCCATTGTTAGTACAAAATAACCTGCTCCAGTGACTGCTTGCACTGCTAACTAAACTTGTGCTGTGTTAAACAGGTGGACGACAGAGGTGTGGTGTTTGTTCTTGGAGGGAGCTACTCTTCATTTGTTGATGTCAGATAATAAGCTTTGACGAGTGCTTGTTAACAACCACGTTACAGCAAGGCACCTGTAGGACAAGTATAACAAGAGACTTTAGTTTTTATATTATACAACACCCTCCTGACTCACACTGTACGAGAAAGCTTACAAAGCAACAAATTCCAAATTAGCAGAGCAGGAACTATGAAGTGTAATGAGGAAGAACAGAAAAGAATTGGTTTTGTTATAAAACATTCGTGAACATTTTGCAGATGTTATCAAAAAGAGTGTTAGAAAAAATGGCTTGCCCTTCTTGTTAAGAATTCATGCACCTCAGAGGGTAGCCATTCTCTAAGACTTTTATTTTACAAACCATACTGTGCTTTACCTCTTGTATATTTTGTTTGTATATTCTTTCATATTTAGTGTACATAGTAAATATAGCTGTGATTATGCCATTTTTCACTGAGCAGCCGTCTGTCCATTTCCAGTGAGCAAACAAAGCACAAAAACTTATAAAAGTGTAACTATAGTGACTAATATGTCAGCTTAGCCATCTTAAAAGGGCGTATCTGCTGTTGGAATAAGTAACTAATTATAAAAGTACAGCAGTGGACAGAGCCACATAACAACATATTTATATAGCTACATTAAGATTTGTTATAAATTACTTACTGAAGTGTTAAATGTAAGGAGACTTCTAAAATATGATTCTATATAACTATATGTGCAACATATTTTGAATCTAAACATGTGAGGTTATGAATATGTGTGTATCATCTATATTTATCTATCTATGTATTATCTATCTATATTCAATATAAAGCAATGTAGAAGTGACACACAGTTGGATAATAAGTGGGTAGCTAATACTTCTCTGGCTTTAATAACTAGGGGACCAAGAAGGGGTTAACTCCCAAAGTATTTGAGATAAGGTGGAGCCTAGATTCAGGGCTGTCAAAAACACCTAGCCTCTGACTATAGCAGATATATGCAGTTGTTTGTAGAAAATCATACTGTATGTCTCTCAAGGTTGAAATAGGAAAATGGAACTTGAGAAGTCTAGTATTTGGATTTATATAATGAAATGCTGTCGGAAAAGAAAATTTTTTTCTCTATAACTAAATAAATGATTTTGCCTAAGCTTTACAGACTTTTGGGAAGGAAGTTGAAAAAAAGTTCTGACAGAAGCTGACTGCTGTGGATCTAAATTAGTTATTTGTAATTCATTCTTCAACGCAGGTGATGAACTACTGGCCCTAGAGAAAGGTATTCTCATTCATTTATTGTGTGAGGTATATGTTATATGGGGTTTGATTTCCACGCCATAGGAGTTGCTTGTTTTCTTAAAACTGAGTTCTTAAGTTTGCTACTGAATGCTGTTTAAAAATGTGACTGTTGAAGTAAGATTTTATATCATTAAGAAATAAAACCGTGCCAAGCTCACTAAACATTTGTTTCCTGCTTTGTTAAGAGGATGATGAAAGCTAATTGAAAAGATAAAATCTGAGATGAATTCCCTGTACTACGTTTTAAATATGTGCATATGTATGCATATCACTTTTATTAGTTAGCAGGCAGCCCATGCCCAGCCTCCCACTCTCTAGTCCAAACAGAGTTCTGATGAATAATTTACTGTGCTCCCACCTTGACTGTGCTGTTGTCCCAGAGCTGTAACATGACAACAAGCTGGTGTTGAAGCTACACGATTAGCTCAGTGTACAGTCAGCCAGGTAATGGATCTTTTCCTCTAATACCACAAAGCCAGAGCTCCACAACATTGGACTTGCATCCTTCATCCATCCTTTTTTTTCTTTTGTGCACTACACACATGATTACTGTAATGTCCACCTAAAATTGTGGCATACTTTGCTGAGCTGCAGGTCAGCTATTCAGCATTACCTTCTCTAGTTTTATGAATCCCTCTATATGGCAGGCAATTATCCTTAGTGTAAACAATTCCATTGAACTGCATGCTACTTTCATTAAGCTCATGTTTTTGAAATGCTATGAACCATCTTCAGTTATGCCTGACCAGAACTCCCTTTGTAATGAACTGCGACATTTACAGAATTCTGTCATCACCATAGCGTTATCAATCAGTGCTGCTGTTTCATTTCAAAAGTCACTATCTATACTTTTATTTTAAAAAATAATCTTGTTTCTTCTCTGTAGCCTTGTTTTAGTATTGTAGGACTTTCTTCAGGAATTTAGTATAGCACTTCATAAGCCCAGCCAAACTTGCTCTGGAGGGCCAGTATTTCTCTGTCTGGATTATGGTCTCGGATCTGAGAGCTCTACATCAATCTGATAGGGGTATTTAGCTCTGAAGAAGCCCACTGATCATCCCTGTCAGTTGGTATGATGTTGATGCACGTAGTCATAGCTGTTGGAAGGCTGAGATCATTCATATTTCTTGTGATATGGCACCAGACATTTTTCTTCTCCAGATGTATATCTGGCCATTCATTCGCCTATGGGCATCAGTCTTATCATGCAATACTCTATGGGTAATGGTTCTGGTAGGGTCATACAGCCATCTGTAAGTACTGTTATGGTTACTCATCCCTTTGAGGGTATTGGCCTGTCCAGTATAATCCATCCATCCATCCATCCATCCATCCATGTATGCATACTGCTTTGATAATGATCATTGTTCTATAACTGCACAAGTAGTGTGCTGGGCATCTGGTCTCCATGGGTCTCCCCTGGATTTCTTATTCTGAAGTACACTGATACAATATGTGGCAGTGCTAGCTCATGGCCTCTTTCCATTGTGGTTTTATATTGGCATTTACTTACTGATCATCTGCAACCTCAAAGTAGTCAAGGCGAACCTCCTCAGGTTCATAAATCCATATAGTTCAGTGTTGACACCTACATAAGGAGAGGCTTCTGGTGCCACATCTTCTGCCACCCGTACAACTTTATGACCATTTCTGTCCTTTTCCTGTCCAGTTCTTGTGATGTAACCTCCTAGAGTTTAATAAGCGTATGTAATACTGTTCAACAATCCAACATATAACCTCGACCATACGATTTGCTGGTGTTTAAATGCAGCTCATAGGCTCCATTTTCTGATGTTCCACGAAGTATTCCTGAAAAATCAGTCTAATTACATCTCCTCCATTCAGTCACAACTATGGTAACTCTGCTTGGCAACTTACATATCATTGCAGTATTTACATTTAATTATTATATGTTACTGGCATTTTATTTATACCCTCAAAGACTAGCTTCTCAGCAGTGTATAATTTTAATAAGCCATTGCTTTATTAAATGTTATGCATCATAACAGTTTAGCATAGTCAACAAGTGAAATGACAGATTCTGATGTGGCAGTGTAAAGTTCCATTCTTAATTTCACCCTGCTATCTCTGGAGTGGCCTTAACTTTTGCAATGCTTGTCCCTGTGTATACTTAAATTATTTCATACTACTCTGCATCACATGGTGCATTGCCTGTCTCAGGGATGTTGTATCTGCTGGTCACATAATGGGCATCTGATACTTTTGTTTACTCGTGTGTAATTTGTGTTCAGTCAGTATGAACCATTTCATGACGTTTCTTATGATGACACTGTCTCCTCTCTGTATCCAACAGTTTGAAATTCACTTGCTTTGTTTTGTTAAAGTGAGACATTTGTGCTCAACACAATGCTGGTTTTCTCTCTTCTCCAAATATTGTAGAACTGTGAAGGTGGTGTATACGTTTGGGCAGGGGTGTAGAGTGGTTTGCCCTACAAAAACACAATCATTTCAAGCTCCTCCGTTACTTACAAATGATAGCTTTCACCGTAATAAGCTGGCATTGTTAAGATCTTTTTCACAATGTGATGCTTCATCACAACAAAAACATACTTGCTTCTCTGTGAATTTACTAGATAATTATTCACTGCACACTACTACAGTTGTGACATTGTCTGATGGTGGTCTCACTAACATGGCATTTCTGTCTAACAGTAAATATTCCCTAAAAATAAAGAAGAAAAAAAAACAGCAGATGACTCTTCTGGTGTATGCACAGCCATATCATTTAACTGTTGTCCCCATTGACGATAAAACCATCTGCGACGATAGGAGATACTGCCAGCCATGCCAGTAGAAATAGGGTATTGGATTTGTAGCATATGCCAGCACAGCTAGCTGAAATTTTGTAAATAATTGTATGTAATTTGCATATCAAACTGATTTGTACAGATGCTTGTGCCAAAAATGTATTTGTGAGGTTTGCTTGTGTTAAAATGTATCAACAGTGTGCCCTGCTAGATGGAAAGGAAATGTACATGTATTATTTTAACTGAATTAAATCTATACATTGTAACAGCATATACTGGAAGTGAAGAGGTTAATCTTATCCACCTGACTTTGCAAAATATTCTTGTAATTAAAATACTTTATGGGTTAAGCCATACAGATGTTATCCCACAGTTTTGAATGCAGTCAGAGACGCAGTGTCTGTGCTAGAGAATAGGTTGTAGCTCCTGTAGGAAGAGTAGATGTGTTTTATGGCTTTATGACTTCCAGGAGACCTGAGCAAAGTTCTGTTTGTGTGTATGGCAACACATAGGTACTAAATAGTGCTAGTGATTAGTATGGGAAACAGTCAGGTGACCACATGTGTGACGTTATTCTGTAAGTAAAAAATAATATTTAGATATTAGTAGTAGTTTTGCACTCACCATTCTGTATTCTGTCTTGGATCTGACAACAAGGACCATTTGCCCACATTATCTTGCCTTGTGGTAGTAAGTAACTTAACTAGGGAACAGTAATAATCAGGAATAGATAATGAGACTAGCTAAATACTGTTTTATTATAACTATGCAAAAACTTTCTATCATTGTTATTTTTAATATTCACTGTGCCTGAAACTCTGGTATTTACTATAAATAGATATTTAGTATTTTCATGATCTTTTATTATTTATTATAAAATGTATTTAAAATTTTCATTGTGGCTGGACGTTTTTAGAAAATATTTAACTTTTGAGAGTGTTTGCACATATTTATTTGGTGATGACTCTGGCCACTCCTGAAAGCCTTGAAGTTTGATCAGCATTACCATTTGTATTAATATTAACTTCAATCAGTATAACTGGATACCCTTTTAATAGCCTTATAGTAACTGGTGGTAGTAAATTTACCTTGTAGTCTGAGCAAAGTTGGTAGAATGGGTAATTTGTGCCAGCCTTTCCCAGGTGTGTGTCTGTGTCTGTGAAAATTAAACCTCAGGGTGTGTGTGCCAGCTACTTGGGGAAGGGACACAAAGCACTGGTTTCACAGTGCCAGTGGGGAGCCTTACTGGGGACCTGGGGAGAGACAGATAGAGACACCCAGACCCTGGGTCGAGCATGTGCCCTGAGTGATCTTAAGTTTAAATTTTGCTTGATGTAGAGACATCTGCATCTGGAAACATTGAGTGCATCCATTTGTATTCCAAGTGAACATCCCTCTCCAGTGTCAGTGGTGAGGACTGCCTCCTTGATTACTGGCCCAGATTGGGGACCGGCACACCATCTAAGAAAAAAAAACACTTTTCTATGTGTCTGTGTATCATGTAATAAAATGCACACACCAACAAGTTTGCCTGTATAAGTATTTTTATACTTTGTACTAGGACATTATCAGATCATGTGAATATAGTCCCAGCTTACAGAAGATGAAAGCTTATAGTCAGTGTTTTTGGACCCCGATAATAGGTTCATAGGTGTTTACTAGGCTAATGACCACAAGGGCCTTTTTTTGCCTGGCCATGCATCCCAAATCTCTGACAATTTTTTGTTCACTTTAAGTGTAAGCAGAGGCTTGGGAGATGAACCATTTACAGGCTGCCTGTGTCCATTAGAGACATAAGTGCCAAACCAGGGATGAATTCCCTGTTCCCCATCCAATTGTCCAAGTTACACTTGAATTGGGTTAGGGAGGAACTCTGCTTCACATGGATGGGGAGCCTGTTCCAGCGATGGGGTAGTCTCTGGGATGTATAACTGTCTCTCCAGCAAGGTTTAAGTCTTTAGAATAGGTAATTCTGGTGCTGTTTGTTTTGTGCACATTTAGGACATCCATCAGAGTGGGGTCTGACAATGCCCTAGATGCCAGGTGTAAATCACCCATCAACAGCCTGTAGGAGACAGAATACAGGGATGGGGCCTTGAGGCAGTCTACATAAGACATTTTACCTACTCCCTGTATTTTTTTAGCGAAGAACCTCTGTGGACATTCCAACTGTTGGATATGCCTGGTTAGGTACATGCCAAAGGGGGCATTGTACTCAGTGATAGGTCTAATGAATGCCGAATACAGTACAATGACTTCCATGAACCTAGATGCCATATCTTTGTTTATAAGTTGTGCAACATAGAATGATTTCCTCACCACTGTAGACACATGATGGTCAAAGGCTAGATTACTGACAGGCACTATCACAGCAACCCGATTTTATTGTACGATTAAGCATTTTCATCAAGTTTTTGGCTTGGAAACTTCTTCTTTTTCTTTCATCTGCTCCCATTAGGGGTCGCCACAGCAGATCAACTGTTTCCATTTCTTCCTGTCCTCTGCATCTTGCTCTATCACACTAACCACCTGCATGTCCTCTCTCACCACATCCATAAACCTTATCTTAGGTCTTCCTCTTTTCCTGTTACCTGGCAGCTTCATCCTTCGCATCTTTTTCCCAATATACTCTGCATCCCTCCTCAGCACATGTCCAAACCATCATAATCTTGCCTCTCTGGCTTTGTCTCCAAACCTTCCAACCTGGGCTGACCCTCTAATATACTTATTCTTAATCCTGTCCATCCTCGTCACACCTAGTACAAATCTTAACATCTTCAACTCTGCCACGTCAAGCTCTGACTCCTGCCTTTTTGTCAATATCACTGTCTCCAACCCATATAACATAGCTGGTCTCACTATCCTCTTGTAGACCTTCCCTTTCACTCTTACTGGTACCCGTCTGTCACAAATCACTCCTGACACACTTCTCCACCCAGTCCATCCTGCTTGTACTCTCTTCTTCACCTCCCTTCCATACTCACCATTACTCTGAACTGTTGATCCCAAGTATTTAAACTCATCCACCTTCACTACCTCTACTCCCTGCATCCTCACCACTCCTCTATCCTCCCTCTCATTCACACATATATATTCTGTCTAAGTCCTGCTGACCTTCATTCCTCTTCTCTCTAGAGCATATCTCCACCTCTCCAGGGTCTCCTCAACCTGTTCACTACTCTCACTACAGATCACAATGTCATCTACAAACATCATAGTCCACGGGGACTCCTGTCTGATCTCATCTGTCAACCTGTCCATCACCATTGCAAATAAGAAAGGGCTCAGAGCTGATCCTTGATGTAATCCCACCTCCACCTTAAACGCATCTGTCACTCCCACCGCAGACCTCACTGCTGTCACACTACTCTCGTACATATCCTGTACCACTCTTACATACTTCTCTGACACTCCCGACTTTCTCATACAATACAACAACTCCTCTCTAGGCACCCTGTCATATGCTTTCTCTAAATCCACAAAGACACAATGCAACTCCTTCTGACCTTCTCTGTACTTCTCCATCAACACTCTCAGAGCAAACATCACATCTGTAGTGCCCTTTCCTGGCATGAAACCATACTGCTGATCAGTAATCATCACCTCCCTTCTTAACCTAGCTTCCACTACTCTTTCCCATAACTTCATGCTGTAACTGATCAAGTTAATCCCTCTGTAGTTATTAAAGCTCTGCACATCACCCACCCTTATTCTTAAAAATCGGTACCAAAACACTTTTTCTCCATTCCTCAGGCATCCTCTCACTTTCCAAGATTTCATTAAACAATCTAGTTAAAAACTCCACTGCCATTTCACCTAAACACCACCATGCATCCACAGGTATGTCATCTGGACCAACAGCCTTTCCATTCTTCATCCTCTTCATAGCTATCCTTACTTCCTCCTTGCTAATCCACTGCACTTCATGATTCACTATCCCTACATCATCCAACCTTCTCTCCCTCTCATTCTCTTCATTCATCAACCCCTCAATGTACTCTTTCCATCTGCTCAACACACTCTCCTTGCTTGTGAGTATGTTTCCCTTATTATCCTTTATCACCCTTACCTGCTGTACATCTTTACTAGCTCGGTCCCTCTGTCTAGCCAATTGGTATGGGTCCTTTTTTCCCTCCTTAGTGTCCACCATTTTATACAACTCTTCATATGCCTTATCCTTAGCCTTCGCCACCTCTCTCTTTGCCATGCACCTCATCTCCTTATACTCTTGTCTACTTTCTTCATCTCTCTGACAATCCCACTTCTTCTTCGCCAACCTCTTTCTCTGTATACTCTCCTGCACTTCTTCATTCCACCACCAGGTCTCCTTGTCCTCTTTTCTCTGTCCAGATGTCACACCAAGCACCTTTCTAGCCATCTCTCTTACTAGCTCTGCTGTAGTTACCCAGCTATTTGGTAACTCTTCACTGCCACCCAGTGCCTGTCTTAACTCTTCCCTGAACATCACCTCACAATTACCCTTTTTCAATTTCCACCATTTGATCCTTGGTGCTGCCCTCACACTCATCCTCCTCTTCTTGATCACCAATGTCATCCTACAAACCACCATCCTATGTTGCTTAACTACACTTTCCCCTGCAACCACTTTACAGCCTCCAATCTCCTTCAGACTTGCCCTTCTACATAAGATATAATCCACCTGTGTGCATCTTCCTCTGCTCTTGTATGTCACCCTATGCTCCTCCCTCTTGTTAAAATATGTATTCACCACAGCCATGAACATCCTTTTCGCAAAATCCATTACCATCTGACCTTCTGCATTCCTTTGCTTAACACCATACTTACCCATCACTTCCTCATCCCCTCTGTTTCCTTCACCAACATGCCCATTGAAATCTGCTCCAATCACCAGTCTCTCACCCTTGGGTACAGTCATCACCACTTCATCTAATTCACTCCAAAAATGTTCTTTCTCATCCATCGCACATCCAGTTTGTGAAGCATATGCACTAACAACATTCATCATTACACCATCAATTTCCAGCTTCATAGACATCACTCTATTTGACACTCTTTTTACCTCCAAAACACTCTTAGCATACTGTTCCTTCAGGATAATGCCTACACCATTTCTCCTCCCATCCGCACCATGATAAAACAATGAAACCGCCTCCGATACACCTAGCCTTGCTCCCCTTCCATCTGGTCTCTTGCACACACAATATACCAACCTTCCTTCAGTCCATCATATCAGCTAGCTCTCTCCCTATACCAGTCATACTGCCAACATTCAAAGTTCCGACCCCCACTATCACAGTCCTAGCCTTTACCTGCTTTGGGCATGCCTTCCCCATCTTCTCTTCCTTCGGCCAACAGTAGCCCAGTTTCCGCCAGCACCCTGTTGGCCAACAGTACTGGTGGTGGTCGTTGTTAACCCGGGCCTCGACTAATCCGGTATGTATATCTGAACTGTTGTCTGCATGTATGATTTGGCAAAATTTTATGCCGGATGCCCTTCCTGACACAACCATCCCCATTTATCCGGGCTTGGGACCGGCACAAAGAAATGCACTGGCTTGTGCATTCCCTTAGACACTATGTATAAAAATCCTTTAGGTGGCCCATGGGCTGACTTAATCGAACGAAAAGAAGCCTTATGGCAATTCAAGCTGAATGCCTGTGTACCACCAGGTTTAAATGAATTTTTATCAATTTCTATTATTTTAAAGCTTATGTCCTACAAAGTTTGAATCTGTTTTTTGAAAATATTTTAGGTTTATGCATATTAATATATTATATATTTTTGCTTATGATATATTTTTTAAAAATGTGTTCAGTTTATTTTATAAGTGTTTTGATGTTTTTTTAATCGATGGACTGAAGTTATTGGTGTTAGATCATGTGATTTTTGAGGGAGTGGTATTTAAAATGTGTTTGCATACATTGGTAATGGATTCTGAAGAAGTTTTGTTATAAACTTGATAAAAGAGCTGAATCCTACAATAAAATTGAGTTGCCGTGATAGTGCCTGTCTGTGCTTCATCTGTATCACTGTTGGGTTCTCAGTTTTTGGTTGTAAAGGCTAGATTACTGTCTATACGTGTCTCTAGGTCCCTGACTACTGGGTCAACTTTGGGGTGTGTTGTCAGTATGATAGTTACCAGGGGTGGATAACTTCCTGAAGAATACTATTATGCATTTTTTGGCATTTAGTTTTAATCTCTGACACCAGTTGTTTGTCTATGTCAGCCCTTCTTGGAGAACATTTGTGTGGGTGTGGGTTTCAATGACCTCTCCTAATTTACAATCATCTGCAAATTTGATCAGCCAGAGACCATTGACATTAACCCTGACTTCAGAAAGGTAAATGCCAAAAAGGAGAGGTCCAAGGACCGATCCCTGAGGGACTCCACTTGTGACTGGCCTCTTTGTAGAGGTGGACTCTGCAGTTTCAACTTCCTGGGTCCTGTCTGTGAGCCAGTTAGCTATCCACCAGGTGACATACAACTATGTACCCAATCTCTTGTGTTTGTCAAAAATGCCAGCGTGGGGTATTGTGTCAAATACCTTGGTCAGGTCAAGGTAGGCAGTATGAACCATTTTGCCCTCATCCATTGCATTGGTGACCTTCTCAAAAAAGTCCACCAAGTTGAATAGGCATGACTTGCCCTTAATGAAACCAAACTGGGTTGGGTCCAGTGTCTGGAGGTTTGCTATGTTATTATTGATCATTTCCATGATAATTCATTCCATGGCTTTGCATACAAGACTAGTGAAACTTATGGGTCTGTAGTTTCCAGGGTCTATAGATGGCCCACCTTTGTGCAGAGGGATGACTGTTGCTGTTCTCCATTCATGAGGCATGAAGCCTGTCCAGAGGCTAAAGTTAAATAGCAATTCCAGAGGGCCAGATAGGTCATGTTTCATGATATTTAGAAGGTATGCTGGGATATTGTCTGGGCCTATTGATCCAGTGTTCTTGGCCTTAGAGAGAGACCATTAAGAACATGTTCGCTAGTGATAGACGAGGGAGTTGTATTTGATGGTATTTCCTGGGGGGAAGGTTGATGGGGAGAGAGGAGTAAAGTTGGAGCTGAAGTTATCGGCCAGTAGATTTGTTATATCTTCTGGCTCAGTTTAGGGGGATGAATTTATAATGAGCTCTGCACACAATTGTGTATTGCCTTTCAGGTTGTGGACATAGCTAAAGAATATATTGTGGTTGTCCTTGGCCTGGGAGGCCACATTTTCCTCAAATTTGGCTTTAATAGACTTTATTTGTCCTCTGAGTTGTTTGTTTAGTTTGATGAGAATGTTTTTCTCCTGCTGGGTGCTGCACCTTCTAATTTTTGCACTGATTTTCTTCTGTTATACAACCTATTGATTTTGTGATTCCAGCAGAGTGGCTTGTTTTTTGTTAGTTCTGTACCTCTTCCTGGTGGGTACAGCTGCCTCTATGCAGCTATTAGCATGCTTGTATATGGTTTCTGTGAACAGTTCTGCATAGGCAGCAGTGTTCTCGGGGTTTATGGGGGCTTGAAATTTTACTAGGTTATCACTTAATACCAGGAAGTTAGCCTTAGAGTAGTTCCTGAATATTCCAGGGTTAGCTTGGGGTCCAGGTTTTATTTTTACTTCAAAGGAGACCATTTTGTGGTATGACCTTACCAGGAACGACATTACACTAAGGGGGGTGCAGCACTCTCCCATATTAGTGAGGACTAAATCCAGTATGGTTGCACCTCTGCTTAGTGTATTGACCATCTGGTCCAGGGAGTTTGTGCATTATGGGGGAAGACAATATTTTAGCTAATATTCAAACGCCTAGAGGGGAGAGGTGCAGACCATCCCTGGAAAGCAGCATAGTTTGTTGATGATTTCGTTCTATACTGACAAGTATTGCACCCCCTTAGAATGACACCAGAAACTAAGCCAATTATTAAAGTCAGTCATCTTTTGTTTGTATTATGACATCATCCTTGGAGAAGGTAAAATGCTGCTGAATGCTAGGTTCATACCAGCCTGCGATACATATTCTGAGAGCTCCAAGACGTCTCTCCTCATATAGTCTAGGGAGGTACGTCTCAGATAATTTACACCCACATGGACTATGACTGAGTCATACTGGTAATTGTGGTCCAATGATCTGAGTGCATGCATAATGTGGTGGATCCTAGCCACTGATAAGCAACTGACCATGACTTTCCTTTTACTCAGCATGATGAGAAGGACATCAGTGCATCTTGTGATGGAGTTTCCAATGACCAGAATGTTGGATTGTGAGGTGGCTTGCCTTATGGGCTTAGAGGTAGAGACTCCATGAGATGTGGCTGTATATGTTGATGTGGGTGTTGTTCTGAAAGAGTGCATTCTGGGCTGCTTCATCTAGGAGGTTACATTTACGTGCCTCAGCATATGTGGATCTATATGTCTGCTTTGAATTATGTGTGGTGGGTGTAGCATGTTAACTACTAACAACCTTATGGACATTAGAAGTACTTTTATGTGAGAGCTTTTCCTCCAGTGACATTGTGTAAAAACATCTCTAACATACAATACCAGTTTGTTTGAGAATTAACTGTTTTTTGGTAAACATGAGGCAATTTCTGCATTGCCTCAGGATGCCTATATCCACGAAACTGATAACGGAGATAGTGGGAAAGTTCATATCCATGGCAACAGACCCTTTTTTATTGGACAGCTGGTGTGAGAATATAAAACAATGTCAGTAGTATCTGGTTTGCAACTCTACTGCTTGTCACTTCAAACTAGTTGTCTTGTGTACAACTAGGTATTGGTGAAATTTCAATTGTGCTTTTACAGGGAAAATGTCACTCAAGGTGTCTGTGTCAGTACAGGGCACTGCCAAACACTTGAGGGGAAAATAATAAGTAGACTATGAAAATTACAGGATAGAGTATTTGGGCAGATATTCTGAAGTTAGAAAAAAATCAAGCAGTACTTATTGAAAACAGAATGATGAAAAGAGAGAAGTCTAGGGTTTCCACCTTTCACTGTGTCTAAAACCAGACTTAGGCCACACCCATTGCACCTCCCTTGACCATTCCCATGTCCCACACACTCCTCACCCATTTTGTAATATCATCTTCATGTCAGACAAGCGGACTACCCTCCTTTTCTGTTCATGATGCCCTTTTTTCTGTGGATTTAATATGCTTTTTGTAAAAAAAAAAAAAAAAAAAAAAGATAGTAAATCCTCAGATTTAACAAACTCTGATAGTCTATTTCTTTTTTTGAAACAGAATACCAAAATTTGTATAGTTTTTTTTCTGGACTAGCGAACAATCAGTTTGATTTCTGGATAGTCCAGAAAAATATGGATCGGTGGCAACGCTAGCATGTGTTGTGTGTAGGGTTGCCACCTCTTGTGATGCTGAAAAGTGGACCCAAGCCACACATGCTGTTCTGCCCATGACTTTGCACAAACCCAACCCATCTCAGCCCACAACCATGCCCATTTTATAATGTAAATGCATGTCATTAGGACAAAATGTCTCTTTTAGTCCATTTTCATGTGCCTAATCTATGTAGCATTACTCTTTTTTCTTTGTTGTGGAGTATCGCAGACTCCACTGTATTGCTTTAGTTTTAGTTTTGCTTTTTGTGGAAAAAAAACAGAGGTTGCTTTTTAACAAACTCCAGCATTCTGCGCATGCTTCTACAGAGAATACTGGATTTTGTATAGTGCTTTCCGGACTACTGGAGAATCATTTTGATTTCTGGATAGTCCAGAAAAATATCGGGTAGATGGCAATCCTAGTTGCTTGAATGGCTGCTGCCTGGCTACTACTATTGTTGGTCTTACCACAACTTCACTGTGCTGGGATACAATGCTCCTTTGCTTCTTCTCTTACCAGAAGCAAAACATTAACATCAATCCCAAGATGAGAAGCAGGCCACAACCTTTTTGGTGATCCACAGTCTTGTCCCAGATTATGCAAAAGTCTGTAGATTTGTTGTAGCCTTTTCCTAGTAGATGCTTTGAATAGCCACCAGACCAATCAGGAACATCAAGCACAGTCACTCACTGCCCAGCCAGAAACAGTCAGGAATCAATGTACTCTGCTCCTCCTTTCACCAGGAGCAGAATATAAACACAAATTTCAAGCTGTCACCTATTAGAACTTACAGTGTTCCACAGTCTCTAGGAAATAATGTCCATGTGCTCTTTCTCTCTCTCTCTCTCTCACCAGGAGAAAACAGAAGCACTAATCCCAAGATGACTACTGAGAGGCAGAATGTGGACTCTCCGATAATTGGTGGTCTTGCAATAGCTGTTGCACATTTTAAAAATAAGATGGAAACCTGGGTTAATATCCAAAGAACTGCAGTATGCACTAAGCAGTTAGATATGAAAGAGGGGGTAACTTAAGCTTTAGTTGTCTAAGTGGAGAGTCACTAATTTTAAAAGAGCAAGATAGATTGAAAGGGGATTGGGCACCTTGTAATCTGGTTCTATGGAATACTTTGGGATAGTCAATAAATTTAAATAGTTGAAGGGGAGTGATTTCACAAAAACTATGATAATTTTGTGCTCACTCACAACAGCCAATGAAAGGGGTGAGGGAAGGAGATATGTTGTCAGGGCAGGCAACTAGAAAGACCGTTAATTTTAAGAACACAACAGCACTGGGGTGGTAGGGTAAATATTTATTTGTGACTCACAAGAGACACAGGTGTGGTCTCTTTCCTAATTTTAATATGTTAACAGTGGAGGGTGGCCTTCATTTATTGATATTCCTAAAACAAAAACTATTGCTATTTCAAAATTTATGAAAGTGTGCATAACAAATTAAAAGACCACGTTAAAATGAGAAGTTTGCTGTAAATTATTGTTGTCTTTTTTCAGAAAAAAAATTTATACTGGGCACTCCAGTCAGTTAGTCCTGAAAGGATATATAATGACCCCTTTGGGAGGAGAAAGGCTTTGGAAGAAATCAGTTTTCATTAATCTTGATAGGATATTAATTTTGCAACTTGATTATTTTTTCTTAAAACCCATTCCTATTCCCCCTTCATTCCTACACTGACTCAGCACACACCTCTGTAGTCCTAGTACTTAACTGGTCTTTACATTCCCAGAGTAATTGGACCCTGCTATCTCATGGTGTGTTGAACTATTCGAGTGACCCAATGTTGGGTAGAACCTTCATCCTCTGGATGAACAACTCCACATTAAAAGTCTTTTCTTCTTTCACTTATGAGATTGGTCCATCCCATCAACTCCTACAGTGTTTGAGAGAGAAATTCCTCCTTTAGTCTAATGAAACTCCTTTTAAAATGTATGACCCAATTCTTTATAACTGTGTATAACTTGTACTAGCTGTGTGAGTGTGTGTGTGTGTGTGTGGGGGGGGTCTCTGGTATCCCCACCTTAAACATCCCTGGAATCCATAAATGTTATGGGATTATCCCATGGGTGTTTATCATCCATGTTTTAGCAGCTTGTGTATATCTTAATGTGTTTCACTTTTAGTTTGCTTTTTCCCCTGATTCTTCATGTCTTTGGATGTAAGGAAGTCAGCTTACTTGATCAACAATGAAAATACTTTTAAATCCTTCAGGCATACTCCCTGGCCAATGCCAAACTCAAGTTAGGGCAATAACAGCAACGGCTATTAAATTACATACGCTACCAACCCGTTGAAAGGGCAGGCCTTTACCCTGATTAGCAGTCATCAATCCAGATCAACCAGTTAGAATCAAGGCTGAATCTTCTTTATCAAGCCCACCTCTTTCCCCATAACCATTGAGTAAAAGGATGATGGGTTGCTTTGTCACTGAGGCCTGACTCCCTGTGAAAAAATGTATAATTTTCTTTCTTCATTATGTGCAAAACTGTTGGATATTTGTTTCATCCTAGCCTCATAGTGTTGTCCAGTTTCAGTGAAGTATGCAGCATTTGTACGCATTTCCCTTTGTTGAAATATATTTTAAAAGGGTTTGCAGACTTCACTCTCTTTAAGTATGCAGTCACAGTTTTTGGGATCATCACTAACTAACTGAGGCGTATAGCTCAGTGTGTTAAAGGACGTACAAGGATGTTTAAGGACTAAATTTGTAAAGCTTGCATTGTCAAAGAAAATGTTGCAGTAAGATTACAGCTACTTTTAGTACCTTTATTCAACAAATTACTTCATTTCTTGTAATTAATTGCACACAAACATGTAACATTGTATTCTGAATGCTGCAGCAAACAAGTACGTATTCCATATCTAATATGAGCAAAGAATAATTAAGAATTTTTAAGAATGAAACATTTAACTACTAAACACTTTTCATATAATTCAACAGAATATATATATTAAAAAATAAAGGCTCTCCTACCTGTCAGCTGTCCAGAATTTCAAAGAATGTCCAGATTTTTGTGTCATATTTTTGGTCTGTACTTAATATTTTTTTTTTTGGCAAATCATTGAGAACTGCAGCCTTTAAATAATGAAACACATTTGAGTTGCAGACTTCATAGCTTCAGAAAATGCATCATAATGCAAAACCTGTTATTCTAGCAATGTTCTGTATTTATAATGGCAATCCTTAAATCCATCCCTGATTTTGTCCCCACCTATTATTTTCAGCTTTGTCCAGAATTCTAGAGCAATGACATTGAGATGTATTTAAAGAAGATATATTTTTATACTGATAAAACTGACTTATTTTTTCATGGAACTGTTTCAAAAATTTCATTTTCAAGCAAATTATACTTCAGGGTAAAGTGTAAAAAATGAATACTGAGTGATGGTGTTTTGCTAATATGTAAGGGAACCATGTATAAACATTAAACGTGCATCTATAATGCATCTGTAATGTGTCCATGCTAAAAAACCTTTAGCTTTCATAATTTTATCAGACACACTATACTTAGGAGACCCTAACTTGGGACAAGAGCTCTTTCCTGAATGTTGTAATGGGTGCTTTGATTTTTATAGATTAAAGACTCTTAAAGGACAGTGAGCTCATCAGGTCCATCTTCCTGCATGTGTTTGTTTTTTGTTATATGCACACGTACATGTATTAATCACACATCTGTATGAATACAAATAGTGGTGATATATACTGTGTTCTCTTCCTGGTACAAATTTTGCTTGTGGCACCAGAGACCTACTTTGTTAAAGAAAGCAACTAAGTTGCTGTCCTGGGTAAATCTTTGTCCTAGACTGATAGTGTCTGTTGGCTTTTCCTCTGCTGTTTTAAATTGCTGACACTTGTGTCCCTCTATGCTTCATTTGCTTGGGATGCACATAGCTGTTCATTATGCATTATGCAGTGCACTCCATAGATGGAAGACATGGAAAGAGAACTTGGACTATATAGCTTAGGTATTCCCATTTTATACTCGCCTCATTCTAAAATCATAATTGATCCACACCTTGAAGTTTTTGTACATTTTTTGGTATGACATTTGTTAACCAGATAGTCCACTGGACACGTGCCACTTTTTAAGGGTGAGCTGGGTGCACTTCCTGGTTACATGACCTGCTTGAATTCACTCAGTAGACAAATGTATATGGAAGGAATCAAACCCTTTGCCTTTGGTACAAGAAGCAGTTTGTTAATAGATGGAAACTTTAATCCCCTGTGCAAACTGCCAAACTGCTGCTGTTGTCATTATTATCTTGGATGTATTGCTGTCATTCTTCCTTGTTTAACATCTTCTGTTTTTTAAAGTGGACATTACTATTGCTAGTGGTAGATATCTCTTGCACTTAAGATCCCTTGCACTTATTGATTCTGCTACTAACTCTATATTTATTGGCACTTAACACTCTGTAGGAACTAGACCCACCTAACCATCATGGAAGGACAAATCAATCTTCTGTTGCTACCTTCATAGTAACTGGTATCCTTAGGTAATGTAGGAACTGCCTCATGCTCACAGGCAATGAACTTTTACTAGACATATTTGATGCCATCTGTGAGAGATGTAAGTATCTATACAATGTGGAGGTCATGCTGTCACAACAGAAATAGTGTATGAGAACCATGCAATGCAATCTACACCTCTGTATGAATGCACCAAACCAAAATGTTCTGATTTTTGTCTAAAGATCTGCAAGCCTTATAGGATCAAGTAAGATAAAGTCTTAGGCATAAGTCTAATAACTTCACATATAGTTAAGCATGATGAAATGAAAAGTGATTGGTGAGTGAATTAATAAAGAGTTACCAGGCTACACAGTGGAAATCTCGAACTGCCACCAAGTTCATGCATAGAAACAGAAATGTCCTGGTAATTGGTGACTCCACTGTCAGGCATGTAGACTCTGTACTTACAAAGGCTGAACAAAGGAAGGGTGACAGTTATTTATCTCTGTGGCACCAGAACCTGTGCTATTATAAGGCCTCTTCAGTCCCTCACACTAGACAAATATGAGTACAGCCTAGTGGTAACCCATATGGATGTAAATGATGCGTGGTGCTCAACGTTAGGGGATATGCAGAGGGACATTTTGATTCTCACTATGTATGTGTGGTATGTAAGTAACATTCTAGTCCTGTTTGGAATATACCTTCATCCTGAATGATGCCTAAATACTAAGAAAAAATAACTGGCTTCAGCATTTGTCTAAGGTGGTGTCATTCTAGGAGGGTCTAGTATGTGTCCGCCTTGGATGAGATGGTAGACAAACAAACTTGCTTTATAAATGGTGGTCTGTACCTCTCATTCCATTGTTTACACTTGCTGAATAGAATAAAGCCTTTGCTGCCCCCATAATGTATTTTTTTTAGGCAAAGTCTTACTATTAAACATTAACGAACCTACACAATGGACATACAAGCCTTCTTCTATATGTTTCACTTTCCACTTTTATATTTTATGCACTTCTTTAGAACACACAGCCCCATAAACTTCACTCATTTTAAAAAGACCAAAACCATAACCATTAATTCACTCACCAATCACTTTTCATTTCACCATGTTTAACTATTAAGGACACTTTATATTTACAATCTCATTCAGCCCTGGGGAGAATTAGCATTTAGTTTTGTCTGCCATATTAATTCCCTGAATTTCAAAGGGAATTTACATCTGCCTGTTGTGGTGTTTCTTTCACAGATTCCAAAACATTATAAAGAAACTTTTTAAAAACTTTACACATTAAAAGCATGTGGTAATTTTTATAGTGTTTATATGCTCACCTATGCTAACTTTCTTATAGTCTTTCCTACAAAGAAAGCCCCACATGTTTAACATGAAGTCAGGTACACAACTCTAACTGAGTTGCACGTGTAACTCCCTTCAGGACAAAAAGTTCTATTTATTCCTTTATAATGTAATATTCTCACAATTACTAATAAATCTAGGTATACAGAGACGGACACAGACACATGCACACCCAACAATAATGGTTACATTCTTTATTGAATACACTTCAGATAACTCATTATGATCAAATGAATAGAAAGAAAAAAAATCATCCAAAGCAAGGTATTGGAATCTCCTCCCCCATGTCTCTCGACTGTCCCTAATTCTGCTCTATAACTCAAAAATGTTTGCTTTTTCTGGTAAATCACTGACAATTACTGCTCTGTTCCTCAAATGTTTGATTTTCTAACAAATCACTGAAAATTTATTTCAGTCAATAAAGCCAGACCTTATAGTTTCATACCTATTGTTTAGAAAATATGTTGATGGAGAAAACCTCATGCTTTATTAATTGGGGTTACATTTAAAAATTGTCCCTAATTTTAGGTCTTTTACCTCTTTTTGTTGGCTTTATCTAGAATTCTTAATCAAAGAAGCTGGAAGGTATGCACATATTCTATCACTCACTCTGACTATCTCGTTCACACTTGCTGGGTCTACACCCTCACATTTTTTTCTCTCTATATCTATCACTCGCTCAGTCTCTCCCTCTCTCACACACACACACACACACACACACACACACACACACACACACACACACACACACACACGTTCCATTTTTTACTTTGTTTACTATCTCTGTCTCTCCCTGTCTCACACACACATTACTTGTTTCACTTTACACTTACTAAACATCAAAGCCATTTTTAGTGAATGTAAAAAAAAAATCTGTTTTCTTTTTTTAGTACATGCTACCAGGTGATATCTGTATATTAATACCCTGCTATAGAATGTTCATTGGGTATCTAAGGATAAAACTATGAACAAAAAATATATATTTTGAGTCCTATAGCACATCTAAATCTAACCACATTTAAAAACTCTAGCGAAAAGATTATCTTCTTCTTCTTCTTTTGGCTTTTCCCGGTCAGTGGTCGCCACAGTGAATCGCATGTCTGCTCATGATTGGCAGTGGAGTTTTACCGTGTCGAGTTGCCAGCCTAGCACCCAACCTTCCACAGAAGGCAAACACACACATGCACACACCTAGGGCCAATTTAAAGTGTCTAATCCACCTGGGACGAAACCGGAGTACCCGGAGGAAACCCACGCGACCACAGGGAGGACATGCAGACTCCGCACAGAAGGCACCCCAGCTGAGGATCAAACTGGGGAACGTCTTGCTGTGAGGTGACAATGCTAACCACTGCACCACCATGGCCGCCCAGCGATTATCAAAGAACTGAAAATGGCCATTCAGAAGATAAAGCAAAACACAAATTGAAACTAGTATCTGAAGCCAAGGATAATAATAAGTCCTTCTGTAATTACTACAAAAAATTAAAAAATAACACCCAGAAATGTTTGTCTTATCCAAACTTGCACTACCCACTCTGACTGTAAAGCCATGGCCAATATACGTGCGGATAACTTTTCTGCTAATTGTACCCCCAAAATAGTCATCAATATTCAGAAATCTCTGAGCCTCTTAAAGTCCCACTTAAAAAATACCACTTCCATGGGTCCAGACAATTTACTTGTATGCAAATAATGGCAAACATACCCTCACAGAATCCATCCAGAACTTGTTTAATTTTAGTTTGGCCACAGGGTATGTCCCTTTAATTATAGAGAATAATTGTTCTGGTATCTTATCCAAAAAGGAAGGGTTACCTCAGATCCAGGGGAACTAAAGACTCATCAGCCTAATTTCCAAAGTCATGAAATGTATCATATCTGACTTTATAATGTAAGGTATCAAAAAGATCACAACTAGTCACTCAGCAATATGGTTTTATCAAAGATAAGCCTTGTCTACTTAACTTAGTAATCTGAAAGGGCCATGCAGATGGTGAACAGTGGCCATTTACAATGCCCCTTTTGGAATGTACCTCACAAGACATCTGCAGCAGCTGGAAAGGCCACAGAAGTATCTCACAAAGAGGATTACTGGCCTCAAACAGATGCCCTACACTGACAGTCTAAAAAAACTCCAGCTTTACTCTGTAACATATTGCCTACTCCGAGGAGATCTATAACGTATAAAGCTATGTTAAACCCAGAGCTGTTGGACATGCTACACCTTAAGAAATCCCAATCCCTCCAAGCTACACGCTCTAGGGACCTAAACCTTGTCACCACAATAAACAGGACATGATGGAGGGATAGATTCCTGTCCAGAGACTTCCTATACTCTGGAACAAGCTACCCATCTATGTCAAGCAAAATTCCTCATTAGCACTCTTCAAGAAAAATCTTGATGAGTGGATGGGAAATAGGAAATACACCCTGGGGATCACTTCTGTGGCTCTGCTCGACAGGGGCACAGGAAATTAACTTTCTTGGGTGGCGTAAGCCAGGGAACCTTGTTGGCTAGGCTTACTTAGGTCCTTGGGCCAATAGCCTAGTACCTACCTATGAACCTACCTATGAACCTATACAGCATATCTGGATTTGATCAAGGCATTTGACACAATTCTCCCATGCTAGTGTGTGTGTGTGTGTGTGTGTGTGTGTGTGTGTGTGTGTGTGTGTGTGTGTGTGTGTGTGTGTGTGTGTGTGTGTGTGTAAATCTGAAATGATCTAAACTACATAAGAGCTACAATAAAAAAGATATCTAAACTGAAATACACTGAAAAAATTCAAGTTATACTAGGGGAAGGTTTATGCCCTTTCCTCACTGTGGTGTGGGGGATAACAAGGAAACGTGATTTAAAAGCTGGTGACCTGAATAAAGTATGAGGACTATCTGGGTCCACATGTCTGGGGCAACAGGAATAAAGGAGATGTCATTCTAGACTTATATATGGCAAATGGCTTAATCATGACTGTGATGTTATGAGGTAGTGCCATCTGTGCCAGGGGGGTATGGCAGTACATGTGCACATATGCAAGCATTGCTAGCTGTAGTTTTGTAAAAAAAATTGTTATTTGACTGTCACACTGATTTGTACAGATGTCTGAGTTAAAAATATATCTGTAAAGTTACATGTCTATAAAATGCATCAGCAGTAGGTCCTCCTGGACAGAAAGAATGTATGCATGTATATTGGGTTGTATTGTTGTAAATGACCAGATGTGTATGTTTATCAGAGAACCCTGTTAGTGTCAAAAGTTTGAAATTGTGTTATAGCTTTCAGATGCTGCCACAGATCTTAGCAAATCTCTTTGTGTGTATTATACCAGATTCAGGTGACCAGAGGTGATGTCATCCTCTAACCAGCATCTGGTTTCTTTGGAACCCCGGCAGCAGCACTTTAGAATCTGAAAGGAAAAATTTCTGACAGGATATATATCTCACACATCAACACAGACAAACAGAGGCAACATCTGGCTTTTGCTGTGGTAAGACACTCGAACCACATCAGCTTGCCTTGCTTTTAAGTAGTCAGGGAACAGTAATTCTTTAGTTAGTCAGGGACATTTAGTGAGAATAGTTTAGTATTGTTTTCTGCATCTGTGTGAAACTATCCAACTGTATTATTGTTTATATCTCTCTGGATGAAACTCTATTTTTATTGTATTCAGTACTCTCTTGTTTTCTGTTTTATTATTTATCATCAAATATTTTAATACCTTTCATTGTGAGTGGCCCTTTAGAGAATACTTTTAATATCTTGAGAGTATGTCTGCTTGTTTAAGTGACACAATGGCCACTTCTGAAAGCCTTGCTGCTTTGGTCACACCCTACCATTTGTATTAGTATTAATTTTACACAGTATAATTGGGTACCCTTTGTAAGAGTCTTAGGGTAGCTGACTAGTGGCAGCGTGATTACCTCAGAGTCTGGGCAGAAAGGGGCACAGCTAGTAAATCAATACCAGCTTTTCCCAGGTGTGTATATGTGTGTCAAACTCAAATATCCAAATGTGTGTGTCAGCTAACTGGGACACAGTGCTCCAAAGTAGTCAGTGTGGAGTTTCAGGTGGTTCTGGAGAAAGAAAGAGAGTCCAGCCCCAGGTCAGGAGAGTGCTTATTGTGTGCTCTTAATGGAAATTGTGCTTTCATGCAGGGAGCTGCATCTGAAAATGCTGTGTTAATCCATCTTTGCTCTTAGTGACCATCCCTCACCAGAGTCAGTGGTGAGGATTGAGTCTGTTTATTGCTGGCCCAGAGTAGGGACTCATCACATATTGGTGGCAGCTGGGTGGGATATTAATTGAACTTCAGTATCTGGTGGGCAGTTGTCACTGAAGGTGTGTGTACTCTCAGCAGCCACAAGGTAAACATACAAAGTTTCATTTTCACAACAGTTTTATTTATTTATGTTAGTTTAGTTTAGAGTTTAGTCAGGAAAAGCAGGCAATGATGTCAGCAGAGGATTATAGCAAGCTGACAAAGAACCAGTTGGTCAAGATGTGCGAACCCAAAGGTGTTGCATGACAACCTGACTAAAGAGGAAATTATTTCAACCTTTGTCACAGCTGCAGCAGTGACTAGCAACCTAGAAGACAACCAGACTGGTGATGGGGATGTGCAGTTTTCAGAAACAGGACAGTTCATCTTTTCCTCAGAGGACTTAAAAATCTGTCTAGAGTTAAAGAGACTTGAACTGGAAGCCAAACAACTGGAGAAGCAAACGGAATTAGGACTAGAGGCCAAAAGACTGGAGAAGCAGATGGAATTAGAAGAGAGACTGCAGTGTTTGGAGGTCGAAGAGAGGCTGCAGCATTCAGAGGCCAAAAAAATGAGAAACAGTGCCAACATGAGAGGGAGATGCTGACTCTTCGGTAGAGTCATGGAAGTAATGGAGAAGGGAATAACCGAACCCCAGAAGCAATAAAGGTCAGTAAATTTCTTCCATAGTTTACACAGGGTGATAATTCATGTATTTGAAATGGTACATAAATGGTAAAATGTTGACCAAGGGCTCTGGGTACGGCTCCTGACCCACTTACTCCATGGGAAAGCTGTAACTGCTGTTTCTAAATTGTCTGATATTGATTGTTTGTTTAAACTATGATAAAGTAAAACCATGTTTACTGGAATGTTAACACCTGAAGCTTACAGAAAAAAGTTTTGTTAGCATAGACCCAAGGCAGGTGAAAGTGTATGTGAATATATTGCTTAGTTAAGCACCTATTTTCATAAGTGGGTGAGTGGGCATTAGGTCACCACTTTTGAAGGGCTGGCAGACCTTTTGTTGGGGGGGGGGGATACAAGCCATTAGAACTTTGCCTGAGGACATGAGAACCTGGTTGGCAGACCGGGAGTGTAACTCTGTAGATGAGCTGGGGAGAAAAGGGGATCTCTTCTTAGCAAGCAGGGCATCAGTGCACAAGAAGGGGATACTTAGCTCTGCACATGGTTATAGGGGAACCCATGGTGGGCAGCGTAAACCACCCCAACAGAGTACATCAGTAACAGAGGAAGCCACTAGTTCAGGTACATAGCCAGAACCAAGGGATAGATGTTTTAAATGTAACCAGAGGGGCCATAGAGCATACAAATGTCCACTGAGGCAAGGTAGGGAACAAAAGGTAAAGGAGTCAGCAACTGGGAATAACAGCATGCGAGTGGTAAGTTGTCTGGAGACAACAGGGGTACCAAATTATCACTGAAGTTTGTATCCTATCTTACTGGATGGAAGACAAACCTCTACTAAGAGAAGCAGCCTCTGATGTAACCACTGTGAAGCCTGCAGTGGTTAAAGAGGAGCAGTACTTGCTTGGGCAGTTCACAGTGGTCAGAACTTTAGGACTGACCCCATTCCAAATACCTTTGACCAGTTTCACCTTGACTGGGAGGGGGGAAAAGGAAGCAAGCAGGTAGGTGTGTTTGAGGATATCCCTGCAAATGTCTTGATAGGGAATGATTCTGATAATGCAGTACCCTGTCTGCATGCAATTACACGCAGACAGGCTTGGAGATTGGCATGTGGGTCAGGTGGATTGGGGCAGATGTGGTGGCTATTTCAGGGAGGGAGGGAGCTACCCTGTAGTAGTGAGCCTAAAAGTGAGCCACAACTGCTGATTGATACTGATGTTCCCATGGACAGGGTGACTGCAAGGGCAGAGGTAAGTGGTAGTACCCAGGCTGACAGTGAGGCACCATTGTCAGAATAGACTGGGGCTTCTGGTGGAAAGGGATCTGGGAAGGGTCACAAAGGCAGAAATGAGACCCGGTCAGCTTTCGGACCTTACATTATGAGGCTTGAGGAGGGTAGCTAAGCAGGCACCTGATACTCAAGGAAAAGGGGAGACTGTGTACTGGAACAAAGGGTTACTGTACAGAGAGTGGACCAGTGAGGGAGGGCTAGAGGGTGAGGTAATACAGCAGTTGGTAGTGCCCAGAGCCTACCATCTGGCACTCCTAGCCATAACCCATGATATTCCTTTTGCAGGTCATATGGGCATAAAGTGTACCAAGAGACGTATTATGTAGAACCTTTATTGGCCTGGGATTGCAAGGGATGTAACAGGGTACTGCAGGACCTGTGAGCAGTGACAAAATGTAGGCAAGGCAGGAGACAAGGTCAGGACTCCTTTGATGTCTTTCCTTGTGATTTGAGGAGCCATTTCAGAGGGTTGCTATGGCTATTGTGGGGCCTCTGAGTACCCCAAGTTCCACAGGGAAGAAGTGGTGGTAAATTATGCTGCTAGATACCCTGAGGCATTGGCTCTGTCCTCCACTGAGGCAGAGAAGGTGGCAAATGCTTTGTTAGAGATTTTCAGAAGAGTAGGTTTCCCAAGAAAAATACTGACTGACAAAGGTGCCAATTTCGTGTCAGACCTGCTGGGTTGTCTGTGGAAACACTGTGGGGTGAAGCACCTAAAAACACCCCCTGCTATCCACAGACTAATGGTCTTGTGGAGGGTTTAAACTCTACACTAAAGACCATGCTATGGGCACTAACAAACCAGTTTAAGAGAGAGTGGGACAAGTATTTGCCCCATCTGCTGTTTGTATACAGGGAGGTACCCTAGGAATCCAGTTTTTCACCCTTTGAGTTGATGTATAAACATAGGGTGAGGAGGCCTTTAGATATGATACATGATGAGTGGAAGGGTGAGCGTGAATCCCACAAGGTGTCTGTTGTGGCATATGTCCTAAACTTCAGGACAAGGCTTAGAGAGCTCATGGGCTTGGCCCAAGAGAACCTGGCAAGAGCCTAACAGCAGAAAAAGGTCTGGTATGACAGGAATGCTTGTACTCAAGAGTATGCTGTGGGACAGCAGGTTATGGTGCTCATTCCTGTCAGACACAATAAGCTGAAGGAAGCTTGGAAGGGACCCTTTAAAGTGGCAGGAAAGGTCAGTGATGTTAATTAGATGGTAAACCTGTTAGGCAGGAGACAGGGGCACAAACTGTACCATGTTAATGTGACAAAGCCATGCCATGGTAGGGAGGTCCTGGTGCTGAGTACTTGCAGTGGATGGCAGGAGGAGTCTGAGGGGGATCTGGTAATCACTGACCTGACTTGAAAAAACAGGCCAGATAAGGTAGTGTAGACACCAGCCTGTGAGCTGGCATTCCAAAAGCTTAAAGGGGCTTTGAGAGGATGCCCTGTATTATCCAGTCCAGATTACAGCAAGTAATCATGGGGGTGGGGGGCTGTAGTCAGACAGTTTTCCTCAGAGGGAGAAGAGCACCCAGTTGTATATCTCTGCCATAGACTCCAACCCAGAGTGGAATGTTATGCAGCTGTAGAAAAAGAATGTCTAGCCATGGTATGGGCACCACATAAACTTCATCCCTATTTATATGGAAGGAAATTTACTGTGGTTACAGACCACAGTCTCTTAATATGACTATATTGTGCCAGCCAGCAAAATGCCATGTTATTATGGTGGAGCCTATGGTTGCAGGTATATGATATGATAGTGCAGCACTGAAGTGGGGTCAGCAATGCCAATGCAGATGGGCTGTCAAGATAGGATATAGGTTAAAATGTTCCCAGACAGGCGAGTTTCTCTCAAGCAACATTTTTCCAAGGTTACTTGAAAAATTACCTTGAGTTTTCAAAGTGGGTGGAGATGTGATGTTATGAGGTAGTGCCATCTGTGCCAGGGAGAGTAGGGCAGTACATGTCCATATGCCAATATAGCTAGCTGGAGTTTTGTAAAGAATGTTATGTTATTTGACTGTCACACAGATTTGTACAGATGTTTGAGTAAAAATATATTTGTAAAGTTACTTGTGTATAAAATGCATCAACAGTAGTCAACAGTAGGTCCTGCTGGGCAAAAATAATGTACGAATGTATATTATATTGTATTGTTGTTACTGATCAAATGTATATGTTTTATCAGAGAACTCTGGAAAGGTCAAAAGTCTGAAATTATGTTATAGCTTTCAGATACTGCCACAGATCTTAGCAAAGGTGTGTGTGTGTGTGTGTGTGTGTGTGTGTGTGTGTGTGTGTGTGTGTGTGTGTGTGTGTGTGTGTGTGTGTGTGTGTGTGTGTGGCATCAGAGTCAGGTGACCAGAGGGGATGTCATCCTCTAACCAGCATCTAGTTTCTTTTGAACCCTCACAGCAGCACTTCAGAATCTGATAGGAAAGATTTCTAGCAGGATATATATATATATATATATATATCACACATCCACACAGACAAAGGCAGACCTCATCTGGCCTTTGCTGTGGTAAGATACAGCACACATCAGCTTGCCTCGGTTGTAAGTAGTCAGGGAGCAGTAACTATTAGTTAGTCAGGGACATTTAGTGAGAATAGTTTAGTATTGCTTTCTGCATCTGAGAGAAACTATCCAACTGTGTTATTTTTATATCTCTGTGGTTAAAACTCTGTTTTTATTGTATTCAGTATACTCCTGTTTCTGTTTTATTATTTATCATTAAATATTTAATACCTTTCATTGTGGCTGGTCCTTTAGGGAATAATTTTAACATCTTGAGAGTACTTATGCTTGTTTTAGTGACACTGTGGCCATTCTTGAAAGCTTTGCAGCTTTGGTCACCCTACCATTTGTATTAGTATTAATTCTACACAGTATAATTGGGTACCTTTTGTAAGAGCCTTAAAGTAGCTGACTGTTGGCAGTGTGATTACCTCAGAGTCTGGGCAGAAAGGGGCACAGCTAGTAAATCTGTGCCAGCTTTTCGCAGGTGTGTATGTGTGTGTGATTACGTCAGAGTCTGGGCAGAAAGGGGCACAGCTAGTAAATCTGTGCCAGCTTTTCGCAGGTGTGTGTGTGTGTGTGTGTGTGTGTGTGTGTGTGTGTGTGTGTGTGTGTGTGTGTGTGTGTGTGTGTGTGTCATCTACTGAGAACAGGGACACAGAGGTCCAAAGTGGTCAGTGTGGAGTTTTGTATGAGTCTGGAGAGAAAAAGAGAGTCCAGCCCCAGGTCTGGAGTGTGCTTCCTGTGTGCTCTTAAGGGAAATTATACTTGGTGCAAGGAACTGCATCTGAAAATACTGTATGAATCCATATTTGCTGTTAGTGACTGTCCCTCAGTAGAGTGAGTGGTGAAGATTGAGTCTCCTTGTTTGCTGGCCCAGAGTAAAGATCTATCAGTGACCAACATATGGTTCAGTAAGAGAGACATAAGTCAAAAGCACTAGTCTTTCAGCTTTTCCCGGTTAGGGGTCGCCACAGCGGAACTCTGGTCCGCTAATGATTGGAAGTAGATTTTTACATGCTGGCTTGCCAGGCCTAACGCACAACCTTCAAGGAAGGAATGCCCATTCACGCATGTCGACACACAGAAGACGCTCTAACTGAGAATCGAACGTGCAATGTCTAACTGTGAGGCGACAAACAAATAAAATGAAAATAAAACACTGGGAAATAACCAAAACAAGAGAATTTAATGACCAAGAAACATTAAACAGTAAGCTCTTTCATCCAGATAAGACTTTTCAGACTGAGTAATGTTACAAAAAAACTCTAACAGTTAAATACACAATGAATTAAAACCACATGACTACCAATTAATGCTTTAATCCACCTGGGTTAAATGATAGGGAAGATTTTGTAGCCCTCCTTGAAAGGGATTAAAGCATTAATTGGTAGTCATGTGGTTTTAATTGATTGTGTATTTAATTGTTAGAGATATTTTGTAACATTACTCAGTCTGAAGAAGTCTTATCTGGATGAAAGTGCTTACTGTTTAGTGTTTCTTGGCCATTAAATTCTCTTGTTTTGGTTATTTCCTGGTGTTTTATTTTCAGACATACAACAGTGGCCAACCTGTAACTCAGGTAGACTTCCTCCTAGTAAAGAAAGGGCACTGAAGTAGAATCAGTAATTGTAAAGGTACCCTCAGTGAAACAGTTGGCCCACAGCATAAACCAATGGTTGCCTCAATCAGCTGTAAGCAATGATCAGATAATGCTCTAAGGTCAACAGACACTTGGCTGAAGACCTGACAGTTGACTGAAAACACACGAGTTCAAGGAATTACTCAGGGCTGTAGCACCTCTGAAAGAAGAGAAAATTGGTGGAGTTGTGGAAGAAAGGCAGCAACTCAAAACAGCATGTGTGAAGACTACAGAACAGATATGCAGCCAAGCCAGGTATGGAAATAAGGTACTTCAGGAAAGCTGGTGGCTGAATGTAAAAGTCTAGGAAACAATCAAAAGAAAGAAGGGGTGCAAGAAAAAGTCCGAGACAAGAAAGACAGAAGAAATACTGGTTGGCTAACAAAGAGGCTAAGAGATGAATTGCAATAGCAAAGAACAAGGCACCAGAGGAACTCAACCAGTTTCTGGAAAGTGACTCTGTAGATGGCAAAATATCATGCTGAAAGGCAAAGACAGAAAGATAAAGAACATATGTAGATACCCTTTGTAAGGGATGCCAGCAATAACCTGCTCACCAATCCGCAGGACATCAAAGGCAGATGGGAGGAATAGCTTCTGAATAAAGAACCCCCACCACAAAAAATGTACTTCCCAGACACCACTTACAATGAAAGAAGAGGATGATCCCACCCTAAAACAATTAAGAACAGTACTAAGGAAAATGAAGTCGGGGAAAGCAGCAGGCTCAGATGAGATCACAGCAGGTATGATAAGATGTTGGGTGAGATAGGGGAGAAATGGCTTCTGAGGGTACTCATAGCAGAATGGGGGGAAAGGCATATCCCTGATGACTGAAGACTAAGCATACTAATGCCAGTGTACAAAAACAAAGGGGACATCCACAACTATGGGCAGTACAGAGCTATCAAACCTTTGACACATTGCATGAAAGGTCTGGAGAGAGTGACTGATAAACGAATATGCAGAGTAGTAGAAAGTAAGATGGGAGATGAGCAGTTTGGATTCAGATCATGATGTAGCATAACTGACCCGATGTTTGCAATAAGACCGATAGTTGAGAAGAAGCTAGAGATGAGGAAAGAATCCAGTTGGGTGTTCATAGAACTGGAGAAAACATATGACATGATCCCAAGAAAGCTGATTTGGGCAGTCCTGTGGTGGTTCGCAGTCCAAAAAACATTAAGCAGCCTATGTACAAGGACCCAATGACTCAAGTATGAGCAGTGTTTGGTCTCACAGAGGGGTACCCAGTGGGAGAAGGTGTTCACCAGTGTTCAGCTCTAAGTCCGGTGTTTATACTGGTAATGGATAACATTGGCAAACAAGTTACAGGGAACAGATCTACAAAGTTGCTGTATGTGGATGATAGGCCGACTCTGAACAAGAATTTCAGCAAAGGATGGAGGAATGGGATACAAAACTGAAGGCACATGGAATGAAAATGAGTACAGATAAACAGCTATAATGGCAGCAAATGGAGGAATCAAAAAAAGCTAAGAACTGAGATAGAAGGGGAAAATAGTGGACCAGGTTAATGTCTTCAAGAAGTATCTGGGAGGGATGGTTGAGGAGAAGAGAAATCTGAATGAGAAGATCAAAGCTAGAATCAGAGGGACTGGCAGCTAAGTAGCTCAGAGTGTCAGGTGTAGTCTTTAACAGAAGAATGTAGAAGAATCTGAAAAGTACGGTGTAAAAAACAGTGTTGAGAACAGTACTACTGCAGGGTACAGAAACCTGGGCACTAAAGGCAGAGCATTTGAGGAAGTTATAAGTGATGGAAATGAAGTGCCTGAAATGGGTGGTGGGATGCACACTGTGCGACAGATGACAAAATGAGGACATCAGAGCAGAAGCCAAATCTGACCTCAAAGCAGTGACAATTGGAGTACCACAGGGTTCTGTCCTGGGACCTCTCCTATTTGGTATCTACTTCTCTGAAGTACAGGCTAACACAGAAGGCCTCTGGCTAATGAAGTTCGCAGATGAATGCAAACTAGGAGCCATAGTCAAGTCCCCAAATGATGTGGGCATCCTACAGAAGGGCCTCACTGAGACAGATGCCTGGTGTTAGAGCCATGGCCTCAAGCTCAATGCCAAAAAGTGCAGTGTCATCCCCTTTGGTAAAAACTCTGTACCCATGAACTACCACATAGGCAGCAATCTACTTAACACCGAATGCGTGATAAGAGACCTTGGGACCTAGGTGGACAGTAGTCTCTCCTTTGATAGTCACATCGCCACAGTAGTCAGGAAGTCCTTCTACGTGGCACACCTCATCATAAAAGGGTTCTCATCCAGGAAAAAAGAGGTCATTGTTTTCCTCTACTCGTCACTCATTAGACCCATTATAGAGTACAATGCCCCTTTTGGAATGTACCTCACAAGACATCTGCAGCAGCTGGAAAGGCCACAGAAGTACCTCACAAAGAGGATTACTGGCCTCAAACAAATGCCCTACACTGACCGCCTCAAAGACTTCCAGCTTTACTCCATAGCATATCGCCTACTCCGAGGTGATCTCTGCCTAACATATAAAGCTATGTCAAACCCAGAGCTGTTGGACATGCTACACCTAAAGAAATCCCAATCCCTCTGAGCTACATGCTCTAGGGACCTAAACTTTGTCACCACAATAAACAGGACACGCTGGAGGGATAGATTCCTGTCCCAGAGACTTACTATACTCTGGAACAAGCTACCCATCTATGCCAAGCAAAGTTCTTCATTAGCACTCTTCAAGAAAAATCTTGATGAGTGGATGGGAAATAGGAAATACACCCCGGGGATCCCTTCTGTGTCTCTGCTGGACAGTGGCACATGAAAATAACTTTCTTGGGTGGCGTAAGCTATGGAACCTTGCTGGCTAGGCTTATGTAGGCCCTTGGGTCGATAGCCTAGTACCTACCTATGAACCTATAATTGTAGGGAAGGTGAAAGAGAACACATTATGGTGGTTCAGGCACATGTAAAGAAAAGCAGAAGACAATCTGGTGAAAAACATTTGGGACAGATCAGAAGAAGGCAAAGGGAAACAAGGGCATCCAGCAAAGAGGTGGCTGGACTGTGTAAGTGAAGACTGATAAATGTCCTCCAACAAGTGAATGAGATAACTTTTGAATAATTTCATGTAAACCATTATCGGCTCTTACTGCATCTGTGCTAGCCTTACTGACTGTTGTCTGTGTAACAAACTGTGACTTCAGTTTGTTTATTCTTCTCCTCACGATGTACATCATCATAATGGCCTCTGTGAATTGTACATATTAACAAACATTTACCCCATCTCTACAACAAATTGCCCTTGCATGACAAATGGAGTGACAACATCAGATCCAATCACTCAGGCTGAGGAAAAAAGGTGGAAAAAAAGAAACAACTGTAAAGCTGTTTTTTTCACCTATTTTTCCTCAGTCCAAGTGTTCCTTTTTTATTTATTTATTTATTTTTTTTTTGCATTTTACATTTATTGCTGCCATCTGGTTATTCTCCTTTTTCCTAAAAATCCTAATAAAATATATAGCAAACACAAGTTTTAATTAAGCAATTTCACTCCTACAGTAACAATGGAACTTTATCAGAATAAATAAAAAAAATACAGAAATACCCTACTTATAACACCAGTAATAAGTTGCATGACATGATCCTACATAAACCAATATTGTATTACAAATCTAACACTCTGTGCTTTTATAAAATGTTAAATGTTCAAATAATAAATAAATAGCAACACTCAGACACAAAACTCATATTACATAAAAAGCTATTGAAGAAGCTGATTGGGAGAAAAGCTACTATAAAAATGAAATGTATATATTAAATTATCTCTCTCCTTACAGCCAATACAGTTTATGGATAGCGCTTCATTAACACCCCAAGGGTGGCTGGCACCAAGTAATAGTTGCCAGTACAATTCCTTGACTTCTAGTGCCCCAAGTTACCTCTTCTGATGGATACATATACTTTTTTCTAAATAAAAACAAACATTTAAATTGTTGCATAAACAAGAATGTCTGGCAATGCCATTACTTGTATCTCTGCTCTGTAAAGTGTAGGTGTGCTGGTGTATCCTCTTTTTCATTGCCCTCTCTGTTTTCACAACATAAAATGCTGAACATGACAGACGTAGGACAATGTACATTACACTGCTAGTGTTATGATCAAAAACTCCATTGCACAATCACCTTAGGGTAATTGTCAATGGTTATACTTCCCATATTCAAAACAGATCTGCACTGTAATGTTGAGTGGATTTGTGCTAGTTTTATTTCCTGAACATATAATGTTCCCATCAGTTTATGTGAAGAAAATCACTCTTCCTGTGCATGCAGAATTTTTTTTCCTGCATTTGCTTCCTCTTTTTAGCTTCTGGAAGCATTTTAATAGCATACAATACAAGCACTGCATAGCAAAAATGGCAAATGACACTGAAACTGTGGCATACAAAAAGTGTCAAACAATCAATTGCTGTGTTCAACTTGTCAGATATTCTCCAGTAAACCACTTGTATACAGAAGTTGCAAATGACACTGAGACCTTGGCATACCTATTATAGATTAGGCTGGACTTGAACCTTGTCTTTCTACTAAAATGATTATAGTGCCCATATCTTGAAATGCAATGCTAAAGCTCAACAGAATTGCAGTTTTCCAACAAAGTTCACAAGAGTTCCATTTTTGTGCTAAATATCCTGTATTATTCCACTGCTCTACTACCTCCTCTGTCCTAATTACATTAATTAAGCATAAGTAAATAACATTGTTATATACATGACAATGACATTATTTATTTATTCACACACACACACACACACACACACACATATATATATATATATATATATATATATATATATATATAAACACTTCATAGCTCAAATTTACACACACACGCATAGATTCACAGAAGCCTTCTTGGGTAGCTTATAATGTACCCTGTCACTTGAAGGGGAATGTCTTTGTTTCAGTAAAATGTAGCACTAAAGGACTACCACAGATGAAGGCACAAATCTACAGTAATAAAATATGCTGTATTACAAGCTCATGAACAAAGGCAAACACCTGCAAAAATGGAAGTTCTAAAAGAACAGGTAGAATGCCACTCTTAATTATAAAAGAAAGGCATCAGAGTGGCTTACTTGGAATACCTTGTTCAAGTTAAGGTTATCTTGCTGGAGTACCAGTTTAATTTAAAATGATTTGCTGTTACTGTTGTCATCTTGGAAAGGTAAGATAAGATACTCTGCAAAAGGCTGCTGACACCATAGCATGCCCCATCTCCGTCTTGATCAACAGAGCTATATCTGAAGCTACCGTACCCACTATATGGAAAATCTCCCATGTCATACCTCTCCATAAAGGAGGCAGTTCCACTGAACTATCAAACGTTAGACCCATAGCTATTGTATCACTTCTAGCTAAAATTATGGAGAAGTGTGTACACATACAGCTCATGCACTACCTCACACAGAACAAGCTGTTGTCCAGCTTTCAGCATGGCTTTAAGCCACACCACAGTACTACTTCTGCCCTCCTCTCTTTCTCTAACGTCATTAACCACAACCGTAATAATAACAAACTATCCTCAGCACTCTTTCTAGATCTATCCAAGGCTTTTGACATGGTTGACCACAAAATGCTTATAAATACCTTGAAGGCCTTCTCCTTAAACAACCATGCACTCCAATGGTTTCAATCCTACCGGCAGGCAACAGGTAGTCCTATGGCAGGACAAGCTCTTCTCCCCCAAACGCAGGACTCCCCCCCCCCCCCGCCACCCTTCAAAATAACTGCTAACAATGGCACTAGCATCTCTCCAGAAGCCCAAACTAAACTACTGGGTGTCATAATTAATAACAACCTGAAGTTTGATGCGCATATCAATCAAACTATCAAAACCATTAATAAAAAACTTGGCTCTCTTTACAGACTCAAACCTTTCCTTACTCCACTTGCTAGAACTGCAATTGCCCATTCCCAACTACTATCAACTCTTCTCCATGCCTCTCCTCTATTCTTCAACTTAAACAAAACAGATCTTAATAAACTATCACCATCTTATAACCACATTGCCAGATTTGCTACTGGCACAGCCTACTGGACACACCACTGTCACAACCTAAATCACCTAGGATGGCTTGAACTGCCTAGCCTGCTGCAGTTCAACCAGCTAATAGTGGCACATAAAGTCCTTTACCAACCAGAAAATACACCTCACCTACACTAAAAAATATTATCAGCCACTGCGATCATCCACTAGACTCCTAGTTCAAACATACAAATCCAACTACTCAGCTGGGGACTCCCTGTTTGCCAACTCTGTTGGAAAAACATGGAACGGACTCCCAGCTGACTTGACCCTAGAACCCTCACTAACTCAGTTCAAAAACAAACTCAAGAAATACTTCAAAACTCATTGGTTATGTCCTTGCACTAACCCTGACTAGTGACCTCTCTATTACTTAGGTGTCTTACCTTCAACTACTTCTAACTTTTTGCTACCACACCATTTCTAGATTGGTCAATTGTATAACTGCTGCTCAATGTGTCTTAAACCTGATTGTAATGTTATGTATATATAACTTTGAAAATAATGTTATGTTATGTAAAGTGTTTTATGATAAGTTAGTACTATATGTACTAAATGCTGGTATTGCTTATGACTGTAATCTGCTTGAAACTAGCATTTACTAAATGTTCAATGTGTATTATTATCTTGAAGCTTTTCTCCCCGGGCCTCCGCTGAAAATGGATATATATCCAGTCGGACTATCCTGGTCAACAAATGTAAAATAAAATAAATTTTGGTTGTTCAACACACAGACTACCTCCAACCACAATAAATGCATTTCTGTTCTGTAAATCAGAATCAGAAATTAACCCAGTGAGCCCAAATTTAAAGTAGAGGTATAAAATAAATGTACAAGACAAGACACTTGTAGGTGAAGAAAATGCATTCATGAGCCAGTTTTATTTTTTTCATGCATTGGCCGATTCCACCCATAGGTGAAGAGTTTACCAGATCTTGGTGCAGGATTTGGTTATAATTTGCTCCCATTCCTGCAGTAAAGCAGTATGAGGGGGCATCATCATTTGTGTTCCTAATGAGAAATGCTCAGTGAAACTTGTAGAAGGCAGTTGTTTTTTAAAGATGCTTGCAAATTTAACTGTAAACACTCCATATCTAGATTGAAGTAATAATACCCTTGGTGCAATAGTTTTGTAATGTATGAAGCGTTGTAATTATGCTCAGAAAACAGTTAAACATTTCCCAGTTAAGTGGTACTATCAGACCTTAATAATGCTTAGATGACAGTTACATACTCTCTACAGGCTGTTAAGGTCAGGTCTGTACTAAAAGCAGATATCACTGACTAGTAAACAGCAGCAGGAGGTAGAAACGGCTTTGTTTCTCTAGTTTCTTCCTGCTCTCTATTAAACTACACTGGCCATTTTGAGCTAAACAGCTTCCTTTACACAGAGAATACATAAGGATGTCAACTACTCCCCAGTTTTTTGGCTTTTTTTTAATCTAATTTTTGACTAATTTGTACTACATGGAGAAGATAAATCATCATGTATTACAATGAATTATGATTGACTATTCGATTGCAACTACATATAGTTGTTCTTGACTTGGATGCAAAGATTCACCTCTCAAACTTCATTTTCAAGGTGAATCTCTTGGCATCCATATGTCGTAGACATAATAAATGAGGTATGACTGACAACCTGATCATAATCTATGATATATCCTATACCCTACCAAACCAGATATCTGTTAACTTAGTAAGTGAACTAATCCAAGGATCCTTCTCAGCCATCTAGGAAAAGAAACGGAGTATAATTAGAAAAGAATGTGCACAACTCAAAAAAATAATAAAAAATATTTATCCACAGGTAATGGCGTGGCCATGGTCATACAGCGGTTAGCATTGTCGCCTCACAGCAAGAGGTTCTCTGGTTCAATCCTTGGTTGGGGTGCCTTCTGTGTGGAGTCTACATGTCCTTCCTGTGGTGGCATGGGTTTTCTCCAGGTGCTCCGGATTCCTCCCACATCCCAAAGACATGCTGTAGGTGGATTGGACACTCTAAACTGGCCCTAGGCATGAGTGCATGTGTGTGTGTGTGTGTGTGTGTGTGTGTGTGTGTGTGTGTGTGTGTGTGTGTGTGTGTGTGCACACCTTCCGTGGAAGGTTGGGCACTGGGTTGGCAACTCAACACCATAAAACTCTACTGCCAATCATGAGCGGACAGGTGATCCGCTGTGGCGACCCCCTAACTGAGTAAAGCCGAAAGAAGAAGATTTATCTACAGATAATGAATGTTAAAGTCAAGCAATCCAGTGTACCAGAATAAGAATGGCTTCTTTTCAAAGCCCCAAAATATCTAAATGCTCTTCTAGCCAGTTATCTGTCTAAAGATCACTTACTGAAAGTTTTAATGAAGACCAAAAATACCTGGTTGCTTAATTAATAGTGTTAAACATGCCCTTGCAGGCACAGTCCTCAGACTTTTTAACTTAATTTTAGCTACTAGTTTTATCCCATAAGAGCGACGTATATTAGTAGTGATACCTCTCCATAAGGGTGGCCTTACAACCCAACTAACCCAGGTGATTACACACCTATCCATCTTAACAAGCCTAATAGCTAAAATCATAAATTGTGATATCAAAAATCAGGTCTATATTATGAAATCGAAACGGCAAAACATCGGTATTTTGGGGTTGATGAAATGGCTGTCGAACTACAAATTATGCGAATGGGCCAGATCACCGAGTTTTTCCTAGGGAAAAATATTGGTTGGCCGTTGCCATGAATTTACCCTTTTCCCCACTGTAGTGTGATCTCAGAGTTGGTATATTTAGTTAGGGAGGTGTGCGGGGTGAAACCCCCACCATGCAGTGTTTGAAGTAGTGTGCTATGTCTGGTTGGCCTACCGATTTTTTTCCCTAGGAAAAAAACTCGGTGATCTGGCCATTAGCGTAACTTGTAGTTTGGTATTTTGGAGTCGATGAAATGGATGTCGATGTTTTGCATTTCAGTTTCGTAGTATAGACCCCAAAAATCTTGTTAGCCTTGACCATCACACATCCTTCCCCCTTACAGTTTTTTTTTTTTTTTTTTTTAGGGCAGATCCTATTTAATCTGGTAAATTTATTCACAATGGTTACAGAAGCTGTAGCTGGTGGCCGTTGCCTATGCCGGCATCATACAGAAGCTAAATGTTTTAAAAATCAACCCACCTGTAGTAAACTAGATAGCAAACTGGCTGAAAGAAAGAACCCACAGATTGTAAGTTGTAAATACTTCATCAGAAAGTGACCGGCAGTGTCCCTCAGGGCTTAGTGCAAGGACCTCTCCTTTTTCATAATTAGTTCTCAGATCTCCAAGCAGAAAGCCATGACTCCTGGTTAACACAGTCTGCAGATGATTGCAAACTGGAGGTTGTTGTTAAGTTGCCTCATAAACTAACCAAACCCTAAAGAATGGAGTCTCCTTAGTAAACTCTTGCTGTACTAAAAATACACTCAGTACTAATCTTTATTGCATTTAGTTAATCATTTTGGTGGACAGCCCCTCCTTTCATCATACTGTCTAGGCAACAGAACTCTACAAAACAAAAAAGTAGTAAGGGACCTAGGTAATTGGGTTGATAGTTCCCACTCTTTTGACCATCATGTGATGATGCTTGTCAGAAAAGTCCAGCCTATTGCCAAAGGAATATCATCAATGTCTAAAAAGATAACTGGCCCAATCAATGCTGAGTATAAAGAAATGATTATAGAGTACAAAACTTCTTTGGGATGTATCTCACTGAACATATCAAACAATTAGAAAGACACTAAATGTTTCTAACTAAAAAGACCACAAGCCTGAACTCCCTGAGCTATAAAAGAGAGGCTGTAAGTTTTATCCCTTTATTCAGTTTGTTCTAGACTTTTGTGGGGAGCTCTCTCTGACCATGCTATTAGAGATCTGATTGTCCTGCACCTCTGCAAGTCCAATAACTCTACCGATACTTGAACCAGGAACCTAAGTCATCATCAACACATAAAACTTGAAGGAGGCATAGGTTTATGACACAGTTCCCCGCAATCCTCTGGAATAAACTTCTCTACGTGATAAGCAATGCAACCATCTTCCATAAAGCATAAACAAGGTGACTGGATGGATATCCACAAATTTACTCCAAGATTGACCAGTATAGACCTTGTGAAGAAAGGAGGTACTGTCTGAGCGAGGGTAATGGTAAAATGAGAATGATCACAAAACTTGGTGGAATTGGAATATCTAAGAATCCATAAAAATTGTCTCTATAACATCAGGACAATGGGTATCTCAAAGGTATCTAAAGGAAGCAAAGAGACAATATGCAGAAGAAGTATTTCACTATACTGTACTTATAATCTTAATTCTTATCCATATTACCAAAGAAGACTGTTATTGGGTATGTGTATTGTTTTAGGAGTTGCTTTTTATTATGATAATTTCTATATAACTTTAATCTTTCTCTGAGGAGGACTTCTGTAATAGAATTTATAACAGTTTTACACAAACCCAACTAGTAATAGAAATAATTCAACTTCAATGCTCATTTTGGAGACGGTAGCAAACTCAAACCCTTGAATGAGGTTACTTAGGAGTTTGAAACTAAAAGTAATGTTGTATGTAATGCACAGAAACCCCAAATCAGTTGTTCAAGTAATACTTACATAATGAGTGTGCATGCATTATTAAAATTAGCAAGGAGTTCTAAATTTCACCTGCTTTATGTGCAAAACTTCTGTTCAGCTTAAGTAAGCAAGTGTCAAAGCCACAAATTAATTCATAATTCTGATATTTCTATACTGATAAGGAAATGTAACCCTAAAAATAGATGACAGAATTTCATCGTTGAAATGTTTAGTCAGAGTAATATTACAATTTATTACTGTATGATATTCAATAAAGTTTTAAGATATCATCTGAGTCTGCTTTGTATACCTTAAATGGCAAATTGCAATGATCTGTCAGGTGTATGCTTTCTATATCCTTTCTATAGCTGTTACATTTGTAAATACAACCATTTCCTAAAAGTCTGATATTTGGTTTAAGTAGGGCAATATATAAGGGAATAAGCAGCTTCTCAATAGTACTACTACTTATTGAATGAATATCCTTAATTAGCACATAGCATGTCCTAAAAACAAAGGAAACATGAGTTTCATGTATGTCCTATATGGTCGTCTACAACCGTACAAAAAATGTTAACAAATCTTGCTTTAGGAATAATTTCTAGATTAAGTGGAATTGCCTAGACATGGTAAGGCTTTGCTGTGTCTAATAATGGTGGCTGCCAAAAAAGCAATTAATAGAAAATGGAAATCAAAGTCTAAGCCAACAATACTGGAAGTAGTGAATATAGTAACAGAGATAAAACAACTGGAAATGAGCTCTTTAGAAAAGGGTAGGAGCAAAGTTTGCAACTGGGAATGTGTCCGTATGGTTTGTGATGTAAAATGCTTGCAACTAGGATTGTGTCGGTGTACTTTGTTTTCATTTATATAGATGCATGATTGCCTATGTTGTAAGTGATGGTTTAATAAAGATGTTTCTTGTTTATTAAAAAAGGAGGGGGAGCAGTAACTGAATAATTCATGTAATGTTGCTTATGTTCTATGATATATACCGGTAGATGTGAAGTATAATATTTGTAAATGTGAACATGTTAGTACAGTTTGATTACTTTTTTATAAATGTAAATTTGCCTGTGTCACAAGTGATAATTCAATAAAGGTGGTTAAAAAATAGCATAAGGATGTCTATTCTTCTCCTGATCAAAATGCATGTATATCTAAGACTGCATTCCCTGTAACAGATGTACTATTACCACGATGATCGGAGACACTAGCCAACAGATCTTGACAAAACATTAGATTCTGCTGATGGTATAGACTCAGGGCAATACCATCAGCAATCCCCATTAACAAATGATCACAAGTTCAGGGGGATGAGGAGGAGGTAATAGTTTTTAGTCATGATGGTATTTTGGGCACTTACAAAGGTTTTAATATTTATAATTATACAGAGCTTACCCTTATTAAGGAACATTTGACTTTGTTTTTGAAAGGATTTAAATATGTGACTGCCAGGAGGGTTGACATAGCTGATTCTATTCTACAGTTAAAATTGTTCACTAGAAATTTGAATTTTGATGTATTTTTCAAGGTAAAACAAATAACGATACTAAAGCAATTAATGTATCACGCCCAAAAAAGTGTAGTACCTTTAATCCCCCTTGCATTCTATTATTCAGTTGTTTGAAAAAGCCGTTGTGGAGAACATGTATAAAATGTTTTTGACAGGATAAAAAAAATATTTTGCAAGCTCTTGAAGTAAGAAAAGGAAATATTAGATACATTTAGAAACAACAAGAATATAAGAATCATGAAGCCGGACAAAGGGGAGGTGTTGTGATACTTAGGGCAGAAGATTACAATAATGTTATGACAAACCTGCTACACAACACTGAGATCTATTCTCCTATTTCCAAAAATCAGATCCATATAGCATACTGGCAGATTCATATGTAGAATATCTTTAGGACAAATGTATTAATGTTGAGACCCACCAATTCTTGTGTCAAACTAACCCTATCATCCCCACCATTTTTGGGATCCCAGAGATCTATAAAAATGTGGTTACCCCCCATTTAGGCCCATAGTTTCTGTGAAAGGATCAAAGACTCACCTCCTGGCAGTATTAATAGATAAATGGGTAAAGGAAGTAGTGGAACCCCCCCCCCACCTGATTAGACACTCTTGGGACACTTTGGGTAAGTTAAAGCAAAGTTTATGGAAAAAAAGGATTAATCTTTCTGACTACTGACGTAGTCCACCTTTTTTTTTGTTATACCCAAAGAGGATGGATTAGAGCATTTTCCAAGTATCTTGTACCAGCTTTCTTCCCTACCTAAAGAATCAGTTTCTATAGTAGTGGAACTCATGGATTTGGTACTAGAGAATAATGTCCTATATTTCGAGGGGGAATATTACCAGCAAACTATGGGCATAGCAATGGGTGCAGCCTCCTCACTGGTATTTGCTAATATTGTGCTTTGATGATTGGAAAGGGAACATGTTTTTACTAGCCCCTTTACTAAATTTCTACATCTTTATGTCCGTTATTTTAAAACATTGATTTTTTGTGGGATGGTCCTGAGGAAGAGATAACATTGTTCCTTGACTATTTAAATAGTTGCACCAATTATTTAAAATTCATGCAGAGTTAGAACAAGGAAAGGATTAGTTATCTCGATACTTCCATCTCGCACAAGGCTGGAGGTTTTAAATCTAATATTTTCAGAAAGGAACCATACTGTAATGGATATTTGCATTACTCTAGTAACCACCCACATTTTCAAAAGAGAAGTTTAGTTAAGGGATGACATCAAACCACTAGGATGTATGGGGGGAATTGATGAAACTTAAGCAGATGTTCTCCATCAGGGGATACCTGGAAAAGATGGTGGATCTTTACATCAATAAGGTGTTCCAAGGATGGGGGACTAGATATAAGTCTTTACTCGCCACTTTATTTTTAGAAAAATCATGTAGAGGTGATAATGAAGTTGAGAAAGCTTTAGTGCATGAACATAATTATTTCACTAGTGAAATTAAAGACATCGTAAAGAGGAACTGGAATATTTTTAGGGTCAACAAAAAATATACTTGACCTGGAACCAGTATTTGCTTACAAAATGGGGAAAATTTTAAACAAATTTTTCAGGACATAACTCACAGTGTGACATCTATAAATAAGGGACTGTTTCTTGTGGTAGTTGCAGGCAGTGTTCCTTTATTATTTAGGAGAAAAATATATCCCTAGATAACACACTTTGGAGTAGGGTTGTGTTCCAGAATGGAAATTGTGGTACCAATAGAATAGGTTCACAGGTTCATAGGTGTTAGGCTTATGACCACAAGGATCTTTTTAAGCCTAGCCATGCATCCCAAATCTCTGACAAGTTCTGATACCGTTAAGTGTAAGCATGGGCTTGAGAGATGAACAAGTTACAGGTTACCTGTTTGCATTAGAGACATACGTGCCAAATCAGGAATAAATTTCCAGTTTCCTATCTGATTGTCCAAGCTGCACTTGATTTAGGTTAGGGAGGAACTCTGCACCACATGGATGGGGAGCCTGTTCCATAGATGGGGTAGTCTCTGGGATACATACCTGTCTCTCCAGCAGGTCCTATTTATATCACAGGCAAGGTTTAAGTCTTTAAAATGGGTAATTCCGGTACTGTTTGTTTTCTGGATATGCAGGATGTCCATCAGAGTAGGGTCTGACAATGCCCTGTATACCAGGCACAGATCTCTCCTCAAAAGCCTGTAGGAGACAGGATACAGGGATAGGGCCTTGAGGGGGTCTGCATAGGACATATTACTTACACCGTGTATTCTTTTAGTGATGAACCTGTGTGGATGTTCCAGTTGTTGGATATGCCTGAATAGGTACACACCAAAGGGGACCTTGTACTCAATGATAGGTCTGATGAATGCCAAATACAGTGGAACAATTAATTGCTTGGACTTAGATGCCATATCTTTGTTTATGAGTTGCGCAACATAGAATTATTTCCTCAGCACTGTAGACACATGATGATCAAAGGCTAGATTACTATCTATGTGTGTCCCTAAGCCCCTGACTACTGGGTCACCTCTAAGGGGTGTGTTGTCAGTATGATAGTTACCAGGGATGGATGACTTCCCAAAGGATTGTATTATGCATTTCTTGGCATTTAGTTTTAGTCCATGGCTCTGACACCAGTTGTCTGTTTGTGTCAGCCCCTCCTGGAGAACAGAATAGTTTATTTAGCTAAGTTTGGCCACTGCCCAGCATTCTATATTGGGAAGACCGAGACACCATTGAAAACACCGATATATGAACATATGTATGAAATTACCACACTAAAAGAACAAATGTTCTGTATAAACGTTCTACTAGTTGTACTAATTTTAAGAACTTTTCTTTTGGAATTTTAGAAATCATTATAATCAACCCTAGGGATAGCGACTGGAAGGGGATGTTTATGAAGAAGGAACTTGTCTAGCAAGTTAGGCTTAATGTCATGTTTCCTCTAGGGTTAAGTGAATCTGTGTCGCTTAAACCAATTTAAATGAGAATGCAGATATTCTATAAAACTGAGTCCACAAACTTTTTTAACATAGATTTTAAATATTAAAAGTGTTTTTATGTATTTGAAAAATTACCTTTCTGAAAATTATATTGAATTATTTCTGCTGTTTTAACTTTGTTTACATAACTATAAGAATGGTATTTTAAAATCTCATTAATCAAGTATCCTATTAATTTGTATTAGATTGAAGTGAGGGTGGAACTACATAAGGAGAGATGAATGATAGCATTTTTTATTCTGATCAAGTCTGTATAATAGGGTTGAAAGAGCTCATTCTTGAAGGTTCATTGTCTTCTATTAGTTAATAAATTGGCAGTTTTTACACCTTCTTTTGGAGTCGAGTGGCATATTTGAATTTTTGCTCTTGAATTCAGAAAAGATTGTTAAAAAAATAGCATAAGGATATCTATTCTTCTCCTGATCAAAATGCATGTATATCTAAGACTGCATTCCCTGTAACAGATGTACTATGCTATAAAAGAAAAAGGCTTTGATTGGCAATATGCGCAGACATCACTTTTGGGACCAATGCATCGATATCTAGGACAGCATCTTCTGTAATAATTGTACTGTAAAAGAAAAAAACGCTTTGAGCAGCGATATGCAAAAGAATCACTGCTGAGACCAAAGCTTTTTCAGTATCCCTACATCTGACATAAGACTGGACACAGAAAACAGGACTGACAGCCTCACGGACAACTCCAAAACAGAACAACATGGCGAGTTTATTCACAGACCTGAAGTTAACTGCATAAGTTACAAAGAAGCAGCTGAGACTGGGTGCTGAAAAGTGCAAGGTCTTGGGTATGACATAAGAGCAGAAGCTAAAGTAGCTTTGATTGCAGAAAAGGTAGAAAAGAGCAGATTACGGTGTTTCATGCATGTGTGCAGGAATCCGAAGACAATGAAGAAGGTTCGGGACAAACAGGAAGAAGACAAGAGGAACTTAGGGCATCCAGCAAAGAGGAAGATGGATTATGTGAGAGAAAACGTGCAACAGTCAAGCATAAGTGTCAAAGAAGGCAGGAGAATGGCTCTGAAAAGAGAGATTGTGACAGTGGACACAAAACCCTAACCTCTTGTAGCAAATGGGAAAAATGGGGTTGAGGATGATTCACAAATCCCCTAAACTTATAAGTTTCTGTTGGGGGTGCTGCATCCCCAAACCTGACTTCATGAAGAAGAGTCACTGAACTACCCTACTTAGTATAACAAGCTTTAGAGATCCCGCAGATCACAGAAAGTTAAGAAGTGACTTAGAAGAACGGAGCATTACCACACTCAACCATGGATAAACAGATCACAATTAATTCATCGGAGATCAAACTTAATGAGTCCAATAAATAGCAGCTACAAAAGTAAAATTTCAGAGCAATAATATTTTCAGTAACTGAATTCTTTGTTTTCCCAGTCTGATAATTCAGATCCCTGTTAACAATATTTTATACACTTCATTTTTTTCTATTTAGCCGTCTTCATTTTTCCTTTTTATTCCATATTTATTACCTCATTATCAAAATTCACAAATATTTTTTAAGGTCATACGTTACTCTTGTATTTAAAGGGCTGCTTCTATTGTTTCTTCTTTCTTTTATTTTGTCTGCCCCTTAGACACATTTCCTTGTCTCTATTTGCCTTTGGTTCTCCTTAATGAACCTATTATACACCTTCTTTCATAGGTTCATAGGTGGGCACTAGGCTATCGGCCCTAAGGCCTATGCAAGCCTAACCATAACAATTCCCTGGATATTTCTTCCCACAATATTTACTTCTCTGGGCCCCTGTCTAGCAGGGCGACTGACATGATCCCCGGGGTGAATTTCCTATCTCCCATCCAATCATCAAGGTTCCTTTTGAAGAGGGCCAATGAGGCGCTCTGCTTGACATGTATGGGCAGTCTATTCCAGAGTATGGGGAGTCTCTGGGTCAGGAACCTATCCCTCCAGCATGTTTTGTTCATTGTGATGATAAGGTTTAGATCCCTGGAGCGTGTGGCTCTGAGGGATTGGGAATTCTTTAAGTGGAGCATGTCAACAGCTCAGGGTTTGACATGGCCTTGTATGTTAAGCAGAGATTGCCTCTGAGTAGACGATATGCCACAGAGTATAGCTGGAGTTTTTTAGACGGTCAGCATATGGCATCTGCTTTAGGCCTGTGATACTTTTAGTGAGGTATTCCTGTGGCCTTTCCAGCTGTTGCAGATGTCTTGTGAGGTACATACCAAATGGGGCATTATACTCTATAATGGGTCTAATGAGGGATGAGTACAGTGGGACAATGACCTCCTTTTTTCTGGATGAAAAGCCCTTGGTGATGAGGTGTGCCACATAGAAGGATTTCTTGACTGTTGTGGTGATGTGGTTATCGAAAGTGAGACCACTGTCCACCTGTGTCCCTAGGTCCCTTATCACACTTTCGGTGTTTAGTGTACTGCCACCTATGTGGTAATTCACGGGTACATGTTTTTTCCCAAAGGGGATAACTATACATTTCTTGGCATTAAGCTTGAGCCCATGGCTCTGGCACCAGGCATCTGTTTCTGTAAGGCCTTTTTGTAGAATATCCACATCATTTGGGGATTAAATAATGGCTCCCAGTTTGCAGTCATCTGCAAACTTTGTTAGCCAGAGCCCCTTAGTGTTGGCCTGCACTTCAGAGAAGTAGATGCCAAACAAGAGTGGTCCCAGGACTGAACCCTGAGGTACTCCACTTGTCACTTGTCTGGAGCTGGATTTGGAGTCGGCTACTTTTACAATCTGGGTTCTGTCAGTAAGCCAGTTGGCAACCCATCGAGCAATGTAGGGATTTATGCCCAGCTTAGTAAGTTTATCTATGATTCCACAGTGGGGGATGGTGTCGAAGGCCTTGGCAAGGTCCAGATAGGCTGTGTGGACTGCTTTACCCTCATCCACAGCTCTAGAGACTGATTCAAAGAAGTCAATCAGATTCAGGAGACAAGATTGGCCCTTCACAAACCCAAACTGGGTGGGGTCCAATGTTTGAAGGTTGCCAATGTCTTTGTTTATAAGTTCCATGATAATGCGTTCCATGCCCTTGCAGATCATGCTTGTCAGACTGATGGGATGGTAGTTCCCAGGATCCAAGGCGGATTCCCCTTGTGGAGCGGGATAACTGTAGCTGTGCGCCACTCAGTGGGCACGAAGCCTGAGGTGAGGCTATGATTAAACATGACACTTAGGTGAGGTGCCAGTTCATTTTGTAGTTCATGCAGTACACAGCATGGGATGGCATCTGGTCCCATGGATGCTGTATCCTTAGCTTTGGAGAGTGCGGTTTCTACCTGTGTGGCTGTGATTATTGGAATTTGGCAATCTTCTGGTATTGAGATGGGCCCTTTAGGGGGTGAGAGGGGGGTGAAGTTGGCACTAAATCGATCTGCCAGGATATTGGCAATCTCCTTGGGATCAGTATATTTAATGCCATTCTGTTGTAGCTCAGAGCAGGTCTGAGTATTGCCATTTAGATTCTTGACATAGTTATAGAATGCCTTGTGTTTTGCTGTCCCTTTCTTCCATGTACCATTACTTTTATATCATCTGCATATTATATCAGTCAAAAAAATCACTTCTACATTTTCTTTTTTTAATAAATCTGTTAACATAACACACGTATATTAACAGACATGTACACTTCACACCTTTTTAATACAACCTTTAAATATCCAGTCACCAGCACCATAGTTATAAAAACTGCAAGAAGAAGCTAGCCAAGTTGGAGTTTTCATTGTGTGATACCTTAAAACTCCTGTAATGCAGGTCCATGGGATTTCTGCAAATGCTCCCATAAGAACATCAAGGGTTTCAGCTACATGGCTTCTGAATGTCCGTGACTTTTTTACTTTTTGAGTCTTTATGGTTACCTTCAGGCTAATAAAGCCAAACCCCACTAGCTGTGGACATGCATGTTTTGGTCTTTCTGTTGACCTCATCAGCACAGCTTAAGTGAATAGTTTGGCTATACTTCAGAAACACAGGATTTCTTAACACAGCTAATGTGCACTATAGGAGTTTTAAAATATCACACCGTGAAAACTCTAGCTTGGCGTTTGTCTGTGTGACCTTTTTACATTTTGGTTTCAATACCATAATTATAATGAGGGGTACACCTTATACTTTATGGTATACACTGTTTTAAAATATCAATAATCCTTTCCAAACAAACCCAAAGTCGAGGTAGACACAAGTTCAAGAAGAAAAAAAAAAGAAAAAAATAACGCCCAATGCTGAAGGCAGCTGGAACAGAAACAACCAATCCACGTTAGATTTAGACGTCACTGTCTTTAAGACTGACAAGGGATGGCGTAGCAGGTTACATAGGAAACAGTGTTACTGTCCAGCATTTTTGCATCGAGACAGAATGCACACAGAACATATTTTCCCTAATATTATTAGAGGACAAGCAATGATGGTGTCATGCCTCTGTTGTCAGGATGATGTATATCAGAATGAACTGGGTAAATTGAAAGCAGGATTCCTGAACAGGGGGTATCAAACCCAAGAAACTGATACAGCTTATTTGAAAGTACATAAGGAGAGAAGAGGAAAGGCGAAGCTGTACTACTCAGAGAATATAGTAGTGCAACACCAAGAGAGTAGGAATAGAGATTCTTCTCAAGCCTCTGCAGTCCTGCCTTATGCCACGGATGTTGATAAATTTAAAAAGATTATACAGGACATTTGGCATATCCTCCTGGTGGATGAGGAGACCACTAGTGTAGTGGGCACAAGACCCCATTTTATTTATAAAAACAAAAAGAATTTGAAACAGCAGTTATGCTATCCTAGAATAAGAAGACTAGAAGGGAATGTTGTGTATGGGACACAAGTGTGGAAATTGTGCATACTGTGTGTATGTGGATGAGTCGAGATTTTTCAAGCATCCAGGGATAGGGCATTTGTGGGAACTTAAAGCCAGCGCAGACTGTAACATGTCTAATGTGATTATATGTGGCACACTGTAGAATATGTTTTCATTTCTATGTTGGAAAGACGAATCGTCATCTTAGAGAACGAATTAGAGATCACTTATACTGTACAAGAAGGGGTTTTGAGTACAGTGCCTTGGCTAAACATATTCTACTGACAAATGAAAAACACACATCTTTGTTTCAGTTGCTACATGTCCAGGTAATAAATAATAGGATGGGTGACCTTGTAAATCAAACAGAATGTGTAGAACTCCAGTGGATCCTGAGGCTAGGGGCACATAGTGGGCTAGGGTTAAATGATTTTGTTCCCCTTAAACCAGCATTAAAGTCTAGGAAATTGAAGTAGTTCTACGTATTACTGTATGGCTATGTGTTAATATAGAACAGTATGGGTGAATTATGCAATGAAATGTAATTAATTGTTTTAATGATGTATGGACTTTTGTAGTAATGTGTCTATATGCATATAAATGTATAGGTGGGGGTGACTTTCAGTGTGAGCTAGGAAGGATAATGAATTATTCTCATACCCGATTGGCTGTTTAAACTTTGTCATGCCTATTTAAATGGTGATTAATTGATTTTAAGTTGTCTGATGAAGTAATGTTGATCATTGTGAAAGCGCTCTCCTAATCTTATTAAAATATTGGATTTTACATGTATGTGGATTTGTTGTTTCTGTTCTTCAGCGTTGGATATTATTTTTTTCTACTGTTTGAAAATAATTTATTTTGTTCAGTTAGATATGCAAACATTTAATTTTTATTGCTATATTTATTGTGGTTTTATAATTACATATTTTGTTTGTTATTTTCATTCTTTCTTCAGAAGGCTGGATCATTTTTTTTTTCATTATGTATGCTATCTAGAATCATGTACTGTCTAGAGATGGGAAGGGGCACTGCTTGTGGGGGAGGGGAGCTACATTCTAGAAGGTGACATATGGTTCCAGGAAAAAATGACTATGCCTCTAACTAAAAACTATCTGTTATGTCTATCCATGCACTTTAATAAGCTGTGCTGAATTAATGTATATTCTTAACTCAGACAATTTTAGCCACCTACTCATGTCATTAGCACTGTCAAATGCTTTTTTTCATCATGTTCAAGGAACTAGCCTACCACCTCATACTTTCTTTCATCAAAACTATCCCTAACAGCAACTAACCATTCTTATTATGCTTCTGTCTCTTAATGTACATGTTTCCGCTATATTAATAATAGCTGGAAAATGTTCCACTAGTCTGTTCTTAATATTTTTACTACTATTTTCAAATCTGTGTTTAGTAATATGTGTCTACAGATTTTGCCAGCGTAGTATTCAAGAGTGCTCCCTCTTTTAGTTACTTAATCACAACCTGTCACACTGATATCTCCTAAAAATGTCCTCACTGCACTAGCCAGAGCTTTCCCATAATTTCTTATATACTTCATAGGGCAGCTTACCAGTTTTACTTACCTTATACTTTTTCAGCTTTTGTAATAAATGTTTCTACTTCAACAGTTTGTTAAAATGTTAATCTCTCCTCTCCTACTCTTCCTCAACTGTTTCACAAAAAACAAATCCTAAACATAATTTGTTGATGTTGTAATTATTACACCACACCCTGTTACCTCTTTATCTGATTTATTATTTTTTTATGTTGCTTTAAATTTCATTTTGTATATGAATATATATATATTATATATAGTCACACTCTTTAAATGAACTTAATTCCTGCTTTTTTGTCATTCCACGCTTATTTTGTAACTCCAGAATTAGAAAATGTTCTTCCAAATTCTCTCATATTTTCCTTTTTAACAATTTTCTGTCAGTTTCCCTCCCTGTACATTGCATTTTTTCTCTTTTCCAAACATACAGCCACTGCTCTTTCAAGATGACGGGAGACAGTATAAGGGGTTTTGATCCTTTGCACAGATGTTCCTGGTTATCATCTGTGGGAGGTGTACCATGCATTGTCCAGTAGGAGATGATAAGCGGATCCTTGGTCAGAACCAGGACATGTGGAAAGGATTATATTTTTCTGCTTGATAGGAATAACTGGAGATCTAATAAGATGACCTGAAGATTGCTACTTAGAACAGGGAAGTTGGATCTTCATATCTTAATCAGCTACCTCTAGGACTCTCACCTGACAAGTTTTTTACAAAAATGATGATTGGATTGATAAATTAAAGAATGGAAAGAAGAAGCAAATTGCCATCAGGATAAATATGCTAACGTAATAATAAATTGTACATGTGATCTGCTTCTGACTGGCTTCTATCTATTTATAATTTGTCCTATAATTTCTTTCAGACTCGCTTATTAGTTAAATAATTGAAATTGCCCTTTTTAAGGTCTCTCATATAAAAATTCAAATGTTTCTAGTTTTAATCACTACTTGAATAGTCTCTGTAGCAGTTATTCTATAACAAGTCAATCTAGCATATAGGATGAAATAATATATCTGTTTCTGTAGAATACAATTAATAACCACTGTAGTAAAATGGGCACAATGATAGTGGAACATATTATCAAAACATGTTTCAATATTAGAATGTATTACTAAAAATGAAAAAGAACAGTCATTTTTACAGAATACAATTAATAACCACTGTAGTAAAATGGGCACAATGATAGTGGAACATATTATCAAAACATGTTTCAATATTAGAATGTATTACTAAAAATGAAAAAGAACAGTCATTTTTACAGATTGAAGATGTAAACAGACCAGGTTATACAAAAACAATGACATAAGTGAAATGGTACTCCTCTAAACTGTTAGTTGTTATGTGTACATATTAGCAGGTGTATGCATTGTGCAGAAAAATACAGACTGGCAATCCTCTTAAAATTAGTTCTCCACATTACAGCAACTGGGTATCACATAGGTTCTGCTTCCTCACAACTCTGAATACTCTGAATAAAATAAAGGGGAGCATTGTGAGAGTAAATACATGAGTAAACTAATTATCACTTTTAAAATAAATTCTGACTGCAGATAATGGCAGAGTGGACATATGCTTCATTTTTAAACTTGTTCCAATTATGGCAATCCTGTTCAGTGGTAAAATAGGTTTGTACTAGGACTCATTTACTAAAACTGATGATAAATATATTTAAACGTGTATATGACATTGAGACACTGCACTCCACTCTTAAAAATGACTCATTTTAATTGAGCTATAAGTCACTCAAATGGTTTAATTGTGGGGGGATGATTGAGGACACTCTGTCATGTAAATAGCTTGCACATAAAGTATACAACACATGTAAATATACCAAAGTACAGTGATGACCTTAACAAAGAAATAACATTTACTTTATATATCAGAATCTGTATCCATCTCTGGTTTATTTATTGTTTCCTGTAATATTAAGGTAATTTGGATGCTTACTAATGAAACTGGTGTGAAGGCTGCCAGCCTAGCTAGATAGAAATTTGTAGATAATTATATGTCATTGTAAATATTAATATAATCCACAGGCTTGTTTTACAAATGTATAGAAAACTAAATGCAAGAAAACTGTGTTATATGCTGAACTTCAAAAATGTAACCACAATATACCCTTCTGGAAGAAAGCTGTTAAGTAAAGAATTACAACTGTGTTTGATCTCAAGCTTGAAGACATGATGTCTGGACTAGCAGATTATTTCTATTGTTATTAAGACAGAGATAATTGCTAGATTTTAGATGTAAAGTGTATTGTATTGCTGTGGCTTCCTGGCCAGGTACATCTTACAAAGAAGTGTAAATGTTGAGTTTTTGTTAGCCTGTGAACTAAAGAAGTGATAAAAATGATGTAATGTGAAATGACTCAGCAGTAATGGTTATCATCAATTTAAGACTTTCTGAGAGAGAAAGATTGAGGATTTTGAATTTTGTCTGAAGCTGACAACAACTCACCAGAACTTGGACTTGTAAGTAAAGTTATTTAGGACATAGTTTCTCTTAGAGTTGGATAGGAATTTAGCCAGATTAATCTAGCTGTTTTCTATATTTATGTCTGACTATTCTACAATATTGTTCTAAAGTTCCTGTGATTTCTGAACTCTTGATTAGCACTGTGTTGAACTGATGAGATTTGTCTTGTGCTTTTATTATTAAATATTTTAAAACTTTCTGTTAGATATTATGAATATAAGGCTGAAATTAATTATGTTGTAAATATTAAATGAATATGTTAGTATAAGCAGTGTTTTAAAACAAAGAAGGGCCAAATTATAATAAATAAAAATGAATTTTATGTACAACATATATTGGGGGCAATAGTTTTATATACATTTTAAATAATTTTAAAAGATTTTAAACATATATTTAACATAAAATTCAGTATTTGATTATTTATTCACTAGATAGTTATTTATTTATTTATAATAACAAATAAGAATTACATAAATTTTAATTAAATTATCAAATTAATTCATATTTAATTTAGGATGTACAAACTGTATATATTTAACCAAAATAAGAAAGTATTTATTTATTTATTTACTACTATAGAAACCATACTAGTTCAACAATAATATAATAGTACTATTCTAGTAACAATAAAATATAAAAAAAACCTGAATACAAATCCATGAAATGCCAATGTTATAATAATTAATTCAGAAAAACCAGATTCTAAAAGGTGACCAATAACTACCAATTTTTATAAGAAAGGATTTCTATTCAAATGAAGTATGCACAGTACTGTAAAGAAATTTGTCTTACTGAAAACCCGCCCTTTTGAAAAAGTCCGTTTACACGGACAGCTCATTTCAAGAAGAAAAACAATATAACCCTACCTAAATCATTAAATTATTTAATTCAAATGGAAGAAATGCTATACAAACAACTCAACATACAACAAATACTTCGAACACACAAAGTATCTTATAATAGGTGCTATGAGCATAGAAAAATAAAAACATCTTACAGATATTAGTTACGTGGAATTTTACGAAGAGAATATAGCTTTAAGCACAGAAACACTTTAAAAGGTTTTAATGAGACAATCATAGAATCAATCAATTAAATACTGTGTATATAAGCAAATTGTTTGCTTAATTAAAGTATCTTGATAAAGCCCGGGAGAGCCCGGGCGAAAGCGCTTGATCTACTTGTGTTACTCCTTCGTGATTTTATGACTTTGTGGATTACAAAAACTGTACTACCTGTACTACTTGTTTTTTCTTGACTCTATGACAATAAAGCTGTGTTAATAGAAGACACGTTGGTTCCAGCCTGTTTTCCTGCTGTGGTTTTCGCTACTAACCAAGAGGTTGTCCTGCAGTTGTTTTTTGCTTACCAGTTTTTTGTGCTACATGGCGGAAGGCGCAGGAACCGCAGATTTTAATAATACACCTATCATTTTGGCTGACGACAATAACTTGGATGACGACGCACCAGTAACGCGGGGAGAATTTAGGCAAGTGATCTGCCTACTCTCACAGCTAAGCGGATTATTAACGAAAGAAAGTACCACTAGTTCCAAGGTACCACCACCAAACCAACAAGAACTTCTTAACGAAAAAGAACCAACGGTTAAAAGGAAAAGACTTTCTACAGAAGTATTTAAAGACGAGCGCTTCCACAACCAAAGCGCCCAAAACTCACGTAATAAGGGTCCGTATTTAAATCCAGGACAGCAAACCAGGGATTTTAATTTAAAAAAATGGACCAGCAAACACTTTATGTTTGCTCAAGGTACTGTGCAACAAAATAATAATGCTCATAACTGTAATATTGAACAATTGTAATTGAATTAAACAACAAACTTTATGCATATAGAACGGCCCAAATGGAAATTGAATATTTAACTGAATGTGTAAGGGTTGAACGTATTCCAAAAGGTCTACGTTTCAACAGATTGCCAAACAATGCACAACCAGGTAGTAAATTATTCAATGAAATTACTGCTTTGTTTAACAAAACAGGAATAGAAATGCTGAAACTGATGATTAATGACTATAAAGGGAAAGCTGCATTTTTGTTAAATGAAATTGATAAATTGAATGAAACTATAGTAAATAATATGAATTTTAGTGGAATAAAACGTGACTACGAGAATGCATTTAAAGAAGTAGATGATCATTGCAATAGAGTAGTCATGAGAAAAATCAAGAAACTCGAAAGAGATTTAGAGGAATATAAGAATGGTACAGCCTATTGTTTTAGTAAAAAAAGTAGAAATGTATCAATGAAACCTAATTACCAAGAGGGAACAAGCAACAATGAAGGCAATATAAATGAAACTAATGACTGGGTAGAGGTCCCTAGAAGAAGTGAAAGGCTTGCACAAAAAAATAACTATGGTAATAAGCAGGTTTTTCAACAAGCACCAGGAAGACAAATGAATCGAGAAACAAATCAGTCAGCACAAATGTGGAACAGATTCAGGAGATAATTTTAAATAAGCCTGGTGTTATAGAAACAATAGAAATCAGACAGCCAGAAGAACCTACCCATACATGCACAATTGCCAAACAAGACAATTTTTCTATATACAATTTTACAGAAGTAGAAATCAATGAGACATTTTTTGAATTATTTAAGAAGGGATTACACTTTGTACCTGATACCTCTATCAACATTGCTAACATCATTATTGATTTAAAACTATTTATGAGACAACTAAACTTAAACATCCACTTTGGTAATACACACAACATACAACAAGGATTTCATAGAAAAAGCACATTTAACCCTCCACTGCACCCTTCATTGAGAATATATGAAGAATTAGTGGAGAATGAATTCAGGAAGCTCAATAAACAAAGCAAACACAAAGAACCCAACAATTTTCCAGAAGAATATAACAAATTGCTAACATTCTTGAAAAAGGAAAAAATAAGGGTTATGAAAACGGACAAAGGGGGTGGGGTGGTACTTATGTACCAACAAGTATATGAAACTTACATCTACAATTTGTTACATGATACAGAACAATATACACAAATATCAATTAATGAGAGGAATATAGCTTATAGTAACATTAAATACAACTTAGAAGACCACCTTTTACAAGGGGCAATAAACGAACAGCTTTTCAATTACCTCTTAGTACAAAAACCACTGACCCCCATCATTTTTGGAATACCTAAAGTCCACAAAGACTTACAACCTTTAAAATTTAGGCCGATAGTAGCGGGAGCAAAGGGCATTACTGAGTCACTAGGCAAATATATTGACAGTATGACTAAAAATGTGTAATATCAATAGAATGCCTATGTAAAGATTCATGGGAATTTTTAAAGGGAATAAAAGAAGATTTTTTTACAGAGACACAGTTTATGATTACGATTGACATTATAGATTTATTTCCCAGTATCCCGCACGAAATAGGACTTGAATGGTTTAATGACATGTTAGTAAAACTCACAACCTTTAGTGGCAACACCATTAATTTATTAGTAGAATTTATGGGAATTATTTTAAATAATAATTTTATAATTTTTAATGGAGAATTATTTAAACAAAACAAGGGAGTTGCCATGGGTACACCTTGTGCTTCGGCATACGCAAATCTGGTATTACACCATTTGGAACTGAATTGGGCCAAGTACATTGTCCATTACAAAAGATTCCTGGATGACATATGCATTTTATGGAAAGGTACTTACGATGATTTTATAGGTACTTACGATGATTTTATAGGTTTTATAAACTATATTAATACATCCACTAAGTTTTTAAAATTTACTTATGAAGTCAACCCTAATCAGTTACATTATTTAGATATTAACTTAATGAAAAATAACGAAACAAACACATTTGAATCCAGTATTTGTAGAAAGAGTACTTTTTCAAACATGTTTTTACACTTTGAAAGTAGCCACCCCTTCTTCCAAAAAAAGAGCATTGTAAAAGGCCAATTAATTAGAGCCTCAAGAATTTGTAATACAGATAAATTATTTCAAGTTGAAATAGAATATTTAAAAACACTCTTTTTAGAGAAAAATTACCCTTTAAATTTGATTAATACATTAATCAAAGAAATTTTGATGAAAAGAAAAGAAAAATATGCTCCACTTCTAGGCAAAGAATCAATGAATAATATAAATAATAACAAGACTGTAAACAATGAAGAACACAAAAATCAAGCATTTGCATACACCTTCAACAATGACAGCAAAGAAATTGAGGCCATCATTATTAAATATTGGCCGGTGTTATCGAACAACTTAGAGATTAATAAAATGATTCCAAAATTGCCAAATTTTATTAGGAAAAGAAATAACCTTAAAAATCTCTTTGAAGGTGAAACAATAATACAAACAACACAAAACTAATGAGAGGTACCTACAAATGTGAAGCTTGCAAGCAATGTGTTTTTATGCTTAATGACACAGGACTATATTTAAAATCTAGAAATATGGGACTATATGCCCTAGGGCATTACAATTGTAATACAAAGGGCATAGTATATTTAGGAATATGTCAACATTGCTTGTCCTTCTATGTAGGAAAAACAGAACGAACCTTAAAAAGAAGAGTATACGAACACTTATATGAAATAAAAATAAAGAAAGAAACAAATGCATTCTATAAGCACTCTTTAACATGCAAAGAAATGAATTTAAAATTCTTAGTTCTGGAACAAGTGAAAAATGACATCAGAGGGGGGGGACTGGGAAACATCCCTGGAGTATAGAGAACTAGTATGGCAAATCAAATTAAATGCTGCAAGAATACCAGGGTTAAATGAACATGTTAGTATAAGCAGTGTTTTAAAACAAAGAAGGGCCAAATTATAATAAATAAAAATGAATTTTATGTACAACATATATTAGGGGCAATAGTTTTATATACATTTTAAATAATTTTAAAAGATTTTAAACATATATTTAACATAAAATTCAGTATTTGATTATTTATTCACTAGATAGTTATTTATTTATTTATAATAACAAATAAGAATTACATAAATTTTAATTAAATTATCAAATTAATTCATATTTAATTTAGGATGTACAAACTGTATATATTTAACCAAAATAAGAAAGTATTTATTTATTTATTTACTACTATAGAAACCATACTAGTTCAACAATAATATAATAGTACTATTCTAGTAACAATAAAATATAAAAAAACCTGAATACAAATCCATGAAATGCCAATGTTATAATAATTAATTCAAGAAAACCAGATTCTAAAAGGTGACCAATACTATCAATTTTTATAAGAAAGGATTTCTATTCAAATGAAGTATGCACAGTACTGTAAAGAAATTCGTCTTACTGAAAACACGCCCTTTTGAAAAAGTCCGTTTACACGGACAGCTCATTTCAAGAAGAAAAACAATATAACACTACCTATATCATTAAATTATTTAATTCAAATGGAAGAAATGCTATACAAAGAACTCAACATACAACAAATACTTCGAACACACAAAGTATCTTATAATAGGTGCTATGAGCATAGAAAAATAAAAACATCTTACAGATATTAGTTACGTGGAATTTTACGAAGAGAATATAGCTTTAAGCACAGAAACACTTTAAAAGGTTTTAATGAGACAATCATAGAATCAATCAATTAAATACTGTGTATATAAGCAAATTGTTTGCTTAATTAAAGTATCTTGATAAAGCCCGGGAGAGCCCGGGCGAAAGCGCTTGATCTACTTGTGTTACTCCTTCGTGATTTTATGACTTTGTGGATTACAAAAACTGTACTACTTGTTTTTTCTTGACTCTATGACAACAAAGCTGTGTTAATAGAAGACACGTTGGTTCCAGCCTGTTTTCCTGCTGTGGTTTTCGCTACTAACCAAGAGGTTGTCCTGCAGTTGTTTTTTGCTTACCAGTATGTTGTAAATATGCTGAAAGAAAAAGTTTGCTTGAATATATGTATAGAGTTTAAAATGTGCATTCATACTATATGTATAACAGACCGGCTTCTCTTCACAGCATCAAAATGAAAATGTCTAACAAAGCAATATTGCAAACAAGCATTACATAATTTTCTCATGTTTGCAGAACAAATGTCTATTAACAGACATCCTTTTTTGTAAATTCAGCAATACATGATGTTTTTTCTATAGGAACAGCTTGTACAGATGTTTCCTTTCAGAATGGCATCCTCATATCAGCAAAAGTGCTTAAATCACAAAAGGACAATAGAAATGTCTAAAAACAGACATTATGTGACTTCCCACAGAAGGCCAGAAAAACATACCAAGAGGAAATAACAATCTGTGTGCATGACTAGCTCTCTATATAGCAATTGTAGTAATTCAGTTATGTGAGAGAAGGACAGAGAGAGGTATTTTGTAGAAGTCATCATTCATATCTGTAATGAAGGAAAACTTTGTAAATATATACTACAAATCTGACAGACTACGTGTGGTTTGTTATAAAATAAGTTATCTGTAACTGTGCTTACAGCTGCAAAATATATTTCTTTATCAGTGTGCAATTTGAAAAGCTTGGTGCTCTAAACAGACTACAGATGGAGTCATGCAAAGCTCTGTGTCTCTGATTCAGCAGTAAAGGGCCAGCAAGACTGTGTGTCTTAAGAAGACTTCAAATCCATCACAGTAAGCAGCACCATATAAATTTTTCAATGGTGACCGTTTGACAACGTTCTTAGCTTGTATCCAAAAACAGGGGGAGTGAATGGGTAATACCTTGTATAAGGTCACTCCTGTAAAAGCACAGTAACTAACGTTTATGTGAAGTACTTCAGATTTCTACAGTTTTCTACAGTTTGTAGCAGTACAGTTTAATAGACGTCTAAATCCGGTGAGACTGCATTGCAGGAAGGTGGAGCAGTTCCATAAATTCTCCAGAAAAGGTACAAGACAAAGTTGTAAGACTGAAACTGCCAGTTTTGCTGTACCAACTTCATAAGTGACTACAGAAACTTTTCAACCATCTACAGTAAAGCAGCTTGGCCATCTGCCTCTCTGGTAAGAAAATTATTCTGGGTTACATACAGTATGAATGCAATAGATGTAATAATAACAGAATGAAATGTATATACTACATATTAGTAAATGTAAAACCTTATTAGGGCAAGTTAATAGTAAGGCATTATGCAAATGGATTGCAAGTTAATAGTAAGGCATTATGCAAATGGATTACAATATTTGACTGGTATCTAAAACAAAATCATGTGTGGTATAAAAAATGTTTATTGTATGTACAATGTCATAAAAATACAGTGCATGCCACTATTCAAATGTTAGACTGTACAGGCAAAACTTTTAATGGTAAAGAACCAAGAAAAGTTAATATTTTGACATTATATTCAGATGTTAGACAGTTATGTTCTGTCACCAGATGTAAAAGGTTTATTTCAGAGTTGCAGCAGCAGTCAAATCAGTAACTGATAAAACCTCTAGTACATTTTGTTACAAAAGAATGTAGTAAACTTCTAAAAGACAGACACAATGAGTTCAGGAAGCTTAGACAAGTTATATATACATTTTTTTTTCAAAAGTGCATAGGGGTTTCAAATTCAGCAGCACAGCTTACTAAAGAATGTCAGAAAGACCATGCAATATTACAGGAAACTATTCAACAGCAGTTGCAGGATAAAGGAAACAAATTAGCTGAACTGACAAAGACTGGGAACTTCCTGCATACACAGCTAATCTGTGCAAAAGAAAAATATGTTATAATATGTTTATGTTTTGAAAATGGTTAAAAATACATGGTAGGATGGTAGGGACAAATCATTCTCAAATGTTTTACTTTCATTCTGTTAAAGCAAGACATTTATCAGTAGTACAGTAAAATAGACCATATAACTGTTATTCTCATAGCATAGTCAAAAGGTACACAACAGTTTTAGTGTATAAAAATTACATAAAAATAGTTACATGAAACAGTTCTAGTGCATAAAATTAAATGAAAATAGTTAAGAGTAAAGATTTCAAGTCACAAGACTGACATGCTTGTATAAAGATATACAGATACAAGACAGACATGCATGTATGTTCTTTTCATCTAGAGTACATGTCTTTACAATGCACAAAAGCAAAAGGCAGACAACAGCAAATATAAGTAATGTAAATATAAACATGTGTTAGTTAAGCTAATATCTATTTTGTTTTTTACAGTTTTATATAATTGGATAGTAACACCAAACAGTTAAAGTTCTGAATTTTAAAAAGAAATAAAATCACAGATGGTATTAGTCAAGCAGTTTTTGTAAAATTAATGGCAGGACAGTTAAATAAATAAATAAATAAATACTGAAATCCATGTAAGCTAATTATAAAATAATGTCTATTTATGTAGTATAAATACATAGTTATGCAAATCTCAATCAAATTAAAGGAAAAATGCCAAAAGAATTAACTATGGTTTATAGAGTATAAAATGTGAGCTCAGACCTTCCTAGACCAGATGAATAGTTACAGGAAATGTTGGAAAGATAAGATAAACAAGACTGATTGCCAGACAAGTAGCTTGAGTTTTTCTAAAGCATCATTGTTATTAAAACACAATTGTTAAAATGTTTACATGCAACACTATTTGGTAATTGTAATAAAATGTCACAATTGTGCATAGATGTCACTTATAATCTGTTTGCAAATAAATGTTATCAAGTACAGCCAGCAAATGGGCTATAGTATACATACAGTTCAAATCAGTTGTGCAGGAGGGTGTAAACACCTACTAGTGGTAATAAACAGCAAAAGCTTTATAAAAATGATCAAATCAGACAAGGGTCTATAGTTTAATAACCTAATAAAATAAATGTATAACCAAAGTGTTGGGCTGACATACATTCTATTCTCACAGCATAAAGGAAATAAACAATACTGCAATGCTGCAGGGGGGGTACTTTCTCAGCTTTACACTGACTGTATAAGCAGTACTGCACAAGGGTTTGAAATAAAGCTACAGAAAAAATAAACAAGGGTCTAAAATAAAGCTACAGGAAGAAATATCTCATTCCTTCTTGACAACACTCTTTTAGGGAGAGGGAAAAACAGGTATTATTGTATTAGAAATACTGGTAAACTGGATTAAACCTGACAGGATAAGATATTTTACAAATTGTTAATAGCTATCATAATGGTTATTATTGTATTGTTTAGTATTAAATTGTATTTGCAACATGTTAAACTGAAAATCTATACACAAGATGATTTCAAACTGCTTTATTACAGCTATACAAGAGAAAGTAAACATATGTAAAAAAATGAACAAGATTGGTCACTATTTTAATATGTTTTTGGCAAAACAATGTTGGTATAAAAAAGCATGAATATTTTTAATTGTTGAGTATGTAGTTTAAAATAATAGGGCATATGCCTTTGGTGCCAGTTCCACCAGATATTTCTAAAGAGACATAAACATTTTCCAAGATTTTGCTTAATATTAATGTTATTAAATTTGTAAGATTAGACTAAATGTACTTTATAGTCTTTGTATGTACAAATGCAGAAGAATTCAGTACAAATGTTTGTCTTTGTATGTACATATGCAGAAGAATTCAGTACAAATAAAATTAATGTCTAGTAATGAATATGTGTAAAAAATGTTTAAAAAATGGGTCCAGGATACCTACTAAATTGAAATGCATGAATAGCAAACAGTCTGTGTAAATATGTACTGTACAGGAAGTTCATTATCACTGGTTTCAAGATCTGTACTAGTATTGGTTACCCCAGCTACAGAAAAAATTATATTAAAATAGTGTATTCATACAGCTAATGGACTAATATGTAAATAACATTCTTCAGTGTATACTTCACTGTCAACTAAAGTGTATGTGCAGTTTAGAAATTTTATGGTTAAAATGACATTGAAACTGTATATTTTCAGCAGTGTATAAATGCTTGCAGTAGCACATAGTTCTTGTCTCTTATAGATATTAATCTATCTCTAATATTTTTATATAAAATAATCAATAAAAGTAAAGAGTTAATTCAACAGGTGCAAAGAGTTAATAAAAGAGTTCTAAATCATAAATGAAATTCTGTGATTGCAAAAGAATAAATTAATCAAGTTAAAAAAATAAAACTAAAGCAGACACAGCTCATAACTGATAAAATATTTTCACAGAATGGTCTGCAAATGAAAAAGTTGTTAAATACATTCATTTTTGGTAGTAATACTTAATATCATTATATTAACTGTGTAAAATTGCATTTTGACTTGTATCAAATGAAGACTAAAGGTTTGTTTCTTGTTTTCTATATAATGTGATCAAAAATACATATCGGTATAAAATGTTTTGAGTATGTTTAAAAACAGAGTGAATTGTTAGATATGAATATTAGGCTGAAATTAATTCTGTTGTAAATATGCTGAAAGAAAAAGTTTGCTTGAATATATGTATAGAGTTTAAAATGTGCATTCATGCTATATGTATAACAGACAGGCTTCTGTTCACAGCATCAGAATTGGAAAACAAGCATTACATGATTTTCTCATGTTCGCAGAACAAATATCTATTAACAGACATCCTTTTTATAAATTCAGCAATATGTGATGTTTTTCCAGTAGGAACAGCTTATATAGATGTTTCCTTACAGAATGGCATCCTCACATCAGCAAAAGTGCTTAAATCACAAATGGACAATAATAATGTCTAAAAACAGACATTATGCGACTTCCCACAGAAGGCCAGAAAAATATACCAAGAAGAAATATGTGCGTGACTAGCTCTCTATATAGCTATTGTAGTAATTCAGTTATGTGAGAGAAGGACAGAGAGAGGTATTTTGTAGAAGTTATCATTCATATCTGTAATGAAGGAAAACTTTGTAAATATATGCTACAAATCTGACAGACTATGTGTGGTTTATTATAAAATAATTATCTGTAACTGTGCTTATAGCTGCAAAATATATTTCTTTATCAGTGTGCAATTTGAAAGGTGTGGTGCTTTAAACAGACTACAGATGGAGTCATGCAAAGCTCTGTGTCTCTGATTCAGCAGTAAATAGCCAGCAAGACTGTGTGTCTTAAAAAGACTTTGGATCCAGAACAGCATAGGAGCAGAGCACGTGAATTTAAAATAAAATTTTCACTTTCAACTCTTGCTGTTTTGTGTAGAGATAAGTTAAGCTCTTATGGTACATTTCATGTATTTGGTGATACTGTCCAAGCCACTCCAATAGTCTTGCTGCTCAATCACACTTACTATTTGGATAACAGCAACATTACACAGTGAAACTGGTCACCCTTTGGGAAAGGCCTTATTGTAGCTGATATTAGTGGTTGATGGCAGTCGGTACTACCTTATAGTCTGGGCAGAAAGGGGGCACAGCTGGAGAACCTGTGCCAGCCTTCCCCAGGAGTGTATGTGTGTTTGCATATAAATCATATCTTAAAGTGTGTGTGTTAGCTACTTGGGAAGGGACACGAAGCATTGGTTGGACAGAGAGGGCGCTGGATGATTTAGCTTGGCCACTAGGCTGAGATCTGAACCATATAGCTGTGCTAGTGGACAGTCTTATTGGGGATCTGAAGAGAAAGGGAGAAACAAGCCCCAGACTGACTGTGATCCCTGTGTGCTCTTAAGGGAAATTGTACTTTACTGTGTGTGTACTTGTTATCCTCCCAATGTGGATGCCCCTCACTGGTGCTAGTGGTGAGGATTGAGGTTCCTTGGTCACTGGGCCAGTGTGCAGGCATCACAACTGGTATGCAAAAATGAAATGTTGGAGTTCCCACATCTTCCCTTACTATGCCTTTAACCATCGACTTGCAGCTCTTTCTTTGAACATCTTTGCAGCTTTTTGAGGAAAAGCCAGACTGCATTTAATATAGGGTGTCAGGATGCCTGGTGTTACTCCCACAGATGTGAATCCATCTTATGGATCTTTTCTGTAAATATGTGCAGACCATACCTCTCAACTATACAGATTCTTGCAGAATGTCCAGATTTTTGCCTCATATTTTTGGTCTGTTTCTCATAAAATAATGGTTTTCTGGCAATTAATTGTAAAGCCATTGAGGGTTGAAGTCAGAAAATAATGACACACATGTAAATTTCAGACTTTATACCCTTCAGAAAATTCATGCTAATGCAAAATGTGTTATTCTATCAACTTTGTCTGTAAAAGCAATATTTAAAATGTGTTCCTATTTTTGGGGCTTTGTCCCCCCATTATTTATGGCTTTGTCTAGATTTCTTGCTCTAAGAGGTTGAGAGGTATGGTGCAGAATATTAGAACTTGAAGGGTGCATCGAACACTTTGTTTGGATATCCTGTACTAAGCCAAATAGCTGTTGTCATATCTTCCAAACATCAAAATAAACTGATGCAGCACTGCAGCAGAAGTCCTATAAATTAAAACACAAATGTATTATTGATTTGCACAAAACTGTACAGATCTTGCGTGCTGAAGTAGAATGTCATGTAAGCAGGAGTTACCGTTTCACAAACATGCTGAAACACACACACACACACACTTTCGTGGCATAAATTTCTGGGCATACTTTACAAGGGAATGCAGTAGTGAATTAGGATCATCCCTACTTGGTCCTGTCTCCAAACTAGGGTTACCACCTGTCCCACTTTGCGAGGGACAGTCCCTCTTTGGGCAGTCGTGTTCTGCAAAATATTGTGAGAAAATGGCAAATGTCTTGAGATTTTAGGACAAAATTATTTTCTATATTGTATGTAATAGTTGCATAAAACAGTTATTCTGTACCTGAAACACCTAAATGTTATACGAAACAGAATAAGGAACAAAAATGCTACAAGAATAAACTTTTATTCAGGCAAACAACTGAAGTTCTGTCCTTTGTACTGGCCGTGTGTATGTTTTGCCCTGCAAAATCTGATGTTTGTAGCACAAATGTCCCACTTTGGCCATTTGGAAAGGCAACCCTACTCCAAACAGCCTTCAGTGCGTTATACAAGTGCTATATTTTAGGGAAAACGTCGTGACAGATGACCTTACTTCTTGGTGACTTTTGATAGACGTGTTCTGAGTGACAGCAGTTACGCCTCATCGGAAGACGCTATTGTGTTTTACTGCCTTTTCTAATGATCCTATGTACTACATTACAGATATTTTCAAAAATGCACAGAGCACATTACATTATCTGAGTTTGTATTCAAGTTTTTACAAAGAAGTAAGTGAAGGTAGAAGAGAATTATGTAGCAAACGTAGAGGCACAACTAGTGTATAATTGATAGAACAGTCATGTGCTCCTGTCAGCTGCTTAAACAGCTCCCTATTTACGCCAGACATAATGCCGGAAGTACAACTTTTGCCAGTCGAAAGATGGCTGGGCATTCCACGTGCATCAGCAGGGGGCGTTACCATACTATTTGTTTATTTCCGACTAGTTCTGGGAATTGAGCAGAGACTGGGGAAAGGTAAAGGCGGTGTGTGTTCACTTTTTTTCACTCCGCTGGAGGTTGGCAGTGTTTGCAGAGCACTGTGATGGCGGACGATGATGGTTTCGGCAACGGAACTCGTGTGTTTGACTTTTATCGGGTTTCGGTTACTCCACCGGGAGTGGGCCCTGTACCTTTGCAGTTGACCCCTGTTGGGGGAGGAAGCAATTGGGTAGATGCAAAAGCCATATGGCGGGAGATCACTTTGTCCAGATTAGATCAGCTGGTTTCGGAGCCAGGGCCACTTGCAGGAGTGTATGAAAACCTAAAGGTATGGTTACTTTTCAGAAAGTGGAAGTAGCCTGTTTGGTTACATGACCATAAGTAAGTCTTGTCTAAAGTACTTCTGCCATAGTAGTCTGCAGTTAATACTGAGTGAACGATCTTTGCTGTTATGTAATTTTCTAGTAATTGATATGTACTTTTATGGTTGACAGGTCTGTCACAGTCAATTTCAATCGAAAGTTTTAAAGTAAGGGCTGTGCAAGTAGATACTTGTAGCTAAATTGGTTGCTTTGAAGACCAACTGTTCTGGTAGTCTACCTGATAATTTTGTATTGCTGAAGACGTCTTGATTTTTTGCTTTGCTTTGCTTGCCATCAGTGAAATGCCACTGTCATGTTCGGTTTGACAGTTGAAGTTCAGTTAGAAAGCTGTCAGGGGATATTTGTCGTCTCTGTGAAGTATATTTTCTTTACAGGCAGTTAACTGTTCCAGTTGTATTGTAACTTCATGGAATATGAAATCTCACTCCAACTTCTTGGCCTCTTCAGAGGTGGCTCTTTCGTGGTACTTGAGTTTCCAGCAGTGTAGGTGATCAAGTTTAGCTCCACCCTAGTGCCTCTTGTACTTCGCTTGTGATGTTTCCCTCGAACATTACCGAAGCACTGATTAATTTATACATTTCCCATTATAGGCTGCAGTGTATATGGTCAGCATTATACCATGTTTTATAGCAGTAATTGGCAATTATGAACAAGAGTAGATCTTAGTATCTACTTGTAAAAGTTTAAAATAGTCTTGATGATTGTCAGTATTACCAGATGTGATTGACACCAAGGATGAGCTGTATTGTCAGTTTCCATAATATTTCATATTACACAATACTGCAAAGTATAATATGTAGTTTAGCTTAGTGAAATAAAATGCAGGTCATTTGTCATTATAATTTCAAAATGATTGCAAATAATCCCTTTTTCACAGATCTCCTGTTCCATGCATGGGGGAGCTATTGACTGCCCTAACCCTGCAAGTCCGTAATGTGTACATCTTTACAGAACCTGGAGAGAATGAGAAGGGGTATGGTCTGGTAAAAGAACTGTGCATGGTCGGATAATTGCTTAAGGCGCAGTTTGCATATGAAGCAGGCTGCCATACCCTTAGCCCCCAGTCTGGAAAACAGAAAACTTACACATATTACGGTGGTGGTGGGTGCCCTACACATGCATAGAAAAGCAACAGATTTGTGCAGAAGATGATGCATACTTATGTTACTGCACCCAAGTAATGAAGACGACCACTGAACTAAGTAAGATATGGCTGCAAATATGTGTACTTTAGAAGACTTTAGACTGTTATTTTCAAGTGTTAATTGCTTTGAATTGTAATAGAGGGCTTTTTTATTTTATTTATACAGAGATCCAAATAGGCATTTGTTGTTTCATATTGTGCATCCAGACTTTTTTCAATGCATAGGTTTGTAGTTTGTTGTGGTGGGTGTGTTTAGTGCATGGGCTTGTTTAATGTTTTTTGATTTCAGTGCTGGGTGGGGGTTTCCTACTATGTATCATAGTGGTTACTGTTCTCCAAAACTGCACAGTAATCTTGTTTTACTGTATTTTGTGTCTTGTTAACCCTCCTGGGCAAAACTTGTTTTCTGGGAGAACCTGAGGTGCAAAGGCCCTCAAGAGTAAATGATGATAATATGACGTAAAGTCAGTCACAGCTAAGAGCAGAACAATCAATAGATTTTTAGTTAGATCATTTGATCACAGCTTAGTAGATAAACAGTGGTTCAGTAAATCTTTGAGCACAGCAGTAATGAGAAGGAATTTTTTCTGTTTTATTATTTAATTTATTTTGTTTATGGGTAAGTGTACTGGTTGGTTAAAAGTGGTTCTTTTCATTAATGACCAAGTCTTGTTAAGTAACTTACTCAGAGTTGTACAGTAGGCAAGTACAATTTGATGGAATGTATAATAGCAACTGATACCCATACTGTTTTATGCTAAGCTGTCGGGCATGTATAGTAAATGTGGGTCTTTAGTCAAAAATGGATAAAAGTTGATTTGAAGCTTGCCAGGTATCGGCTGTGAATTGTTAATAATGCAACCTAGGTGAATGAGCATGCCAGCAAGTGGAAAGAGTGGCAACTTCCAGTTCTGCAAATCACATACTATTTGGGAAGTACAATTGAAGCATAGGAGCTTGTAAATTAACCACTTTGGCTGGTTTAAGGTTACTTTGAAATTAGTTTAGCCAATTTCACTTGACAAAGGTCGAAGTGAGGGTGTGAAAAGAAAAACTGATGCCGTGTTTTTGGAGACCTTAAGGCAGTAGTACTTCACAGCACAGCTCTAAGTAAACACTGAAGGTGAAATGATGCAGACAGACATGTATTCTGGGAATGCACGGTGTGTTGCATGTTTAAAAGAATAATATACTGAGGAAGAAGCCATTCCCAGCACAGCTGTTCACATCTGGCCATTTTAGAGTATAATAAATTGTAAAATTAAACTGTGTACTACATGAACTACAAAATGAACTGGCACCTCACCTAAGTGTCATGTTTAATCATACCCTCACCTCAGGCTTCATGCCCACTGAGTGGCGCACAGCTGCAGTTATCCCACTCCACAAGGGGGGGATCCATCTTGAATCCCGGGAACTACCACCCCATCAGTCTGACGAGCCTAATCTGCAAGGCCATGGATCGTATTATCATGGAACTTATAAACAAAGACATTGGCAACCTTAAAATACTGGACCCCACCCAGTTTGGGTTCGTGAAGGGCCGATCTTGCCACCTGAACCTGCTTGATTTCTTCGAATCAGTCTCCAGTGCCGTGGACGAGGGTAAGACAGTTCACACCGCCTATCTGGACCTCACCAAGGCCTTTGATACCATATCCCACTCTGAAATCATAGATAAACTTACTAAGCTGAGCATTAATCCCTTTGTCATTCAATGGGTTGCCAACTGGCTTACTTACAGAAGCCACACTGTAAATGTAGCTGACTCCAAATCCAGCTCCAGACAAGTGGAGTACATCAGGGTTCAGTCCTGGGACCTCTCTTGTTTGGCATCTACTTTCAAGTACAGGCCAACACCTAAGGGACTCTGGCTAACAAAGTTCGCAGATGACTGCAAACTGGGAGCCATTATTGAATCCCCAAATGATGTGGATACTCTGCAAAAGGGCCTTACAGAAACTGATGCTTGGTGCCAGAGCCATGGGCTCAAGCTCAATGCCAAGAAATGTATAGTTATTCCCTTTGGGAAAAAACATGTACCCGTGAATTGCCACATAGGTGGCAGTACACTAAACACTGAAAGTGTGATGAGAGACTTAGGGACACAGGTGGACAGTGGTCTCACCTTCAATAACCACATCACCACAACAGTCAGGAAATCCTTCTATCTGCACACCTCATCACTAAGGGCTTTTCATCCAGAAAAAGGTCATAGTCCCACTGTACTCATCCCTCATTAGAACCATTATAGAATACAACGCCCCATTTGGTATGTACCTCTCAAGACATCTGCAACAACTGGAAAGGCCGAAGAACTACCTCACTAAAAGAATCACAGGCCTAAAGCAGATGCCCTATGCTGACCACCTTAAAAATCTCCAGCTATGCTCTGTCGCATATAGTCTACTCCGAGGCGATCTCTGCTTAACATACAAGGCCATGTCAAGCCCAGAGCTGTTGGAGATGCTACACTTAAAGAAATCCCAATCCCTCAGAGCCACACGCTCCAGGGATCTAAACCTTGTCATCACAATAAACAAAACATGCTGGAAGGATAAGCTCCTGACCAGAGACTCCCCAGACTCTGGAATAGACTGCCCATACATGTCAAGCAGAGCGCCTCATTGGCCCTCTTTAAAAAGGAACCTTGATGATTGGATGGGAGAAAGGAAATTTACCCCGGGGATCACGTCAGTCACCCTGCTAGACAGGGGTCCAGGGAAGTAAATATTGTGGGGAAAAAAAACTTGATGCTTGGTTCTTTTTGGACTGAAGAGTCTGCTTGACACTATTTATCATTTTATATCAACGCTTGTGGGACTGCCTTAATTGGGCTCTGTACAACGGGGAATACAGTGTTTTTACTAGTTTGGTTTTTTTCTCCGTTTTCCATTGTGTGTTTTTTACTTGTGACGTTTTTCGATGGCTGTACAGGACACCCGAGGAGCCTCACAGCAGAGGAATGAGCAAACTTTGATCGGTGAACTCACTAGGCTCTTGCAAGCCTTCACGCAACCGGAAGCCAGTACTCCGTGTACGGAGGACTCTATTCCGTGCGCACAACCGGCACGAGGTCAACACGCTAATACTAGCATTCAAAATCAGAAAAATGGGGGAGCCACAGGGGTTTTAAGTTCACCGAACGCTGAATGGAGGGTTGGTGAACAAAACAGGATGGGATATAACACCAATGATTTTTTATTTGACAAATACGCAAACATTAACATATCGGACTGGTTAAATAAGAGTTTTGGGTCTGTGGAGCAGCGTAATGAGGGACAGAAACAGCAACCACAGGATACTTCGTATTCAGACAAATGTAAGCTGCTGAAAAAACTTATGTTAAAATGTAAAACTTAGACAACTGTTTTTTAACTGAGTGTGTAAAGAGAAAACATGTCCCTAAGGGACTTAGATTAAACAAATTTCCAAATGGTACTGTTTTGGGTTCTGCATTTTATAAAGAAGTTGTGGTCATTTTAAATAATTGTGGTTTAGCATTGATTAAGGCTATGATAAATAACAATAATGCACAGATTGATGAACTAATGAGTAAGACTGATAGTCTTAACAAAGAAATTAGTGATGATTTGTTATTTACTGTGAGGGAACATAAACAAAACTATTTTAGAGTACTGAATGATGTTGACAATGCTATGGCAAAGAATTATAAAAGAAAAATGGGCAAATTGGAAAGGGACAACTGGGCCTATGAACACCAGCAGGCCCTACCCAATAGGTAATAACACCAATAGTAATTATAAGGGATTTTCATATGGACATGCTAGGGGAAGGCCTCAACATGTTCATCAACATCAAAATAAACATAACAATAGATATCACCAGTTGGAACAGTGGGATAGTGATTTTAGGGTTAGTGGTGATACTAGTATAGTCACCGACAACTGTCACAGGGGGAACACAGACAATGAGACTGATGTCCCTTTAGAATTAGAGGGACCGAGAAGGTCCAAAAGATTACGGAAATTACATCCACATCCGACATATGCACAGGTCACCAACCAATATGCTCTGAGACAATAGGGGAATGCGCTGATACTAGTATAGTCACCGACAACTGTCACAGGGGGAACACAGACAATGAGACTGATGTCCCTTTAGAATTAGAGGGACCGAGAAGGTCCAAAAGATTGCGGAAATTACATCCACATCCGACATATGCACAGGTCACCAACCAATATGCTCTGAGACAATAGGGGAATGCGCTATTACCAATAACAACATTATTATTAACAGTGATGTTACCCTTGACATTATTAACAACGATGAGTTGGTTCTTATTAATCAAAACAGTTTGGTTAATGAACATCATGTGGACCAAGACGATAGGGAATTTAACAACGTACTTAACACTTGTACCCAAATATGTTCAACGATTTTAGACACTTCGTTTAATTCAAACGATGATAATGAGGAATTCAGTAACGTGATTTATACTACAAAAACTCGCAGAAATAACATTATGGTTAGACAGCCTGATAGTGAATTTTTTATTTACAACTACACTGATATGAACGTTGAAGATAGGCACTTTTCTTTATTCAAAAAGGGATTTACTTTTGTGCCTAACAGGAAGATAGATATGGCAGAATTAATTTTGGATATAAAATTATTTACTAGAAAATTAAATTTAGAATTTTTGGCCAGTTTGAACAGTGTTTCTGATGGTGACTATGGGAACACTACTAATAGACATACAGATGTTCTATCAAGGAGAAGTATATACAAACCCCCCTACAGAGTGACATTAATAATTTTGAAAATGTGGTAATTAATGAGGTGAAAACTTTGATTCACAACAGATATACATTTGTTAAATCAAACCTTATCACAGAAGAAAAACTAGTTTTGGATGAAATTAAACACAAATATCTGGATATCAGGATTATGAAACCTGATAAAGGGGTGGGGTTGTATTAATGAACAACTGGTTATATACAACAAAAATGATGGAAATTTTGAACGGGCATGGTAGATACACCATCATTTCCAAGAATGAACTTAACATTGCTTATCATAAAATTGATATGATTATAGAAGACAACTTTATGCAGGGTTTAATTGATGAAAAACTTTACAGATTCTTTAAAGTAGATAAACTATTTATATCGACTATGTTTTGTATTCCCAAGATTCATAAAAGTATAGACGATCCCCCATTGAGACCTATAGTGACCTCTGAGGGTTCTAAAACACAACCTTTAGCTATCTATATAGATACAAAACTAAAACCTTTTTATAAACTCTATACACATATTTTAATTGATTCTTGAGATTTATTAAAGAAACTAAACCAATTGTCTTTTCAATCTTATTATTTGTTCATGACTATTGATGTGAAAGATCTTTTTTCTGTAATTCCGCATAGTATTGGACTGGAATGGTTCGAATACATGCTAATTGAATTCAAATTTTTGACCAACAATGAGTTTAGATTGATACTGGAAAATGTAGAACTGGTTTTGAAAAACAACTTTATTTACTTCCAAGATGATATTTACCAACAGTTAGACGGTGTGGCAATGGGGGCAGCTTGCGCCCCCATTTTTGCCAACATTGTCATGTTATTTTGGGAACAACACTTTGTTTTTAATTCTACTTTTGGGGCCAACATAGTTAAATGCTACCGTTGTTTGGACGACATATTGATAGTGTGGGAAGGTACACACGATGAGGCTCTAAAAGCCTTAGATTATTTCAATGGTTCTACTTCCTTTTTGCAATTTACACACATATTCAACTTGGACGAAATACACTTCTTGGATCTAACCATCAAGAAGGATTATATAAATAAACCATTTGTATCAATTATATATAGAAAAGCATGTTTTTCGAACTCTTACCTTTATTATTCTAGCATCCATCCCCCATTACAGAAGAAGAACATAGTTAAGGGACAGATGGTCAGGGTGGGCCGGATGACAACTAAATATAGTGATTTGATTAATGAATTAGATTACATACACAAATTATTTTTGCAGAGGGGCTATCCTGATTCCATTATACTTCCCTTTAAACAAGAGGTTGCCATGGCTTGGGGAACCAAGTATATTCCCTTACTCAATACTGAAATGAGGAATGACAATACTGTAGACGAACATCAAAATTTTAACAATGACATTGTTCCCAATATGGCTTTAGATACACCATTTCTTATTATGACATATAATTCTAATACTAAACTAATAAGAAAAGCTATTAATAAAACATGGGACATTTTTGAAAGTATGCCAATACCTTGAACATATTTGATAGACATCTATGTTACAGTTTTAGAAGGGGACCAAATCTTAAAACCATCTTTGAGAGAAACAAGCAGGAGATGGATACTAGGAAAAAAGGTACTTTTCGATGTGGAAGATGCCCGCAATGTACATTTATAGCCAACATAGAAGAATTAACACTACCCACCATTCCAACTACAATAAAAGGGAAACATTATTATACTTGTTACACTAGTGGAGTAGTTTACTTGGCTTACTGTATTTCATGTTGGTGTTACTACGTGGGCAAGACAGAAAGACACTTGCGCCAAAGAATTTATGAACACATGTATGATGTCAACAGGAAAAAAGGAAACCAATGCCCTTTTTTGCCATACACAAACTTGTAAGGAGGCAAATTTTAAGTTTTGGATTTTGGAAAAGTTAGCTAGAAACAACAGAGGGGGAGACTGGGAAAACCAGTTTAGTTATAGAGAACTTATTTGGCAACTAAGGCTGGATTCCAATATACCCCCTGGTTTGAATGACCATATATCACTTCTACCAGCTTTAAAATTAAAAGCAAATAAAACCAAAAGAAAAACATATAACCACAAGAGATGAGTTTATCAATAGTTTATCAATTTTTTATTTATTTATTTATTTTTTTTTCATTATGATTTTTATGAAATTATAAATAATGTGTTACGACATTATTATATACTATTATATTGTCACATGACTTCAATTTCATTACTGCAGTGAAATTCAATAGTAAACTAACCTTAATTTTATTTTTATATTTAACATTAAATATCAATATTATTATTTATATTTATGTACACATGTTTTCAAGTTCTATTTGTCTAGTGATATAAACATTTTATTATTAGCAATTTGATTCTGCTAGATTTTTTATGAACAAATTCTTGTGGGTACTTAGTGGACTTCAGGGATTTTTACCTCAATACACATACATTTTACATAACTTCTTTATACATTAGGTACATGTGTTGAATGTATTTATTAACTTTTTTGATATACAAAAGATTCCTTTTACATGGTTTTTATGTTTTGGTATTTTATATCATTAAAACACAGATACAATTTATTACATGTGGATAAACTGAATGATACAACAATTATAGTTTTTTATTATGTACCTTTAAATCTATGTACTCTGTTCCAATGATGTAATTGAATTAATTAATTAACCAACTAATTTGTTATATACATGTGGGCTGTTTTTAATGGCAGTGTTATTCTGATGAAGTTTCTGTGTTTTGGAAATGAAAGCGCTTAATGGAATTACTGCTTTTTGTTAATAAACTTGATGCTTGGTTCTTTTTGGACTGAAGAGTCTGCTTGACACTTTATCATTTTACATCAACGCTTGTGGGACTGCCTTAATTGGGCTCTGTACAACGGGGAATACAGTGTTTTTACTAGTTTGTTTTTTTTCTCCGTTTTCCATTGTGTGTTTTGTACTTGTGGGGAAAAAGTAGCCAGTGAATTGTTATGGCTAGGTTTGTATAGGCCCTAGGGCCGATAGCCTAATACCAATCTATGAACTACCTAAGGGGTTGTATACAAATTATGCTGTTTGATTTACTTAATAGGTTTATTGTTACTGGGTTTTCCTGATGAGCTAAGGCCATTTTATCCAGGAAGCTTGGAGTGAAAAGTTCCAGTGATGTAAACCACATATTACGTAGTCATATGGGAAATCATTGGTATCTCAAAGCTGTTGCTTAGACAGGAGGTATGCAGGAATCTCTGTGTGTGTGTATGGTATTTATTTATTTTTAATTTTGTTTGTGTATGTATGTGGTATTTATTTATTTTTAATTTGATGGTTACTGGATCAATCTCTACCTGCTTACCAAACAAGCAGTGCTTAAGAAATACTGGGAAGTTTTGGCCACTGGTGAGACTAACATGCAAAGTTTTTTTTGTGCATGTGGGCAATTGTTAGAAATGGGCATGTTTGCAGTTACGGAAGTTAGAACCATGGTGTTTATAATTATGATGTGAAGTTCAGAGTGATAAAGCTGAAGGTGCAGTGCGGATAGTGCCAAAACCAGGAAGCTGAACAATTGAAGCTCAGTGAGATAGTTAAGTTTGGTAATGCTATACAAACTGTTGTCCTCAACCAGAGTGTTATTTATGTATATTTGTTAATTGATACATAATGTCTTTTCTGTTTACAACATACACGACTGGCTGTAGCAAATAACTCTCTTCAAGATCACCTGCCCCTATTACCTGCATACCTGTTTGGCTTAGATGGAATCTATGCTGCTAGTCTTTAGTAATTTTATCTCTTAATTTTTTTTTCCTGCCTGCTACCTGTTATTGTAGCCCCCTCCCTAGATGCTGTACACTTATTGCTAGCCATTTTTTGCTGACTTTTGGAAATTTAATAAAAACATTTTGGAAAAAAAAAAAAGAAAAATGTATATAAATTTTTATACTATTGAAATATATGCATACAATGTATACAGGTTAACAACAAGTAAAAACATCAAACACAAATAATAACAAAACAAACTATGTACAGGGGTGTCCAGAATAAGTGTATGATCATTATTGATATGCCTGTAATTTACATAATTTGTTATAGTCATTACTCTTCAATATTTCAGTTACTTTTTGCCATGCATTGTATACTGATGTAATTCTTTCAGTTCTTCTTGTAGCGCTCATTTTCAGCTGCGATACTTTCAACACAATATTTCTGTATTCTTTAAATGCTGGAGAGGGCTCGCACTTCCAATTCATTGTTATATCCTTGCAATAGCTAAAGGAGTCCATAGAATTGTATATTTTGCTTTTGGGATACAGTTGGGTATAGGTGCATTTAATAGGATCAAATATTTGGACAGCTGGAATTTATCATTAAAAAGTACTTGTAAAAACAATTTTTTTCCCAATAAGATTTGAGCAATTGACATTCATAAAACATATGCTTCCTGTCTCCTTTTATTTTATTTTTTTATTTTATATTTGTTGACCGGGTTTGCCTGACTGGGCTACAAATGCCCATTTTCAGCAGAGACCCGAGGAGAAAAGCTCCAACAGAAAGTAGAAATTTTACATATTGAATACATATAGAAATACATTCATCAGTACCACAGATTATTGCATTACCGTGCCACACATTACATTCATCAGTACCACACATTATTGCATTAGTGTCATACATTTAACTGTGGCAAGTGAAATACATAGAAATACATTCATCAGAGGGATACATTCATAATTACATGTTATATACATAAGGGATTAAACTGATCAGTCACAGCATGAAGTTGTGGGAAAGAGTAGTGGAAGCTAGGTTAAGAAGGGAGGTGATGATTAGTGATCAGCACTATGATTTCATGCCACAAAAGAGCACTTCTGATGCAATGTTTGCTATGAGAGTGTTGATGGAGAAGTACAGAGAAGGTCAGAAGGAGTTGCATTGTGTCTTTGTGGATTTAGAGAAAGCATATGACAGGGTGCCTAGAGAGGAGTTGTGGTATTATATGAGGAAGTCGGGAGTGTCAGAGAGGTATGTAAGAGTGGTAGAGGATGTGTAGAGTGACAGCGGTGAGGTCTGCAGTGGGAGTGACGGATGCGTTTAAGGTGTAGGTGGGATTACATCAAGGATCAGCTCTGAGCCCTTTCTTATTTGCAATGGTGATGGACAGGTTGACAGACGAGATCAGACAAGAGTCCCCGTGGACTGTGATGTTTGCAGATGATATTGTGATCTGTTGTGAGAGTAGGGAACAGATGGAGGAGACCCTGGAGAGGTGGAGATATGCTCTAGAGAGGAGAGGAATGAAGGTCAGCAGGACTAAGACAGAATATATTTGTGTGAATGAGAGGGAGGCTAGAGGAATGGTGAGGATGCAGGGAGTAGAGGTGGCGAAGGTGGATGAGTTTAAGTACTTGGGATCAACAGTTCAGATTAATGGTGAGTGTGGAAGAGGGGTGAAGAAGAGCATACAGGCAGGATGGAGTGGGTGGAGGAGAGTGTCAGGAGTGATTTGTGACAGACAAGTACCAGTAAGAGTGAAAGGGAAGGTCTTCAAGAGGGTAGTGAGACCAGCTATGTTATATGGGTTGGAGGCAGTGGCATTGACAAAAAGGCAGGAGTCAAGAGCTTGACTTGGCAAAGTTGAAGATGTTAAGATTTGCACTGGGTGTGTGACGAGGATGGGTGACAAGGATGGACAGGATTTGGAATAAGTATATTAGAGGATCAGCCCAGGTTGGAAGGTTTGGAGACAAAGCCAGAGAGACAAGATTACGTTGGTTTGGACATGTGCTGAGGAGGGATGCAGAGTATATTGGGAAAAAGATGCTAAGGATGAAGCTGCCAGGTAACAGGAAAAGAGGGAGGCCTAAGATAAGCTTTATGGATGTGGTGAGAGAGGACATGCAGGTGGTTGGTATGACAGAGCAAGGTGCAGAGGACAGGAAATGGAAACAGTTGATCTGCTGTGGCGACCCCTAACGGGAGCAGCCGAACGAAGAAGATACATAATAGAGCAATAGTTACATAGCTGAAATATTCTACTAGTTATGTTTGTACAGTGATGTACCAAGAGAAGATCTTTTTTTTTTTTAATTTTAATTCTATTTTATGAGGTGTTATGTACGATCTTTGTATGAATTTCCGTGTTAAAAGTTTCCACCCTAGTGAAAGAGATTTGTAGAATTAGTTTTTATCTCTGTTGTTTGATAATTGATTATTAATTGCTCTATAGTAAAAGCATGCTTTTTTATGCTAAATTTTTTTATCGTTTAGTTTATAAATAAATGATGCGTATCCTTTTCCCAGTAATAGGTTGTTTTATTAATATCACGTGGTCTATAAATTTAGGAACATGTTGTCTAATTGTTAACTGCATGGTCTCTAGTTTGCTTAATATGTATTGTCTTATTTCCTGTATAAGTAGCCACAAGTTATTATCCAAATTAAATTTCCTTTTAATTTGATCTGTTGTTAGGACTTGTCCACCAGTTGGTGCCAATAAATCAGTTATTTCTTGTCAAGGATCTTAACTGTTTGTATCTCATAGGTTTTAATATATATTTGCGTATATGCAATTGGATATTATAAAAATAACCATGCATTTATATCTGGATTGTTATTTGTTAAGTAGTTTTTAATACATATGTTCTGAATTTAGAACTTACATTTTTATGCTTATTCTCTGTTATGCATTCTCTTAGCATCCAAAGAATTTCAATTATTGTATCCAATTCATTTGTTATTGTAATTCCTAGGTATTTGATTGTGTTATCAGTAGGTATAAATGTATGGTGTTCCTTACCTAAAGCTTTCTTACTACTATTTATAAGTAATATCTTTGTCTTTTTTTCATTAAATTTGAGACCTGAAATTTTCTGACAATATTGGATTAGATCTAAAAGGGTTTTTACTTGCTGACATTTTGAGGTACAGTCACACAGATTTTAATCAGCTCTGCATTTGTTTATTTCTTAGTCTGTGCTTGTCTGTCATTTCAGTTTGGCTGTATTGTTTACTTGATATTACTTTTCTGTTTAGTTCCCACTGTGCTTGGTCAGGCTGATTCATTCCTGCTGACACGAAGGGCTGTGACCCACTTCTCTTCCCTCCCCGCCAATTCCCTAGCCACACCCCGTATGTCTTAACATTTATACCACTGGCTTCCCACTCACTTGTAGAGTAACTGCTGTATGATTTTATAGGTTCAAAGGTAGGTACTAGGCTATTGACCCTAGGGCCTACGTAAGCCTAGCTAACAAAGTTCCTTGGCTTTTGCCACCCAAGAAAGTTATTTTCCTGTGCCCCTGTCGAGCATAGCCACAGAAGAAATCCCCGGGGTGAATTTCCTAATTCCTGAGTGATAATTAGGAACTTTGCTTGACATAGATAGGTAGCTTGTTCCAGAGTATGGGAAGTCTTTGGGACAGGAATCTATCCCTCCAGCATGTTCTATTTATTGTAGTGACAAGGTTTAGGTCTCTAGAGCGTGCATCCTGGAGGGATTGGGATTTCTTTAGGTGTGGCATGTCCAACAGCTCTGGGCTTGACATAGCTTTGTATGTTAGGCAGAGATCACCTCGGAGTAGGCGATATGCTACAGAGTAAAGCTGGAGTTTTTTGTGACGGTCAGCGTATGACATCTGTTTGAGGCCTGTAATCCTCTTTCTGAGGTACTTCTGTGACCTTTCCAACTGTTGCAGATGTCTTGTGAGGTACAGTCCAAAAGGGGGATTGTACTCAAATGGGTCTAATGATGAGTGCTGAGTAGAGGGGAACAATGACCTCTTTTTCCCTGGATGAGAACCCTTTCGTGATGAGGTGTGCCATGTAGAAGTATCTCCTGGCTACTGTGGCGATGTGATTATCAAAGAAGAGACTACTGTCCACCGTCTCTTATCACACCTTCGGCATTAAGAGGACTGCTGCCTATGTGGTACTTCATGGGAACCCAAATGGGATGACAATGCACTTTTTGGCATTTATCTTGAGGCCATGGCTCTGACACCATGCATCTGTCTCAGTAAGGCTCTTCTGTAGGATGTCCACATTGTTTGGGGACTCTACTGTGGCACCTAGATTGCAGTCATCTGCGAAATTCATCAGCCAGAGGCCATCTGTGTTAGTCCTTACTTCAGAGAAGGACCCAGGACTGAAGCCTGTGGTACTCCACTTTTCACTGGTTTGAAGTTAGATTTGGAGTCTGCAGCTTTTACAGTGTGAGTTCTCTCAGTTACCAGTGGGCAACCCATCTTGTGACGTATGGATTTATACCCAGTTTAGTGAGTTTATCTATAATTCCAGAATGGGGGATGGTGTCAAAAGCCTTGGCGAGGTCAAAGATAGGCTGTGTGAACTGCCTTACCCTCTTCTATGGCTTTGGCGACTGTTTCAAAGAAGTCAGTCAGTTTCAGGAGGCATGATCTGCCTTTTACAAACATGAACTGGGTGAGGTCCAGAGTTTGGAGGTTACCTGTGTCTTTGTTCGAGTTCCATGATGATGCGTTCCATGGCCTTGCAGACCAGGCTCGTCAGGCTAATAGGGTGATGGTTCCTGGGGTCCATGGTGGCTCCCCCTTTGTGGAGTGGGATAACTGTTGTTGTGGGCCATTCAGTGAGTACAAAACCTGATATGAGGCTATGATTGAACATGGTGCTTAGGTGGGGGGCCAGTTTGTTCTGAAGTTCATGTAGAACGCAGCCTGGGATGTTGTCCGGTCCCATGGAAGCTGTGTTCTTGGCTTTGGAAAGTGCAGTTTTTACCTGCGTAGTTGTGATTGCAGGGGCGCTGCATTCTTCCAGTATAGATATGGGCCCTTTAGGGGGTGAGGGGGGGGGGTCCTATCAGCCAGGATGTTGGCAATATCAGTTGGTTCGGTAATTTTCGTGCCATTGTGCTGTAACTCGGAGCAGACCTGGGTATTGCCATAGAGATTCTTGACATAGTCTAAGGACAACCACGAAGCATTCTATAGCTATCTTGTTTTCATAGCTAGCTTTGGGGGATTTTATGTGGGATCTCAGTTTCTTACTGAGGCTGACCAGGGAGCTCCTTCACTCATGGGATTTTACTCTCTTCTGCAACAGTTTCTTCCTTCTGTTGTAGAGTTTGTTTATAGCGGGAGACAACCAGATTGGCTTCCTTTTTTTGGAGGATAGCGTCTTGGTTCTGTTAGGGATAACACGATCCATGTTATCCATGCCCTCGTGTAAGTGCGTATAGAGTGCATTTGTGTAGGATTCTGCAGTCATAACTGCATTGCTCATCTGCATGGATGTAGTGAAGTTTGCCACTTCTGTCTTAAGAAGCATGAAGTTGGCTTTGGAGAAATTATTTACATTGGTTTCCTTAATGGGGTGGGGTGGGGTGTGGATATCTATGGTGATTAGCTTGTGGTCTGATCTGACCAACGAGGAGTTGAGTTCAGGTGTGGAACACTAGTCACTCATGTTGGTAATGACTAGGTCTAGGATATTGTTGCCCCTGGTGGGGGTGTGGATAAGTTGATCCAGGGCATTGGAGTTTATGAATTCTAGAAAGTGTTGAGTGAAGGAGTTGGTACATGAGTAGTTTTCCCAGTTAATGGTGGTGGTGGGGGGGGGGGGCTAGTTGAAATCGCCCATTATTAGGGTGTTTGGACCATAATATTTTCCAGTACATCAAGAAAAGAGGATTGGGAGTCCTTGAGCATGTTGGATCTGCAGCAAGCTACAGTTTGGATTGCAGTTTTGCCCAGAGTTAGTTGCACTTGGATAATTTTGGATGCATTATGTTGGGCAACTAGCCTGGAGGTTTTGATATGCCTAATGAATATGGACCCATCTCTGCCTTTGGTGTTCCGGTCCAGGTTAGATGGCCGAAAGGTATGGTATGAGTTATAGCCTGGTAATGCAGGGGTGCTGTCCAGAGCCTTGAACCAGGTTTTAGTCGCAGCACGGATATCAATGTTCTTGATTTGAGTGCCTCGAGTGAGTGCATTTTGAGGTTTCTGAGGTTTAGACTTCTAGCGTTGAGTAGTATTACCCTCAGTTTTTGTTTGCCTGTACCTGCTACAGTGGTGGGTTTGTCATTTGGACCTTGCCTAAAAATGGCACTATAGGGGCGGCAAGAGTCTTGGTCAGTATCCGGAATCCCAGCAGCGATAAGTGCAGGCCATCTCCGGCAGGCATTGTGGCCTGTCGACCATGTCGTCCCAGGCAGATACTGGATCCCCTTAGAATGACACCAGAAGCTTAGCCAATTGTTGAAGTCAATCATTTTGTCCTTGTACTGTGGTGTCATTCTGGGTGAAGGTAGGATGTTACTCAGGGCTAGGGTCATACCTGCCTGGATTACAAGATCGGAGAGCTCTTCCATGTCTCTTTTCATGTAGTTCAGAGAGGTACGTCTCCGGTAGTTCACACCAACATGGACAATGACTGAGTCATATTTGTATTTGTTGTGGAGTGATCTGAGTGCGTGGCTTATGTGGCTGATCCTGGCACCAGACAGGCAGCTGATGGTAACCTTCTTGTCTAGTCTGGCGAGTAGAACATCAGTGTGCCTGACTATAGGCACCTATGACTAATGCATTTGGTACGTTGTTTTGCCTTATGGGCTGTGGATGAGTGGCAAACTGAGTCTGTGGGTTATAGGCCTTTTGGGTTGTGTTGAGGGATGGAGATTGCTTGTGTTTCTGCTTTGGAGGTCTCTGTTGCTTGGGCAGATTATTATTGAGAGCCTCTGCAAATGTTTTTGTGTATGTGTGAGTTTTGGTGGTGTAGGTTTAGTGGGTGGTGTAGGTTTAGTGGGTCTATGTGACGAGTGTGGTGTGATACAAGTGTTTACCTTCTCCTCTTGACTGACGTTCATTCTTGGGATGAGAGCGCTTTGCTTCCAATTTGGCTAGATAAATTCATCTTTCACAGGTTGTAGTGTTGGGTGGTAGGAGAGGGTTGTCTGTGTACATGAGGCAATTGCTACATTGCCCCAAGATGCCAAGATTCATCAGGTAGACAGGAGAGAACACTGGGAGCTGTCCCTTGGACATGCCTGGGTAAGAGAACACTGGGAGCTGTCCCTTGGACATGCCTGGGTAAGAGAACACTGGGAGCTGTCCCTTGGACATGCCTGGGTAAGAGAACACCGGGAGCTGTCCCTTGGACATGCCTGGGTAAGAGAACACCGGGAGCTGTCCCTTGGACATGCCTGGGTAAGAGAACACCGGGAGCTGTCCCTTGGACATGCCTGGGTAAGAGAACACCGAGAGCTTTCCCTTGGACATGCCTGGGTAAGAGAACACCGAGCTGTCCCTTGGACATGCCTGGGTAAGAGAACACCGAGCTGTCCCTTGGACATGCCTGGGTAAAAGAACACCGAGCTGTCCCTTGGACATGCCTGGGTAAGAGAACACCGGGAGCTGTCCCTTGGACATGCCTGGGTAAGAGAACACCGGGAGCTGTCCCTTGGACATGCCTGGATAATCACTGTTTTCCTCTAGACAAGTGAGGGAAGCAAGTACTAGAACTGTTTCCCTCTAAGCAACTGAGGAAGATAAGTACAAAAAACTGTTAACCACTAGGTAATGAGGAAGGTTGAGTGCTGTAGTAATTTGTAGTTTATTTAGTGCTTACAACAGTTTTGAACCAGGGCTAAGCATGAAAATGCAGATTCAAGTGCTAAAATTAAGAATCTGGCTAGTTCTAAGGGAAAAACTGAAGAGCAGACTTTATGGCGCCAGGAATAGTTTAACAATAGCTAAGTGGCACTGAGCGATGCGCAAACTCGCAAACACAGGTTTTTAACTCGGAAAGTTGAAAGGGATAGAAATCAGCCCAAAAACGGCCAATAAGGTTAATCTCAGAGCTGGAAACCACTCCCCTTGCGACATAAAGGTTGTTCTAATGCTTACCACTCTCACTGATAAGCAGAAAGACCTCCCACTACCACAACAAGGTCTGGACCACTCAGAAACACAGATTAAAGTCCTGAAACCAGCAGATCTGGAGTCTGGACTATTTTAGTATAGGAAAGGGTGGGAAACGAGCAGTACAGATGGTATTTTTTTGTATTTTTAAACATTAGTCCCGAGTCTTGAACCAAGGAGTCCGTACACCATAGTCAAAGCAATTAACCAGTAAGCCATTGCTTATTTTTATACATTACACGTCACAATCGAGTATTATCGTTTTCCTTGCATCTGTTTTCCATAAAAGATCAAAAATATCTTTCATGCCATTGTATGACCTCTACATACAAAACAAGTTCTAATTTTACCAATTTGGATGTGACTCCTTGTCATTTTACTAGTGGGAATATTTCATATATTTTCCTGTCTAAGTTACCAAGGCAAAGCACTTTGTTTCCTGCACTTTATACAGGTTACTTTATACAGGTTAGTCCTGTTGAGTTGATCTTTTAAAGGACAAAAACATGCAACTCTAATTTTATTTGCAGACGTGCAACTTAATTCCAGACTCTCAATACTTGTCTGTTGCCTCTTTTATATATTTGTAGTGTAGATAACAAATTATCACAATTAGAGTCTCTCAATATAGTCCTAAAGTTATTGCTATTACTGACCCTTGGCATAAGGATTCATCTGAATTTCTCCCAGTTTTTCCACTAATTTGTTGCATATATTTTTTAACAATAGAACAAACCCCAAACAAGGTGGCAATGTTCTTAAAAATGACCGGTAAAGAAGCAAACCTTTATTCCTCTTTATGTACACAGAATAAGTGCTTCACAGGTAATGGTCCCCAAATGGACTATCTTTCAAATGCTTTTGAGAAGGCATGCAAACCTTTTTCTTACTACTATATTCACCAGGAACTTCCATACAAATATTTGAAACCATTATGTTCTTCAGTATACAAAAGCTAAGGAGGTCGATTATTTGTGCATATCTGATTTGGAACTCTTTCAGAGATCCCCTGGATAGATTATTTAGCCTCTACAACTTTTCTCATATGATTTAAATGTGGTTCTAGAGTACAAGGTGTTCGTAAATAGTCTTAAGTTGATTCACTCCTGGAACAAGAACCTCTGCAGTGGACTGGTCTCCAATTTATAAATGTACCGACCCCACTTTTGACTTATTTTCTTTTTAGTATATACTTAACTTCTGTTCAAGAATAGCATATTTGATCTAGCACTGCAGCTTTCAAATTATCCGATGTTCTCTGGATTTTCATTTTCTTTTAAGGACACGTACAGCATGGGTTGAGTGGAAAAAAGATTCTAATATCTCCACTAAATACCTTAATGTGAGATGACTGAAGATGAGGTTTGGCAGTAGAATTGGGCATTTTGTTTACTCCAGAAGGTCCTTGTACTATAGCCGTTAATGTTTTAATACTTAAGACTTGTACATGCTCATCTTGTAGTAACTGCCTTCTCTGTAGTCAAAATATTTCATCACTTCAAAACATAGAGAGGAAGATACTTGGATCCAGCAGTACGGGATGTTACTGCACTATTTTTGCAAGAGCCAGATGGCTCCCACTATCTGCCAAGTTATCTTAACTTGCTTAACTTTTTTTACTTTCAGACTCCTCAATGGTAGATTTTGCTGTCCACTGGCAAGTAGATTAATTGTTCATAATTATTCTTATAGGTTCATATGTTCATAGGTTCGTACTAGGCTATCTGCCCTAGAGCATTTATAAGCCTAGCCAGAGTGTGTGTGGCTTTCGCCACCCCTTGGGATGAGAATACTATGCCCATTTAGGGTTTAGTTTACTGTGCCTCTGTCTAGTAGTGACACAGAGATGACCCCCGGGGTAAACCTACGATCTCCCATCCACTCGTCAAGATTTCTATTGAAGAGAGCTAGTGAGGGGCTCTGCCTAACGTGGACTGGGATTCTGTTCCAGAGTGTAGGGAGCCTCTGGGTTATGAATCTGTCCCTCCAGCACGTCCTATTTATTTCTGTGTTGAGGTTCAAATCTCTTGCCCTCGTGGCTCTGATGGATTTGGATTTTCTGAGGTGGAGCATGTCCATTAATTCCGGACTGGACATGGCCTTGTACGTCAGGCATAGATCACCTCTGAGTAGGCGCTATGCGACTGAATAGAGCTGGAGTTTCTTCAGCCGGGCAGCATATGACATATGTTTGAGACCCTTTATCCTCTTGGTGAGGAACTTTTGGGGTCTTTCCAACTGCTGCAGGTGTCGGGTAACATACATCCCAAATGGGGCATTGTACTCAATCATGGGCCTGATAAGAGAAGAGTACAGGGGCACAATGACCTCTCTTGATCTGGATGTGAATCCCTTCATGATAAGGTGGGCAATATAGAAGGTCTTCCTAACCACCTTGGCAATGTGAGTGTCAAATGAGAGGTTACTGTCAACTTGGGTCCCTAGGTCCCTGATTACCTCTTCCGTACTTAATGGATTACCACCTGTGTGGTAATTTGTGGGTACTTTGTTTTTCCCAAAGGTTATGAGTATACATTTTTTGGCTTTCAGTTTAAGGCCATGGCTCTGGCACCAATTATCCGTTTCTATGAGGCCTGTCTGAAGGATGCTTGTGTCCGCTGGAGTATCAATTATGGCGCCCAGTTTGCAGTCATCTGCAAACTTTGTCAGCCACAATCCTCTTATGTTTGCTTGCACCTCGGAAAAATAAATGCCGAATAAGAGGGGTCCCAGGACTGAGCCCTGTGGGACACCGCTTGTGACTGGCTTAGAGTCTGACATGGCTCCAGCAATTCTGACCTTGTGGGTTCTGTCCTTGAGCCAGTTTGCAACCCATCTTGTTACATATGGGTTTACATTTAAGCTGGTGAGTTTGTCTATGATGCCCGAGTGGGGTATTGTGTCGAAGGCTTTTGCAAGGTCAAGGTAGGCTGTGTGAACTGCCTTACCCTCATCAATGGCCTTCGTGACTGTTTCAAAAAAGTGGACCAAGTTCAAAAGGCAGGATCTGCCCTTGACAAAGCCAAATTGGGTAGGATCCAATGTCTGTAGGTCCCCAATGTCTTTGTTTATGAGTTCCATAATGATCCTTTCCATAGCTTTGCAGACCAGGCTCGTCAAGCTTATGGGGCGGTAAATTCCAGGGTCCGTAGAAGCACCGCCTTTGTGGAGTGGGACCACTGTTGCTGTACGCCACTCATTGGGTACGTATTCTGTAGTAAGGCTAAGATTAAACAGCAGCCTTATGTGCGGATTTAGTTCCTCTTGGAGTTCATGTAACACGCAGCCCGGGACACCGTCCGGTCACATTGATGCAGTGTTTTTAGCTTTGGAGAGGGCGGCTCTCACCTGGGCATCTGAGATGTTAGGGAGGCTACACTCTGCTGGGATAGATATTTCTCCTTTTGGGGGGGGAGGGGGCGGAGAAATTTGCACTGAACCTGTCTGCCAGAATGTTGGCAATGTCTGTGGGTTCAGTGTATTTTGTGTCATTTTGGACTAACTCTGAGCATATCTGGGAGTTTCCACCCAGGTTTCTAACATAGCTAAAGAAGGCCTTGTGATTGTCTTTTGTGCCTTTTGCGATTTTTCTCTCAAAGTTGGCCTTGGATGATTTTATGAGTGATTGTAGTTTTTTGCTAGTACTGATCAGAGATGCCTTCCCTTTTAGGGATTTTGCTCCGTCATGTAGCAGCTTCCTCCTCCTGTTGTAAAGTTTGTTAATGGCTGGGGTCCACCAGACAGGGCGCCTGTCTTTGGGGGAATGGGTCTTGGTTTTATTAGGGATTGCATGATCCATGCATTCTTGAAGGTGCCCGTAGAATGCATTTATAAAGGATTCAGTGGTGTGTGTTGTGGTTTCCACTGGCCCAGGGGCCTTGAAGGATACCACTTCAGTCTTAAGAAGTGTGAAGTCGGCTTTTGAGAAGTTCTTCACTGTGGTATTTTGTGCAGGGGGTGGGGGCGGGATGTGGATTTCCAGTGAGATTAATTTATGGTCTGATCTCACCAATGAGGGGTATACTTCCGGTGTGGAACATTTTGTCCCCATGTTTGTGAGGATCAGGTCTGGTATATTATCTCCTCTTGTGGGGGTGGTGACTAGTTGTTCCATCGCATTTGAGTTTATGAATTCTAGGAACCTTTGGGCTAGGGTGTTGGGGCTTGAGTAATGTTCCCAGTCTATGTTTGGGTAGTTGGAAGTCTCCCAATATGATGGTATTTGGTGAGACATTCATACTCTCCAGTGTCTTCAGGAAGGCTGAGTGGGGTTCCTGAGTTTGAGAGGGTGGTCTGTAGCATGCTGCAACCTGTAGGGCAGTTTTGCCTATGGTTAGTTGCACCTGGATGGTCTCCGATGTTTCGTGCGTTGCCACTAACCTATAGGTGTGGGTATCTTTGATGAATATGGATACTCCCCCTCCTTTTGTGGTTCGGTCCAAGTTTTGGGTCCGGAAAGCATGATACGAGGTAAAACCTGGTAGTGCTGGGGTGCTCTCAGGAGCCTTGAACCAGGTTTCTGTCACAGCACAGACATCGATGTTCTCCATATTGAGAAGGGCCTCGAGTGCGTGCATCTTGAGATTGAGACTTCTGGCATTGAGCAGCATTACCCTTAGTTTTTCCTTTTGGTGTTCTAGGGTGGTAGGTTTAGAATTTGAGCCTTGCCTAAAAAGGCACTATGGGGTGGCAGAGCCTTTGCCAATATCCGGAAGCCCAGGGTGACAGGTGCAAGCCGTCCCTTGCAGAGCAGCGTGGCTTGTCCAGCATGTCATCCCAGGCAGACAGACATTGGATCCCCTTTGAATGACACCAGAATTTAAGCCAATTATTAAAGCTGATCATCTTATCACTGTATTGTGGCATCATTCTAGGTGAAGGTAGGATACTGCTCAAGGTCAAGGTCATACCTGCCTGGGCTACATAATCAGAGAGCTCCTCGATGTCCCTTTTCATGTAGTCCAAGGAGGTACGTCTCAGGTCGTTGACACCAGCGTGGACAATGACCGAGTCGTACTTGTACCTGCTGTTGAGAGACCTGAGTGCTTGCGTTAGAGGAAAATGTGGTTCAAGAAATCCCAAGGATCTTTTCGTGACACTCGTGGTGAACAATCCCCCCCCCCCCCCAGGGCAGAGGGGTCAACTCATATGGAAGACGCCCCTTTCGGGGTAGAGGGGGTCTGCGTAACCAGGGTGCTAGAGATTCTTTCTCAGGCAGACCTTACCATCGCTCCTGAGCAGCAGCCTGATTACTTTCCTCCGGAAACAGTCGGGGGTCGTTTTTCTCTACACCTACCAACCTGGCATCTTATTACTACCGATGTTTGGGTGCACCGAATAATATCTAGAGGCTACCAAATACCATTCAATTTAATTCCCAGACCCATCAAACGAATCCCCCATGTACCACACAATCACAGGGAATTAGCAGCCTTAGAAATAAAAAGCTGCTAAGAAAAAGTCATCCAACCAGTCCCACCAGAGCAGACAGGATCCTGGTTTAACTCAAGGTTCTTTTTAGTGCCAAAAAAGACAGGGGACTGGAGACCAATCCTGGATCTCAGCCTATTGAACAAATCAAACCTCAAAAATTCTGGATGGTCACGGTACAGTCCATTCTTCCCTTCCTAGGGAGGGATAACTGGATGTGCTCTGTAGACCTCCAGGAAGTGTACTACCACATAAAGATGGATCACCACTCCCGGAGGTTTCTCTGCTTCCGGCTGGGAGCCAATCTCTCTACCAGTTCAGGGCACTGCCATTCGGTCTCTCGACAACCCCCCCCCCCCTCGAGTGTTCACCAAATGCATGGCAGTTGTGGTAGCTCATCTTTGACTACAAGGATTCCAGGTGTTTCCCTATCTAGACAATTGGCTCCTTACTGCTCTGACCAGGAATCTCCTAGTCCGCAGCCTCTCTTACACTCAGGGTCTCACTCTCCGCTTGGGGATTACAATCAACAAAGACAAATCTCAAATGTTCCCAGTGAAGACACTGGAATTTATTGGAGCGGTCTTCGACACAACATCCTGTCAAGCTTCTCTCCCCCCTCACAGGCTTTCGAAAATAAGACACCAAATCCAAGACCTTCTTCCTCAGACCTATGTGCCAGCACATCTTGTACTGCAACTCTTAGGCTACATGGCAGCTGCCATTACGTTAGTACCACTGGCGAGACTGCACATGAGAATCCTGCAGTGGCTCCTTTCCTCACAATGGTCGTTTCTAACTCTCCCACTCGACCACATGATACGTCTTACAAACCGCTGCAAGAAAGAAATGCTATGGTGGATGAAGCCACAAACAAATCTTTGGTGTCGACCGTTCTGTCTTCCCTAGCCCACGGCCATGGTGACCACAGACACTTCCCTGTTACGGTGGGGGGGCATTTCCAGGGAAAGACAGTCCAAGGCACCTGGTCCCCCATGGAGGCCAATTTGCACATAAATGTCCTGAAACTGAGGGCAGTTCTCTTAGTGTTGCAAGCATTCCATGCATCCCCTACCCTCTAGGACCATTGCAGTTCAGTCAGACAACATGTTTCACAGCCCGTGGATCCTGGATCATTCCCAAGACCTGTTATCTCATCCTCAGGGACTGATTCATCCGAACCTCCACAGTCTCAAGCTCACAGCTTGGTTCCTCCACTTTCAATAATTGCCAAGCTGCCTGACATCCCATCTCCTGTTCGTGAAATTCTTCCGGCTTCACACAAACCTTCCACCAGGAAAGTTTATTCTAATAAATGGACTAAGTTCTCTATTTGGGCCAAAGATCAGATCTTAGACCCTTTCTATATGCCTATTCAAAAGATCCTACAATACCTGACTGCTCTTTTACATGCAGGAGCCTCAACATCGACGATCACTATACATTTAGCAGGTATCGCAACTTTTCATAATGGACTTGATAATTCTTTGATTATGTCACACCGCCTATGCAAGACTTTTTTGAAAGGAGTATTACATGTTAAACCTCCGGTCAAGCCTCCCTTAGAACCCAGGGACTTGACTTTGGTAATTCAGTCTCTCAAGGTCCTCCTTTCGAGCCCTTTGAGTCATGTTATTTAAAATTTTTGTCATGGAAAACCTTACTTCTAGTAGCACTTACCTCAGCGAGAAGAGTAGCTCAGCTGCAGGCCTTGAGTGTCAAGAGACCTTACTTGATTTTCCACGCAGATAGGATTTCCCTTCGTACTGACCCTTCTTTCTTGTCCAAGGTAATTTCTGGATTTTCCATTAACCAATCTATTGAACTGCCGGTTTTCTTCTCTCAGCATTCTAATAGAGGGGAGTACCTTTTGCACACACTTGATATACATTGGCAGCTTTGTTATTTGCACAGGACTTAATCTTTCAGGAAAACAGATCAATTGTTTGTGACCTTTGCTGGACCCAGATTGGGTAAAGCTGTTTCCAAAGTGACTTTATCCTCCTGGCTTAGAAACGTCATTATCTTTATCTACCAACAGAATAGGCTATCCTTGCCTTCCAAAATAAAGGCTCATTCTACCAGATCTATGGCTACTTCTGTAGCATTTCATTCCAGAGCTTCTATGGATGATATCTGTGCAGCAGCCACTTGGGCAAGACCTCATACCTTTCTCTCTCATTACATATTGGATTTGGCCTCCAGGGGACGAGTATCTTTTGGATCTATGGTGCTCAGGAATATCTCTCCGTAGGGCCACCCAGGACTCAAGTAGCTGGGGACTCTGTCCTAATAGTAATTTAATGAACAAAGATGTACAATATCAGATAAAGAAGTTATGTCTTACCATAATGTTCCATCTGTGTTGTAGATCTTTGTTCATTCATTACTTCCCGCCCTCCTTCCCCCTGCTTGGACTCCTGGTGGACTTTAGGAACGCCTGGTTAGGGTATTTGCTCAGACAGAGCCTTCTACTATTTTTTCTGTTTACTGCATCTGTTATATAGGGGTGGGCAAACTCGATCTGGAGTAACTAGGAGAGGGGCATTATGGGTAGGTCTTGGCTGAGAGTTTTTGGCTGGCGCGAGCTTGGAAACGGCCGTATTGGTTTCAAAAATGGAACCAAGGTCCTAATAGTAATGACTGAACAAAGATCTATAACACAGATGGAACATTATGGTAAGACATAACTTCATTTTTCTTCAAATGTGTGCCAGTGTTTTGGAACAGCCTACTTGCAGATCTTGCTACTGTACAGGATCTCACACTATTAAAAAAATAAAGGAGTATTTGATAAAATAATTTCAATACACCTGTTTCAAGGGTGCAGGTTAACTCCTCCTCTCTTATTCATTTGTTATAACTACATAGAATTATTTATTTTGTTAGCTAGACAGATTTTAAGCAGTTGTTTCAATGACTGACATTTCTTGCCTATTAGTTGGTTTGTTTGCAATGAAAATTACTATTGTTTCAGTTGCTTGTACCATATTGTTTTACTTTTTTCTTATTTTGTATGTTGTGTTACATTGTGGCCTGGTTAGAGACCAAAACGTTTGGTGTACCAATTCCCTAACACAGTTAACAAAGTTTAGCTAAATAAACTGGGAAGATGAAATAGTCACAGTACCATTTTCAGCCAAACAAACTGGGGTCATAGGGCAAGAGACATATGCGTAGCATGCAATAATAACACAGTCATTGAAGAGTGTTTTGCTTTAATAATACAGTAAGCAGCAACACTTCACAGTGGCAAGAAGAATACAACAGGCAGTAACTTATTACAGTACTATAAATTAGCAATATAAATTAGCAAGCAGTAACATATTGAATGCTATATTTGGAAGAGGTAGTTGAGAGAGAGCGAGAGAAAACAACCACCCAGTAAGAAGAGATTAATTAAAAAAAAAAAAACAGAATAACCATGTTGTAAGAAGGGGTTGCTTAAAGAATCACTGAACTGATTTGATCTGATTGGGTGACATTGCTCCTAAAACTGGAAAAAGAAGCTGGTTCTAGACTTGAGAGAGGTATTGTTCCCATATGCTTTTAGTTTGTAATGTAATGAGAGCAGAGAACCTGCATAGGAGCTATTCATAGGTAGTCACTAAGCATTCAGTCCTGGAGACCAGTGAGGGACCTATCCCAGTTTGTCAGTTATCCCAGGGGACTCTCTGGTTAAGTTCTGTGCTTAAGAGTCACATAGTAGACAAATGGAGACTGAGGAAGCCAAACAATGGACTACAGGAAGTAGCTTGTTAACAGCAGATAGCCTTAATCCTCTGTGCTACCTGCCAGACAAATTAAACCACCCCCTGTTTGGAGATGAGCCATGATCATGATAGGCAGGGTTACTCGCCACTATTGTGATGATTATATGTTTGAACACAGATGTCTACTCAGGGCATGTATTGTGTTGGAATGTTTTCTACAGATATTGTACAGGAATTCATAAGCAAGAATTAAATGCAGAACTGTTATCCTGTTACCTACGCTTTACCTGATGCATTTGCATCACACTGTGTTGTCACCTGTAGCATGCCTAGCAATGTTTTGGAACGGGTATTCAAGTTGTTATACCCGATGGTAGATTCTTTAACTGGTGATGAAACTAAACTAGAGAGTCAATATACCACGGTAAGGTGGCAAGTCTGTATCTGGGGTTAACATTGATCCAAACCAGAAGTAACAGCTCATGAAGTGGAGGTTGTTACCTGGGAACCCTAAAGACACCTTGGTGGTGATACTACTGTGCATAAATCAAATAATGTTTGTGTGGATGTTAAGTCTCTGACACTGTCATGTATTGCTTGCTTGTGGCCAAAATTATGAGCATTTTAATTATGATTATTTTATTCTTCTTGTCTGAAGAAGTCTTTAATGAGTTTGGGTGAAAGCACTAACATTTGTTGAAGAAAAAATGGTTTGTTGTGCGGCTTATTCTCATTTGTTTTAATTAAGTTATATGATGAGGTGTGTTTCTGAGATTATTTTTTTATCAATAAACTATGACTGGGTGTGGTTATCACAAGCTTTACCCACATATGTTGAGACTTCAAACCTCACCAACCGTGGATAAATCTTGTGATACTCCCATGCAGAAGTGGGCTGTTGCTGTTGTACAGTGACATTATTTAAGAAAGAATACTTAAGAGTTATATAAGAAGGGTGTTCTGCTTTCTTCATAGTTTACTGTGGGACTGCACATGTGTTTGTTGTGGGTGTCCCTTTAATTGCACAGTACATTAGTGCAAGAGAGTAGAGACAGATGAGAGCACTTTAGTAGTTTGTGTGTGTTGCCTGTCTCTGTTATAGTGGGAACAATAGAACCCTGTGAGGCATTATTCACTGACAGAATTCTTCACCGATTAACAGGAAAACAAATATTTTATGAGGATCAGGGCAGAAATGTGATGGAAAATTAGGGACATTTTGAAAAAGTGTGGATGTTGTGAGAAATAGTTACTGACTATATGATCAATTGCACTGCCTGTGAACTGTCTAGAGTTTTGCAGAGCATCTCTGATTTTGCCCTTCACTTTATGCGGACTATGCCAATAGGATGTCCTGCTGGTCGATACTTTTAGCAGGCAAACTTCTTTCTGTTTGTATATGCTTAGGTTTACAGTGGGCACACTGATTGGACAGCACAGTCAGCATTCAACTTTTGGAATGTTAGTGACCTTTTATTATATAATTGTTTGTGTGTGTGCATGTGTATGCCATCTGTGTCCCTTGCAGAGCATGATGATTTCTTGACTAATTTCTAAGGTGTAGCATTCAGTAAAATACAATCCACTGTAAGGAATTTTAGCTACCTATCTCTTGACTAAGTTGCTCAATGTCAAATAAATGTCTCGGTATTAATTGACCCAGATATGTCTGTTTTAGGATTTTATCAGAGTTTTGTATTAGTTCCTGCTTTCATGGACGGATACCAGTAAATGCAGAAAAAATACTTTTACTGGAATCGCAAAATTAGTAAAGCATACAACAAAAAAAAATAGATACTACTTGGCTTTCGAGATTTACCCTAGTCGGTTTTTAATTTTTTCTTTTAAGTATAAAAACTTCTGATGTGAAGTTGTTAATCTCGCCGATTATTCTCACTGATGGGTTGGAGCCGATCCTCGGCTCCGACACAGTCGATAGCAAGCTCAAGGTTTGCCAGTAGCTCAGGACCAGCCCCTTATCCCACCATGCACTGCTAGAATTACCTCAGATCTAGTTTGCAAGAGAGATCTCGGTGATCCAGGTAGCTCGGACCATTTTACAAACAGCAACTTTTTAAAAAAGTTTTCTTTTTTAATATATTTATGTAGTGTTAGTTTTATTATTTTTTGATAGTTTAGTTTAAATTGTTTTAAATTAGGGACTTGGCTTTTTAGTTTGTGTGGGCCTTTAGCCCTTCTTCCTACTATTTATCCCTTTAGCAGTTAGGAATTTTTCTGTGGGACTCTTAGTCCCATATTTGTATTATATTTTTATTTATATATTTTATGTATGTGTGTATGTATGTATATATATATATATATATATATATATATATATATATATATATATATTACTGTTGTAGATAGTGCCCGGGTTGGGCTTAGTTGTTTGTGAATCTGTTTACTGATGTTCTTCATTCCACATTGCTGCAGTCCTAACCATTGGGTAGTCCGCTGTCCAGTCGGCCCGAATACCAAAGTATATGGCTGACGTCGGTCAAGGCGCATTAGACTGATGTCAGGGCGTCAGGGTACTAATCGCATGACCGGCGTCATATCCTCAGTCTTTTTGCCGCATGGTCGATGCAGAAGCAGTTTTGCGAGTGCAGGTTGGCGTTCTGAAAACTTTCGAAGTCGGAGTTTCAGACCGAATCAAAGTTGGCTAAGTACCCGTTGGGAACATTTTGTTTTTCTTGCCTCAGTATTTAACCGGATGTCAGAAAAAGTGAATAACTGTATTTCTTGTGGGAAGCAGATACCTCATAGAGATTACCATACTTTGTGTATACCTTGTTTAGGGCCTGAGCACGGCGTTGTTGGTTGCCGCTCTTGTGCTAGATTTAACAAACGCACTATTAAGAGAAGGTTAGACTGTGCCAGGTTAGTGTTTGGGAAGCGTTGTAATTATAAAATGCCGTCGGATGCTCCGGCGCCGCTTAATCCAAAAGCGCAAGGACAAAACAGCAAAGCCTAGGGTTGATGAACCGGCAGTCCCGGACGTCGGTTCTTTAGAAGGCTCAGTGGAGCCAGAGGTTTTGCCAGGAGTTTCTTTGGAGTCTCAGGCAGAGACTTTACTGTTACAGGATGTGCCCTCTCAGGAGGTAGGCCAGGCTGAGGGGGCCTCTCAGGTAACTGTTCTTCCCTCTCTTTCCAAGGTAGTTAGAGCCTCTCCTTCTGTTTCCAAGACTTCTTTGAGAGGTAGGCCAAGTTTAGCTTCAGTGGGGGCTTCTCCTAGCACTTCAGGTTCTGTGCCTAAGAAACATATGCTTAAAATGGCAGAAGATTTAATTACTATGATTAGAGGCTCTATGCCCCCTCCTGATAAGAGGCCTAGGGTGGAACCTGAGTTTGAGAATTTTGAACAGTGTTCAGAGGCTTCTGAGTCTTCTGCGGAAGACTTGCAGGAGTATCCTCCTTATTCTGATTCTGATGTGGATGATTCCACTCCTACAGCTTCTCCTCCTGAGGATTTCTCATTTTCAGAGACTCTGCATTCCATGAGGGAGCACTTTAAATGGGAAGGCCAAGATTACTCTGATTCCAGGAAAAGGCTTAGGGAATTCTTATTTTACCCCAGCATAGGCCCTTAGCTATACCTCCTGTGTTGAATGTGGTGGAAGATGTTTTTGCAGAGGCTTCCCTGAACCCTGATTCTTTGCCTCCTGCCCTGTTAAACCTGATAGGTACTATAGGGTGCCTGAAGCTCATAAGTATCTGTTTAAGAGTCCTAGGGCAGACCCGAAACTATTTCTCAGGGGCCTAAAGGTGTTAAGGCCTCTGTTGTTAAAAATCCTATTCCCACTGATAAAGAGGCAAGGGCTTTGGATAGGTGGGGAAAGAAAGTGTATACTTCTTCCACTTTAGCCATGAGAGCGTTGAATTGTCAGTTTCACATGCTAAAATATCAAAATTATCTCCTTTCACAATTGAAATCTAAGGTGGATGCTTTGGCGGAAGGTATAGAGTGTAAAGAGTTGCTGGATTTAGTTCATGTGTCTGAACAAGTGGGTAAGCATTCTTTGCAATGTGGTTTTGATGCTGTGCAGGCCTCCTCGAGGGTGGCTGCCACTAGTTCTGTTCTTCGCAGGCATGCCTGGTTGAGGGATCAGAATTTAGCAGAGCATGTTAAGACTAGGATTTTGGATGCTCCCTTACAGTCTGATGTGTTATTTGGTTCGCCTGTGGAAGCAGTTTTAAAGAAAATGGAGGACAAAGCTAAGTCTATGCAAACTGTTAAAGATTTTTGCAGGTGCAGCCACCAAGTTTAGTAGAAATTGGCCTACTAAGGGATGGACATATCCTGCTTATGATTCTCAGTCTAGCGGTAGGTCTAGGCGTGGTAGGGACAGAGCTCAAGGTTCTTTTAGGCCTAGAACAGGGGGTTCACCTGCTCAGACCTCTGGTGAGGGCAGGGGTCAGTCCTTTCGTAAACAGACCCAATGACCTGCCTTTTCAGCTGCCAGTAGATTCTCGTCTGGCAGCTCCTTTGGGAGGAAGACTGTCTCTTTTCAAAGGAAATTGGGATTTAATCACTCAAGACAGATGGGTGTTGGATATCATTCACCAGGGTTACAGGTTTTATTTCCATACATTGCCCCTTTCAAAGGCATGCCAGCCGTTCCACCTCCACAAAGGAAAGAGGCTCACAAGCAAATTTCTCTGTTACTCCAAATAGGGGCCATTCAGCCAGTCCCTGTACCAGAAAGGGGCCTAGGATTTTATTCTCGCCTGTTCCTAGTACCAAAGAAGGGGAACACGTGGAGACCAATTTTGGATTTATCTATCCTCAACACTTATCTGGACATTCCCAAGTTCAAGATGTTGGCGTTACAACAGCTTTTACCTCTGCTGGGCAAAGATCATTGGATGGTAACTTTAGATCTCAAGGAAGCTTACCTTCATGTGCCTATAAGACTAAGTTGCAGGAAGTATCTGCGTTTTCGAGCTGGAAATTCTCATTATCAGTTCTCTGCATTGCCCTTTGGCTTATCTACTGCCCAGAGTATTCACAAAGGTTCTGGCTCCAGTGATAGCTTACTTCAGGCGAAAAGGAATTCAAATCTATCCTTACTTGGGCGACTGCCTGATTCTGGCTCAAGAAAAGGTGGACCTTCTACAGCATCTGGAATATGTCATAGCAGTGCTAAGATGCCTAGGGTATTCTGTGAACGAAATAAAGTCCAGTCTAGTACCCTCTCAAGACATGTGCTTTCTGGGTGTGAGACTGAATACAGCAGCCCAGATGGCCTTTTTAACCCCGGACAAACAAAAGAATCTTTCCAGTTACTTCCATCAACTATCTCTTCAGTCCGGGCTGACTGCAAGGACAGTCCTTCAAGCCTTAGGGTTCATGGCATCTTGTATTCTGGTGCTTCCCAATGCCAAACTGCATATGAGGAAGCTGCAATGGTATCTCAAAAATGTGTGGACACAGCACTGCCAGGATTTGGACACTGTCATTCACATAATACCTTGCATTCAAAAAGAATTTTTGTGGTGGGCACAGGAATGTCACCTAAACAAGGGACTCTCTGTGACCCGGCCAGAGGCGAGTCAGATTTTAACGACAGATGCCTCGGACATTGCTTGGGGAGCTCATCTAAATGGAAAGTGGATACAAGACAAGTGGCCTGCCAGACTACAGCATCTACATATCAACATGAAGGAGATGTTAGCAGTCCAGTTTGCATTAATGGCTTTCAAGGAGTTACTTCTTCCTGGGCAGGTGTTGATTCTAACAGACAACACAACTGTCATGTGGTACATCAACAAACAAGGGGGAACACATTCTTATCGTCTATGCAGGCAAGCAATGATTTTATGGGAGACTGCGCTCAGCTCGCAACTAACTCTTCAGGCAACGTTTCTGCCGGAGGCACAGAACTCCTTAGCAGATGTGTTAAGCAGGCAAATCATGGATCCCCACGAGTGGAAACTGGATCTTCATGTATTTCAGAAATTGACAGTGTCATGGGAACTCCAGACATAGATCTGTTCGCTTCTCCACTAAACCACCAGCTGCCAAAGTTTTGCACAAAGGGGTTTCATCATACAGCTTGGAAAGTGGATGCTCTTTCTTTCAGTTGGAAAAATCTTCATGTGTATGCCTTTCCACCTCTGCCTCTTCTCCCAAAGGTGCTCCTAAAGGTCAGACAAGACAAGCCAAGGATGATTTTAATAGCTCCAGATTGGCCTCGGCAACACTGGTACCCACTACTAAGGAGTCTGGTAAGGAAGCCTCCATGGCCTTTACCTTTGATTCCACACCTGTTATCTCAGAAGGACGGTCACCTACTCAATGTCAAGCTTCACTCTCTTCATCTAACAGCCTGGCATATTCTGTTTTGAAACACAGCAGGTCTCAACTTCCTCAACAAGTTTTAAATGTGATTATGGAAGCCAGAAGACCTAGTACAAGGAAAGTGTACGCAGAAAAATGGAAGAGATTTTTATTTTGGAGTGCAGCAAAGAATTTGGAGATTTCTGAGCCTAATTTGAGTGTGGCTCTTCAATATCTTACTGAGTTATTGGACAAAGGTTTGTCCTTCTCTTCCATTAAGATTCATGCTGCAGCAATTTCAGCTCACTATGATTGTGACCCTCCATTGTTTCGCATCCTTTGTTCAAGCAGTTTCTTAGAGGGGCAAAGAATATAAGACCCCAATAGAGCTCCTACTCCTGCTTGGGATCTCAATTTTGTGTTGGAAAAACTTACTCTACAACCTTTTGAGCCTGCGGCTACTGCTGAATTGAAATACTTGTCATGGAAGACTGCTTTTTTGTTGGCTATTACTTCTGCAAGAAGGGTTTCTGAGTTGCAGGCCCTTATGGCAGTAGAGCCCTTTTGATTTTCCATAAGGATAGGGTATCATTACGTACTAATCCTTCCTTTATGCCTAAGGTGGTTTCTAGTGTGGCTTTAAACCAAACTATTCATTTGCCTACCTTCTATGCAGATCCCCAAAATAAGGGAGAAAAGATTTTGCACACTTTGGATGTACATAGGCAGTTACGTTATTATTTAAGCAGGACTAAGGATTTCAGGCAGTCTCAGCAGTTGTTTGTTTCTTTTGCTTTGGGTTCTCAGGGCAAGCCTGTGTCTAAGCAAACTATTTCTAAGTGGATTGGGTTTTGCATTTCATTTTGTTATTCCCATCATGGCAAGGAGATTCCAGCTGGGATTAGGCCTCATTCCACTAGGGCTACTGCCACTTCTACAGCATTTCTAAGGGGTGGCAACTAAGGATATTTTGGAGGCAGCTACTTGGAGTTCAGTACATACTTTCTCTAAGCATTACCACCTTCCTCTCTACTCTAAATCTAGGGCTGGTTTTGCCACAGCTATTTTGCAAGGCATGTTGACAGCTCCTGCTTCCTTATGATTTGCCAGCCTCCCTTACCTCTGCTTTGGGATTCTACCCAATGGTTAGGACTGCAGCAATGTGGAATGAAGAACATAGTACAGTTTTGTACCTACCATAAATGTAGATGTTCGAGGATCCACATTGCTGCAGTCCAATTCTCCCTCCTTCCCCTCTGTGTTTAGGGGTGGTGGTGTGGGTTAGGCTATATTCTTGTAAATTTGTATATATTGTATATATGTTTGGTGCAGGGCTTTTTGGTGTTTTTGGTTTAGGCCTTGTCTTTTTAGGGTCTTCTGACATCTGGGGCAAGAAAAGACTGAGGATATGACGTCGGTCATGCGCATTAGTACCCTGACGTCCTGACATCAGTCTAATGCGCCTTGACCGACGTCAGCCATATACTTTGGTATTCGGGCCGACTGGACAGCGGACTACCCAATGGTTAGGACTGCAGCAATGTGGATCCCCGAACATCTACATTTATGGTAGGTACAAAACTGTACTTTTTTTTCTCAGTATGTCAGAGGATAGGGAGAAATCCCATCCCAAATCGGGTTTTAAAAAACGCCCAGATTGTGGGCAGAAAATGTCCATCACTGATGGACATATTCAATGTTTCTACTACTTGGGGGCCACGCACCTCCAAGACACCTGTAGCATTTGTCACTCCTCCTCTTCAAGAGTACTCTTGGAGAGAAGGAGGAAACCTATAGACAGAGGACTGCTACAGCAATCTTTTTCAGAGGTTTTGAATAGCCATGAAGGTGCTAGTATGTAATCCAAGTCTTTAGATAAGGTATCCAAAAAAGGCTAAAATTTCAGAAGGAGGGTCATCGGTTCCACAGTCATCGGAGCAGAGTGTATCTTTGATTTGGAGCCAGCTTTCAGTATTGGAGCCAGTCTCCGAAGTTCCTTATTCAACTCTGCTCCAGTCAGCACCTTCGGTGCATTCAGCTAAGTCTTCAGTCAGCCTTTCGGATTTGGACATGGATCGGCTAGTGCAGAAGCTTTTACAGGCACCAGGACTTGCCAAATTGTTGTCGGGCCCAACCAGATTGTTGGTGCCGAAGACCATGGAACCGAACTTGTCTACTTCTCCCCCGGGCCGTACTGGACTCTCGGAGCTGAGGGAAGTCGAACCGATGGTGGTTGGACCCTTTTAGCCGATATCCACTCCGGGTTATCGGCTCCATCTACTCTGATGTCCTTGGCCGACCGAGGCTCTAGGAGCCGATGTTCTCCAGTCTGGTCAGGGGAGGATAGTCGCACTGACTTGTCGGTGCCATCTCTCCCTCTCGGGGCTTCGGGTCGGATGGGCTCGGCTCCTACCTCAGGCTCAGAGCCCAGGGTTTTGGTGCGGGAGGATCGGACGGCACTCTCGCGTCCGTCCACTCCTTCTCGTCAGAGCCATGGTTCCTTCGATGTTATGAGGAGTTTTGTCTCCAAAGACAACATCAGCATTGGTTTAGCTTTCCCTCTCCCTCCTGTGTCTACTTCTGCATCTACCGACCCCTCTAAGCGTAGAGACCCTGAGCCTCAAGTACCCCCACAGGGTGTCCCCTGCTCTTCTGAGACCTCCCCAGACCCTCCCAATGAGGAGGTGCCCAGAAAGAGACTGTGCAAGAGGAAGCACTTAGACTCCCCACAGTAGTCTTTGACATCTGACATGGACTTAGATGAGTCAGAAGGGTCCCCTCGGTCCCTCTCTGAGGATATCTCTTTTGCAGAGATACTAGAGATCCTTAGTCAGTGGGATGACTGGCAGTCCAAGACCCCTACTGAGGATGAGTCTGTGCTCTTGATGGCTTTTGGGTCTCAACCTTCCACTTCTTGTGTGTCTCCGCCTTACGACGAGCCATGGAAGTGATCTCTCGTAAGGCGTGGGAGTCACCGGAGGCCATGGAACCTGTCCCTCGTAGATCCAATAAATTCATATCTGCCCCAGTCGATAACCTTTTTTGACAAAAGGAGTGCCTGTGAATGCCATGGTGGTGGCTGCAGCCACCAAAAAGGAAGTATCTGAGACATCCTGTTCTATCCATCCCCCTAACAGAGATTCTAGGGTTATGGATAGATATGGGAAGTGCATGTTTAGTTCAGCGACTTTTTCTCTGCGATCACTGAACTACTTGACCCATTTTACAAGACTACAGAGAGATCTCCTGAAAGAGCTAGGAGATACTCTCCAGGGTACAGTAGCTGCAGGAGTGGCCGACAAAGTCAAAGTCCAGCTCGCTACCCTTAACTCAGTAATGAACTCATCAATGCGTCTCATATCCTATGCAGCTGATGGTTCGAGTAGAGCTGCTAGTTCAGGCATTGCTCTTCGCAGACAAGCCTGGCTGCGTCTCTGTTCCTTTGCGAAACCCTTCAAGTCTTCTTTTATTAATACCCCATTTGATGGCTCATCACTGTTTGGGCCCAAAGTAAAGGAAACTTTAACCAGGGGTGAACAGGAAGGCAAGACTTTATCTGCCGTTGGGGTCCGCTTTTCCACTCCTACTCGGCCCTACCCCAAGGGCCCTGGGGGGGGGGATAACGGAAGATGCCGCCCCCGTGGCAGACGGGGTCCGCAGCAACAGGGTGACAGGAGTCAGTTCTTTTCACTCAGTGGTCTACGGATTCTTGCAGGAGAGACCTTCAGTGGTGGTTGACATCTCTTCATGTTACCACGAACTAATAAATCCCAATCACTGTTTTCCAAGGAAGACTTCCGCTCGGAGAAGAATCACAACTTATTTATTACCAAACAACAGGTAACACGCAGAAATACACACAAAAAATACGCCAATAATCCGGTTAAAGCTTTCATCTGCTGCCATGCAGATTTCATCAGAACCAGTTAAACAAATACTAACAATCTATTTAAACAGTTTTTGGCGCCAAAGGAATCATTAATTGATCACAAATTGTTTGTAAAAAAACATACTTTTAAAATACTTTTAAAAACATTTTAAAATACAATTTACACCTATAAATGTTCAATTTGTACAGTTTACATAAAACCTGCTCTCCTTTTGAAAAAATGCATGTAATTCATTGGGTGCATGTTATAGATACTTCTGGGAAGAATATCTAATAATTTAAACAGTGACAAGAAAATAATGATTGCCATTCTTAAAAGTACACAATATTAAAAACAAAAATGGTGTGTTTAATACATCTGCCTGGTATGATACTACCATGAAAAACAACCCTAAAAGATGTATGTGTTTATCTATACATAATGAAGCCTAATGAAGTTATAAAACATGAAAGGAAAATATATACATATAGTGTAAGCTGACTGTCAAAATTAAATTAATTGTGACAATAGATGTGTTGTAAATGAATATGAATAAATATAAATGTAAATGATGAATTTGATTGCATAATGTAAAATATATACAAGTCCATAGTGTGTATCAATGAATAAATAAATAAATAAATAGGTACAATGTGCCCATAGATAAAAATAAAAATGAAAATAAAAATGTTGAAGTTTTAAAAACTAAGTCAGTATAAAGAGGATGTTAAACATCCAATAAAAGAAAGGTTTAATGCTTATGAAATCGTTGAGTCCAGGATGGGTGGTGGCATCACATATTATTTGCCATTTACTTTCTAATAGGGCAAGATAAGTTTTCCAATTGCCCTTTAATTCTATGTTACTTATCTGGTCAATAATGCTGAAAAGGAATCTATGCTCAGGACCTCTATCCAAAATATTCTTACTAAGGGCATTTTGGCGTCCTGTTTCTTGATCTTGTATAAATGTTCAGTATATTCTTGTTTTAGGTTTCCTTTCAGTCTTCCTATGTAATATGCATCACATAAGATGCATTTGGCAACATAAACCACTCTTGAGGTGTTACAATTCCTCCCAAGCTAAACAAGTGTCTTCACTGTATTGTTTAACCTAATAACATTAACATTGTTGATTTCTTTACATTGCTTACAAGTCCACACTTTCCTGTTGATGTATACTTCTTGCCCTCATTCTTCTTTTCCTTGTTACCTTCTAACATGTTTTGATATTTGCGGAGGTCTTAAACACAAATTTAGGAAGTGGGCCTACTATTTCACTAACTTCATCGGATGTGGTCATGAGGTTCCAATGCTTGTAAAATATATCTTTGATGAGATTTGTGTATGGACTATACATAAGGATACAAATATTTCTATTTTGGTCATCTTTTTTATTCTGCAGGAAAGGTTTCCCTAACAAAGGTGAAAACTTTTTACCCCATTCATTTTTAACATAAGTGATGGTCGAATTAAGCATAGCCTCGGGATAGCCCCTATTTAGAAACATATTGTGGATGACATTCATTTCTTGTTCCATAATTTCTTTAGTGGAAGACATCCGGGCCGCTCTAATACATTGGCCCTTGAATACACTTTTGAAAATATGAGGGGGGTGGCAACTTCCATAAATTAAGTAGTCATTCGAAAAAGTCTCTTTCCTATAAATTCTCGACTCAAATTCTCTGTCATTAGAACTAATATAAGTGTCCAAGTAGGGGATACCATTCCTTTCAAATTTATAAGTAAATTTTAAAAAACTGGTAGTATTATTCAGATAGTCAATGAAAACCTTAATTAATTCAATAGGTCCATTCCAAAGAATAAACAAATCATCTAAATACCTTGTGTAATAAACCATATATTTATAAAACTCACTGGGAAAATAAATTGGGATTCCCATTCCAACATGGAGATTGGCATAAACTGGGGCAGAGGCCCCATGGCAACCTAATTATTCTGTCTAAATAGTTCCCCTTGGAACTCTAAAAATTGTAGTCAGAACCAATCCCATTATGTCCATTATGAGGTTTATTTTGTCCCAACTGAGAGCAGAGTGTTTCCTTAAACTGTTACAAAAAAATTCCAGCCCAATCTCTTTTGGTATACTGGAAAAAAGGTCTACCACATCTATTGTTAAAAAAGTTAACTCCTTTTGCCACACCAGAGGGGTCAAATTGGCCAAAAAGTTCCAAGAGTCCTTAGTCAAATGATTTACGTTATTGTAGGTGTGATTTGTCCAAGCATCAATACTAACCCCTATGTTGAAAGTTTTAGATTTTGAACCAGAAATGATTGGCCTAAAAGGAGGTTTTTGGAGGTTCTTATGTAGCTTCGGTATCCCGAATATAGTGGCCATCTTTGGGAATTCTTCCCTAATGAACTCATATGTGTCGTTAGTGATCCTATTATCCAATAAATACTCTTCAATGGCTAAGTCAATCGTTTGTAACCAATATTAACCGTTAAGGATATTTCATCATATTTGCCAGAATTATGAAGAATGTTATGAATCTCCTGGTTGTAGTCATGAGTGTTATAAATGACAATCCCGCCTCCTTTATCTCTACAACCTTTTTGAGCCTCTTGGCTACTGCTGAATTGAAATACTTGTCATGGAAGACTGCTTTTTGTTGGCTATTACTTCTGCAAGAAGGGTTTCTGAGTTGCAGGCCCTTATGGCAGTAGAGCCTTTTGATTTTCCATAAGGATAGGGTATCATTACGTACTAATCCTTCCTTTATGCCTAAGGTGGTTTCAGTGTGGCTTTAAACCAAACTATTCATTTGCCTACCTTCTATGCAGATCCCAAAATAAGGGAGAAAAGATTTTGCACACTTTGGATGTACACTTAGGCAGTTACGTTATTATTTAAGCAGGACTAAGGATTTCGGGCAGTCTCAGCAGTTGTTTGTTTCTTTTGCTTTGGGTTCTCAGGGCAAGCCTGTGTCTACAAACTATTTCTAAGTGGATTGGGTTTTGCATTTCATTTTATTCCCATCATGGCAAGGAGATTCCAGCTGGGATTAGGCCTCATTCCACTAGGGCTACTGCCACTTCTACAGCATTTCTAAGGGGGGTGGCAACTAAGGATATTTTGGAGGCAGCTACTTGGAGTTCAGTACATACTTTCTCTAAGCATTACCACCTTCCTCTCTACTCTAAATCTAGGGCTGGTTTGCCACCGCTATTTTGCAAGGCATGTTGACAGCTCCTGCTTCCTTATGATTTGCCAGCCTCCCTTACCTCTGCTTTGGGATTCTACCCAATGGTTAGGACTGCAGCAATGTGGAATGAAGAACATAGTACAGTTTTTTAACTACCATTAATGTAGGAGTTCGAGGATCCACATTGCTGCAGTCCAATTTACCCTCCCTCCTTCCCCTCTGTGTTTAGGGGTGGTGGTGTGGGTTAGGCTATATTCTTGTAAATTTGTATATATTGTATATATGTTTGGTGCAGGGCTTTTTGGTGTTTTTGGTTTAGGCCTTGTCTTTTTAGGGTCTTCTGACATCTGGGGCAAGAAAGACTGAGGATATGGCGTCGGTCATGCGCATTAGTACCCTGGCGTCCTGACATCAGTCTAATGCGCCTTGACCGAAGCGTCAGCCATATACTTTGGTATTGAACCCGACTGGACAGCGGACTACCCAATGGTTAGGACTGCAGCAATGTGGATCCCCGAACATCTACATTTATGGTAGGTACAAAACTGTACTTTTTTTTCTCAGTATGTCAGAGGATAGTGAGAAATCCCATCCCAAATCGGGTTTTAAAAAACGCCCAGATTGTGGGCAGAAAATGTCCATCACTGACGGACATATTCAATGTTTCTACTACTTTGGGGCCACGCACCTCCAAGACACCTGTAGCATTTGTCACTCCTCCTCTTCAAGAGTACTCTTGGAGAGAAGGAGGAAACCTATAGACAGAGGACTGCTACAGCAATCTTTTTCAGAGGTTTTGAATAGCCATGAAGGTGCTAGTATGTCTTCCAAATCTTCAAAATCCAAGTCTTTAGATAAGGTAGCCAAAAAAGGCTAAAATTTCAGAAGGAGGGTCATCGGTTCCACAGTCATCGGAGCCGAGTGTATCTTTGATTTGGAGCCAGCTTTCAGTATTGGAGCCAGTCTCCCAAGTTCCTTATTCAACTCTGCTCCAGTCAGCACCTTCGGTGCATTCAGCTAAGTCTTCAGTCAGCCTTTCGGATTTGGACATGGATCGGCTAGTGCAGAAACTTTTACAGGCACCAGGACTTGCCAAATTGTTGTCGGGCCCAACCAGATTGTTGGTGCCGAAGACCATGGAACCGAACTTGTCTACTTCTCCCCCGGGCCGTACTGGACTCTCGGAGCTGAGGGAAGTCGAACCGATGGTGGTTGGACCCTTGGAGCCGATATCCACTCCGGGTTATCGGCTCCATCTACTCTGATGTCCTTGGCGCCGACCGAGGGCTCTAGGAGCCGATGTTCTCCAGTCTGGTCAGGGGAGGATAGTCGCACTGACTTGTCGGTGCCATCTCTCCGTCTCGGGGCTTCGGGTCGGATGGGCTCGGCTCCTACCTCAGGCTCAGAGCCCAGGGTTTTGGTGCGGGAGGATCGGACGGCACTCTCGCGTCCGTCCACTCCTTCTCGTCGGAGCCATGGTTCCTTCGATGTTATGAGGAGTTTTGTCTCCAAAGACAACATCAGCATTGGTTTAGCTTTCCCTCTCCCTCCTGTGTCTACTTCTGCATCTACCGACCCCTCTAAGCGTAGAGACCCTCAGCCTCAAGTACCCCCACAGGGTGTCCCCTGCTCTTCTGAGACCTCCCCAGACCCTCCCAATGAGGAGGTGCCCAGAAAGAGACTGTGCAAGAGGAAGCACTTAGACTCCCCACAGTAGTCTTTGACATCTGACATGGACTTGAGTCAGAAGGGTCCCCTCGGTCCCTCTCTGAGGATATCTCTTTTGCAGAGATACTAGAGATCCTTAGTCAGTGGGATGACTGGCAGTCCAAGAACCCTACTGAGGATGAGTCTGTGCTCTTGAAGGCTTTTGGGTCTCAACCTTCCACTTCTTGTGTGTGTCTGCCTTAAGACGAGCCATGGAAGTGATCTCTCGTAAGGCGTGGGAGTCACCGGAGGCCATGGAACCTGTCCCTCGTAGATCCAATAAATTCATATCTGCCCCAGTCGATAACCTTTTTTGACAAAAGGAGTGCCTGTGAATGCCATGGTGGTGGCTGCAGCCACCAAAAAGGAAGTATCTGAGACATCCTGTTCTATCCATCCCCCTAACAGAGATTCTAGGGTTATGGATAGATATGGGAAGTGCATGTTTAGTTCAGCGACTTTTTCTCTGCGATCACTGAACTACTTGACCCATTTTACAAGACTACAGAGAGATCTCCTGAAAGAGCTAGGAGATACTCTCCAGGGTACAGTAGCTGCAGGAGTGGCCGACAAAGTCAAAGTCCAGCTCGCTACCCTTAACTCAGTAATGAACTCATCAATGCGTCTCATATCCTATGCAGCTGATGGTTCGAGTAGAGCTGCTAGTTCAGGCATTGCTCTTCGCAGACAAGCCTGGCTGCGTCTCTGTTCCTTTGCGAAACCCTTCAAGTCTTCTTTTATTAATACCCCATTTGATGGCTCATCACTGTTTGGGCCCAAAGTAAAGGAAACTTTAACCAGGGGTGAACAGGAAGGCAAGACTTTATCTGCCGTTGGGGTCCGCTTTTCCACTCCTACTCGACCCTACCCCAAGGGCCCTGGGGGGGGATAACGGAAGACGCCGCCCCCGTGGCAGACGGGGTCCGCAGCAACAGGGTGACAGGAGTCCGTTCTTTTCACTCAGTGGTCTACGGATTCTTGCAGGAGAGACCTTCAGTGGTGGTTGACATCTCTTCATGTTACCACGAACTAATAAATCCCAATCACTGTTTTCCAAGGAAGACTTCCGCTCGGAGAAGAATCACAACTTATTTATTACCAAACAACAGGTAACACGCAGAAATACACACAAAAAATACGCCAATAATCCGGTTAAGCGCTTTCATCTGCTGCCATGCAGATTTCATCAGAACCAGTTAAACAAATACTAACAATCTATTTAAACAGTTTTTGGCGCCAAAGGAATCATTAATTGATCACAAATTGTTTGTAAAAAAACATACTTTTAAAAATACTTTTTAAAAAACATTTTAAACTACATTTTACACCTATAAATGTTCAATTTGTACAGTTTACATAAAACCTGCTCTCCTTTTGAAAAAATGCATGTAATTCATTGGGTGCATGTTATAGATACTTCTGGGAAGAATATCTAATAATTTAAACAGTGACAAGAAAATAATGATTGCCATTCTTAAAAGTACACAATATTAAAAACAAAAATGGTGTGTTTAATACATCTGCCTGGTATGATACTACCATGAAAAACAACCCTAAAAGATGTATGTGTTTATCTATACATAATGAAGCCTAATGAAGTTATAAAACATGAAAGGAAAAATATATACATATAGTGTAAGCTGACTGTCAAAATTAAATTAATTGTGACAATAGATGTGTTGTAAATGAATATGAATAAATATAAATGTAAATGATGAATTTGATTGCATAATGTAAAATATATACAAGTCCATAGTGTGTATCAATGAATAAATAAATAAATAAATAGGTACAATGTGCCCATAGATAAAAATAAAAATGAAAATAAAAATGTTGAAGTTTTAAAAACTAAGTCAGTATAAAGAGGATGTTAAACATCCAATAAAAGAAAAGGTTTAATGCTTATGAAATCGTTGAGTCCAGGATGGGTGGTGGCATCACATATTATTTGCCATTTACTTTCTAATAGGGCAAGATAAGTTTTCCAATTGCCCTTTAATTCTATGTTACTTATCTGGTCAATAATGCTGAAAAGGAATCTATGCTCAGGACCTCTATCCAAAATATTCTTACTAAGGGCATTTTTGACGTCCTGTTTCTTGATCTTGTATAAATGTTCGTATATTCTTGTTTTTAGTTTCCTTTCAGTCTTCCCTATGTAATATGCATCACATAAGATGCATTTGGCAACATAAACCACTCTTGAGGTGTTACAATTCCCTCCCAAGCTAAACAGGCGTGTCTTCACTGTATTGTTTAACCTAATAACATTAACATTGTTGATTTCTTTACATTGCTTACAAGTCCCACACTTTCCTGTTGATGTATACTTCTTGCCCTCATTCTTCTTTTCCTTGTTACCTTCTAACATGTTTTTGATATTTGCGGAGGTCTTAAACACAAATTTAGGAAGTGGGCCTACTATTTCACTAACTTCATCGGATGTGGTCATGAGGTTCCAATGCTTGTAAAATATATCTTTGATGAGATTTGTGTATGGACTATACATAAGAATACAAATATTTCTATTTTGGTCATCTTTTTTATTCTGCAGGAAAGGTTTCCCTAACAAAGGTGAAAACTTTTTACCCCATTCATTTTTAACATAAGTGATGGTCGAATTAAGCATAGCCTCGGGATAGCCCCTATTTAGAAACATATTGTGGATGACATTCATTTCTTGTTCCATAATTTCTTTAGTGGAAGACATCCGGGCCGCTCTAATACATTGGCCCTTGAATACACTTTTGAAAATATGAGGGGGGTGGCAACTTCCATAAATTAAGTAGTCATTCGAAAAAGTCTCTTTCCTATAAATTCTCGACTCAAATTCTCTGTCATTAGAACTAATATAAGTGTCCAAGTAGGGGATACCATTCCTTTCAAATTTATAAGTAAATTTTAAAAAACTGGTAGTATTATTCAGATAGTCAATGAAAACCTTAATTAATTCAATAGGTCCATTCCAAAGAATAAACAAATCATCTAAATACCTTGTGTAATAAACCATATATTTATAAAACTCACTGGGGAAAATAAATTGGGATTCCCATTCCAACATGACGAGATTGGCATAAACTGGGGCGCAAGAGGCCCCCATGGCAACCCCACTATTCTGTCTAAATAGTTCCCCTTGGAACTCTAAAAAATTGTAGTCCAGAACCAATCCCATTATGTCCATTATGAGGTTTATTTTGTCCCAACTGAGAGCAGAGTGTTTCCTTAAACTGTTACAAAAAAATTCCAGCCCAATCTCTTTTGGTATACTGGAAAAAAGGTCTACCACATCTATTGTTAAAAAAGTTAACTCCTTTTGCCACACCAGAGGGGTCAAATTGGCCAAAAAGTTCCAAGAGTCCTTAGTCAAATGATTTACGTTATTGTAGGTGTGATTTGTCCAAGCATCAATACTAACCCCTATGTTGAAAGTTTTAGATTTTGAACCAGAAATGATTGGCCTAAAAGGAGGTTTTTGGAGGTTCTTATGTAGCTTCGGTATCCCGAATATAGTGGCCATCTTTGGGAATTCTTCCCTAATGAACTCATATGTGTCGTTAGTGATCCTATTATCCAATAAATACTCTTCAATGGCTAAGTCAATACGTTTGTAACCAATATTAACTTCGTTAAGGGATATTTCATCATATTTGCCAGAATTATGAAGAATGTTATGAATCTCCTGGTTGTAGTCATGAGTGTTATAAATGACAATCCCGCCTCCTTTATCTGGCTTCATTATCCTGATTTCCCTGTTATTTATTATATCATTCAAACATTGCCTCTCTTTAAGAGAAAGATTGTCTCCTTGTGAAATTACAAGCTAATTTTTGACCTTAACCTGGTGGTTTAACCAGTACAAGTCTTGGGTGACAATCTTTTCAAATTGAGCCACACTAGGATGGTAACCTGGAATAAAAGTGCTTTTCTTTTTCAACAATAGGTGGTTCCTGCTCAGATTTTCACTACCCTTGTTCTTGTCTTTAAACTGTAAGGCCAGATTTAGTCTACGGCAGTAAAATTTGGTTTCCTTAATAATGTCTACAATATTGAACCGAGGCGTATGGATGAATTTACAGTAGGGAGACCCTTTGCCACCCCCCCCAGTAGCCACTGTGACCACGGATGCTTCCCTGATAGGGTGGGGGGGGGGGGCATTTTCAGGGAAAGACTGCCCAAGGCACATGGACAGATCAAGAATCACATCTGCACATCAGTGTTCTAGAGCTGAGAGCGGTACTTCTGGTGTTGCAGTACTTTCAGGACTCTCTCCCTCTAGGGACTATTGCAGTTCAGACCGACAACATATCAGTAGTCTGGTACTTGAACAAGCAGGGCAGAACCAAGTCTTACCCCCTTTGTCGAGAAGCCCTCAGGGTTTGGCAATGGGCTGTGTCGTCCCAGCGTTTTCTGTTAGCAATGCACATCCCGGGAAAATCCAACGTCTTAGCGGACAAGCTAAGCAGGGCAATATTACTCCCTCATGAGTGGTCTCTCAATCAACAGGTTGCGGAGTTGTTTTTCCACAAATGGGGCCAGCCTTGCTGCGACCGTTTTGCCAGCCACATCAATTCAAAATGCAGAAGCTACTTTGCTCTGATACCACCTCCCGGTCATCCCTTGAGAGATGCACTTTTACACGATTGGCCCCCTGGTCTCCTTTATGCATTTCCACCCTTCCCATTAATACCCAGATTTCTACAGAAAGCAAAATTGCTGTGAAAGAAGGTTATACTCATAGCCCCCTACTGGCCTCGATAGATTTGGTTTCCGTTTCTTCACCGTCTGTTGGAGGATCCATGGATCCTGGACCCAGTTCCGGATCTTCTGACGCACCCGTCAGGGGACCGTCATCCTTCTCTACAGTCCCTGAAACTGACTGCTTGGCTAATCCACTTCCCCTAATTGCCAGGCTTCATTCAATTTCAGAAGATACAAGATAGATTCTCTTGTCCTCTCACAAGCCATCTACCAGGAAATTATATGGCAGCAAATGGAAAAGGTTCTCAGTTTGGGTCAACGCACAGAACACTGACTCTTTTCGAGCTCTGCTGTCTTCGATCTTGGAATTTTTGACAAAAAATTTTAAGGAAGGGGAAGCAGCTGCTACAGTTAGAGTTCAGTTAGCTGCTATCTCAAATTTTCACCTTGGTCTTGATTGCTCAAATATTATGAGCCATAAATTATCCAAAACCTTCCTTAAAGGTGTTCTTCATATGAGACCTCCGATCAAAATTCCCTTTTCTCTCTGGAATTTAAACCTTATGCTGTCTCAACTTATTCTTCCTCCCTTTGAACCAGCTTTTTCTTGTGATTAAAAATTCTTATTGTGGAAAAATTTTTTTTTGTGGCCATTACGTCTGCCCGCAGAGTGTCAGAACTTCAAGCATTATCCATCAGACCACCCTACATGATCATCCATGCTGATAGAGTATCTCTCAGAACGAACCCCTCTTTTTTACCTAAAGCCTGTTCCAAGTCAAACCTCAGTCAGGTCATTGAACTACCAGTGTTCTTCCCCAACCACTCTAACAACTTACAGTATATACTGCACAAACTTGATGTTCACAGATAGATCAGATTTTATCCTGACAGAACTAAGGATATTAGGAAATCAGATCAACTTTTTGTAGCCTCCTCAGAAGCAAGAAAAGGCAATCCAGTGGCAAAAACAACCTTATCTAAATGGTTATCCGATTGTATATCCTTTTGTTTATGAAAATGTGAACATACCTTTAACGCACAAACCAAAAGCTCATTCTACCAGAGCTGTCTCTACCTCTTCTGCTTTTCAAGCTAAATTGCCCCTTGACGATATTTGCGCTGCAGCCACTTGGTCTAACCCTCATACCTTTATCTCACATTACAAAGTTTATATATATATATATATATATATATATATATATATATATATAAAAGAGCGTATATATAGGTTGTATATATGTATATATCTGTATAGACTATTATTCACAGCAAACAAGATCTGAGGTAATTCTAGCAGTGCATGGTGGGATAAGGGGCTGGTCTCGAGCTACTGGCAAACCTTGAGCTTGCTATCGGCCGTGTCGAAGCCGAGGATCGGCTCCATCCCATCAGTGAGAATAAAGGCGAGATAAACAACTCGCATGGAACGTTATGGTAAGTACGTAACTTCTATTTTTTTCTTATCAAATCTTTGAGCTTACTGTACACTGTGTGTCAAGGGTTGCTTGCAGTTATATATTATTATTGTTATTTTATTTCATCAGAGAATTGAAAGGGAAAACTTTGTGTGCGCCATGTAATCAGTAAGTGATCATGCAGGGGCAAGATATAGCAGAAGTACCTGTGGAAAAATGTTGTGAGACTTTTGCGGTAAGCAAAGAAATCTGTCCGATTGCTGTGGGTCCAGGCTGAGCTTGCAGAGTTGGTCATGCTGTGATCAGTGTTCACTCTAGTCACAAAAATGTAAATAAACATACCTAGTGACTTCCTGCAGAGAGTAAACCTCTATCAGTCACGTTAAGCAGACTTAGCATCTCTACATGTTTTTTTTACCTATGACAATAGGCTGTAGTAGAACTACTTATTAATGGGTGGGGGGGTTAGTGTTATCAAATCCTAATAGTATTAGACAGATCAGCCTAACCCAGCATTTCTTCTTTTTTCGACTTTTCCTGGTCGCCACAGTGGATCACCTGTCTGCTCATGATTGGCAGTGGAGTTTTACGGTGTTGAGTTGCCAGCCCGGCGCCCAACCTTGCACAGAAGGCGCACACATGCACACACTCACCTAGGGCCAATTTAGAGTGTCCAATCTACCTACAGCATGTCTTTGATATGTGGGAGGAAACCGGAGCACCCGGAGGAAACCTGCACAACCACAGGGAGGACATGCAGACTCTCTGCACAGAAGGCACCCCAGCCGATGATCGAACCGGAGAACCTCTTGCTGTGAGGTGGCAACATTAACCGCTGCACCACCGCAGCCGCCCATAACCCAGCATTTATTTACGTAAAAGCATTGAGTTTTATAATGGACTTTATCTAGAATGACCAAAGAGATGTACTTTTGATGGGCATGGCTTTAAGGGGAGATCATTCAGCATAAGAGAATAGTTGTGAAATTAGAAGGATTACATGTCAGTTTATATGTAATTAACTGAAAACACTAAGCAACAGAATGTGATGGGTTACATTGGAATATTACCTCTGTGTCTCCTCGGGAGTTAACCAGTGGTGTCCCACAGGCCTCTGTATAGGGGGCCACATCTTTTTGGACTATTCTTCTGCAGTATAAAAGTGGGAAATGGGCTCTGGGATAGTTCAGTATGCTGATGGTTGCAAACTGGGTAATTACTTCAGAATAAATTGCCAGAAGTTTTAAATATTGTCTACAAAATATAGGCACCTGATGTAGTAGTCACATTTAATTTCAGTAAATTTCGCAACATGAGATTGGTAAAAAACGATTTGGTCAAGTTATAAGTGGCACACAATTCAAGGTCTAGGGACAGTAGCAGACCATTTAAACTTTGAACAATTTGTGTCTACTACTGTCAAAAAATGTATTCTGGAGGCCATGATATCAGACTTGACAGCTTCTATAGTGTTGAGCTGCACGGGTATTATTTCAGGAATTTACACAGTGCAGATGTGATACTATGCTGTGTTCTAACCCTATGCTTAATGTCAGGAACCAAAAAGATTTAACATTGTTTCTGTTGGCGTTTTGCTAAGTATCATGGCATGGTGATAAATTGGTAGATTTCCAGAGCCTCCTTTATGAATTGAGATTATTTTTTCTTTCAGGATCCTAGGCACTTGACAGTTGTTTATGGTCAACTTAAAGGTGCTGTTTTTTGAGATTTGTAAAGTAACTTGTATACTTTGTGGCCAAATCTTATACCATCTTATTCTGATTTAAAAAGTATATACTGCTAAGTGAGATCCTTCATTTAATTAGGATGGGCTCAACTGGTTCTAAAAAGAGAGCTGAACATTTGGCCAATGGAACAGGAATGCAGGTGAGAAGGAGGTGTTTATAGTAGGAGACCTTGCTAGAATTGCCATGGTGTATTGTATCTGAAAGCTGAGGGCAGTGGAATTTAATGTATTTTGTGTTGTGGACTGGCACTTAAATCAGCATTTACAGGGAGATGGATTATTATTTTTCCTGTATAGCTCAGTTTTCACATTGGCTGTTGCAGTGTACCTCCTGAGGTTTTCAACAGGGTGAGGTCATTATTGATTCCTTTTAGGATCTGTTGAAGAGCCAGATGGCTCCAGTTGGAGAGGAGAGGCATAAAATGCATGACCATTAAGTGTAGTACTGTCCAGCTTGAGTTCAGAACCAAAGCCTTAATGTAGCAAGCATATATATATATATATATATATATATATATATATATATATATATATATATATATTGTTAAATTTGGGAGTTTTTTCTTGTAACCCATATTGCAGGTGCATGCACACGATTATTGAGATTGTCAGCCATGCTGCCAATGCACATTATTTGTTTATTTATTGGTGCAGAACAAGCTGTCCATTGTAGGAGACTTCTCCTGCTTATTGTCTAATTTGTCAAAAATATATGAATGAGCCACCCATTGTGTATCATAGTCAGCAAAAATAATAGTTTCAGCTTTGTGAGTGCCAAGTCATGTAATTTAATTTTAAAGCTGACTGAGGAATATGAATGCTTGCCAGTTTCAGTTGTTTGACCTCACCTCTGAGTTACCCAACTCTGAAGTTTTCCTGTCCTTTTTTTTTTTGCATTATCTGATGTAATGTGGTCCTATCTCGCCTACATTCATTACTGATGGGCTCTCGGCTCCGACTCTGCCGCTATAAATAGCGCAGAGTCTCTAATTGGCTGGGATAAGCCTGTATCCCAGGATGCACCACGCCCAAACCCCCAGATCTCGTTTGCCGCTCGTTGAGTGAAGATGTGGTCTCGAGCTTGGCTGTGGCTAAGTACTTTATTGAACTATTTACTTAGTTTTCTGTGGAATATTTTCCAACCAAAAGCTATTTTAATAGCTACGTTTTGTGTCTGGGTGTTCTTTTCCTTTGATAATTGTAGTTGTGGTATACTTGTGTTTGGTGGGCTAGGCCCGTTTAAGTTAGAGGGCCTTAGCCCTGTTCGGTGTGTCTCCTTGGTTTCTTTTAGGGGTGTTTGAGTTAGAGTCCCTTCTCCTCCCTTCGTGTTGGTGTCGTTTTGTGTGGCTTTAAAAATGTCAGGCAAAGATCAGAAGGAACATAGGCCTTCTGGGTTCAAAAAGTGCACCAAATGTTCATATAAGATGAACTGATGGCCATGCCATCTGTGTATACTGTTTGGGCGCTATACACTTGCAAGAGTCCTGCAGTGTGTGTCATTCATTTAGTTCCAGGGTCTTGCAAGAGAGAAAAATAAGTTGATTCTCAAGGGCCTGGTAAAACCTGCCTTTGAAGAAGCTTTGGCGTCTTCTCCCCCTAGCGAGAAATCTAAAACAAAAAAGAGATCTCTGGCTCCGTCCAGTTCGGAGCCATCGGAGAAAAGGTCGAAGACTGTTTCTCCTTCCTCGGCTCCATTGGTCTCGGAGCCACAGGAGATGCTGTCGGTACCAAAGACTGCTTCCTCGGTTCCACTGCCTTCAGAGCCGAAGGAGGTTTCTGTTGTGTTGGAGCCGGCCTCGGCTCCAATTGTCTTGGAACCGATTCAGAGCCATTCTCCTAGCTTCGCGTTGGATCCTTTAGAGAAGACTTCTCGACCCCCTTCTGTGTCCTCCAAGTCCTCCAGGTTGTCTGATTCGGATTTGGATAGGGTGGTGCAGAGGCTCCTCCAGTCACCAGTGTTAACGAAATTATTCTCTGCTCCAGCCCAGTCGGCTCTGGAGCCTGTCCTTGTGTTGGTTCCGATAATTCCTCCTCCGACCACCTCTGTGTCGTTGGAGCCGGAGTGTTCTGAGTCGAGTGAGGTCCTTGGGTCGGCTCCGAAACCCCCTTTGAGTTTTTTGGCTCCGACCTCGGCTCCAACCCTTTCGGTCCTATCTGATGGTTTCGGCACTCGGGTTTCGTCGGTCGGACCCGAGGGGGATACATCGGGGCTCCAGACTTCGGCTCCAAGTCTCCCTCTTGGTGCTTCGGCTGGGGGAACCCCTGTTCCGATCGTGGTCTCGGAAACGGGTCGCTCCTCAGATTCAGGTGGACCCGCCTTCGAGGCCATGAGGAGTGCACTGGCCAGGTCTTCGGTGACATCACTCGAGTCAACCACTCCTTTCCCAGACACTGTGACTAGAGCCTGTGATGCCCCCCTATCTGTAGGCAGCAGGGCTCGAATGCCCGAGGATACCTCCATGCGTGGTCCCCTGCTTTCTGAGGGCCCTTCAGAGTCCTTGCCTGAAGAGCCTCCCAGAATGAAGCTGTGTAAGAGGAAGCACATAGACTCCCCAGATGAGTCTGTCACCTCATACACCGACCTCGATGATGCAGAGCGGTCCCCAAAGTCATCCTCCGACTATGTCTCATTCTCCGACTTCCTGGGGATTTTGAGACAGAGAGGCGACTGGTCCTCCAAAACCCCCTCTGAGGAGGAGTCGGTCTTCCTCAAGGCCTTCGGAGCCCAACCTTCGGCCTCCTGGATGTCTCCCCCCTTCGATGAACTGTTGGACCTTATTTGTCGAAGGGTGTGGGAACACCCTGACTCCGTGGAACTGGTTCCCAGCCACCCCAACAAGTTTTTGTCTGCGCCTCCTGGGAAAGAATTTTTGACGAAAGCCATGGTGGTGGCGTCTGCCACTCAGCAAGAAGTTACAGAGGCTTCTGCTTCCATTCATCCTCCTAACAAGGAGTCTAGGAGTATGGATCGGTATGGAAAGTGTACCCTGTCCTCAGCGATCTTTACTTTGCGGTCGCTGAATTATCTGTGTCATTTTACGAGGCTCCAAAGAGATCTCCTCAAGGAGTTGGGAGATACTCTTGTCAGGTAACTTGCCTGAGGCGCTGAACCAGACTGTCAGTGCCCAGCTGTCTACCCTGTCTTCTATTGTTAACTCATCCATGAGGCTCATATCCTATGCAGCCGAGGGGGCGGGTAGGGCAGCTAGCTCAGGCGTAGCCCTCAGGAGGCAAGCCTGGATGCGCCTGTGTCACTTCGCGGAGGCCTTCGAGTCTTCCTTCACGGGCGCTCCCTTTGACGGGTCCTCCCTCTTTGGACCCAAAGTGAAAGACACTCACACCAGATGTGAGCAAGAGGATAAGACTTTGTCTGCCATTGGAGCCCGTTTTTCGCTTCCCTCTAGACCTTATCCCAAGGCGCAGAGGGGAGGAAAGATATGGTTCAGGAAGACTTATCCTGACCATCATGGTGACCCCCCCCCCTCCAGAGGCAGAGGAGGGGGGAATTACTCTGGAAGACGTCACTCTAGGGGTGGGGGAGGCCCCTGCAACTCAGGAGACCGCGAGTCCTTTCGTGGTTCCTGCTACCAACGTCCCTGAAGGACTGCCCGACTGTGCCTCTCCGGAGCCAGTCGGGGGTCGTTTCTCAAAGCATCTGCAAGCCTGGGAAAACATCACTCAGGATCGTTGGGTGCTCCGAATTATTGCCGGAGGTTACATCATTCCCTTTATCTCACCCCCTCCGCCACCCAAGGGAGTCCCAGACATTCCACCCAGTCAAAGGGACCAAGCAGCATTAGAAGTCTCAAAGCTGCTGGAAAAAGGAGTCATCCAACCGGTCCCCTCATACCCGATTGGATCAGGAACTTACTCAAGGTTATTTTTGGTGCCCAAAAGAACAAGGGACTTGAGGCCCATCCTGGATGTCAGCCGTTTAAACTGCTTCGTCAGGAAGTCCAAGTTCCGAATGGTCACTCTTCAAACCATTTTTCCCTTGTTGGAAAAAGGAGTATGGATGTGCTCCATCGATCTCAAGGACGCCTATTATCACATCAAGATAAACAAGGCCTCCAGGAATCACTTACGCTTCCGGCTGGGAGCCAGTCATTTCCAGTTTCGAGCCCTGCCCTTTGGTCTCACCACAGCCCCCAGGGTGTTTACCAAATGTCTGGCAGTGGTGACTGCTCACTTGAGACGTCTAGGATTCCAGGTGTTTCCTTACCTAGACGACTGGCTTCTCACCATCCCCACCAGGCATCTACTTGTTTGAGCCACGGAGGCCACCATCAACTTGGGTCAACTCCAAGGGATTACTTTCAACTGGCAAAAATCTGTCTTGCTGCCATCACAACGTGTTGCATTTATCGGCACAGAGCTAGATTCCGTAGAAATGAGGGCTTTCTTTCCTACAGAAAGAATAAAAGTGCTACAGGCTCAAGTTTTGGCCTTATTACCTCTGCAAAAGGTCCAAGCCAGACTAGTTCTTCAGTTACTAGGTTCCATGGCGGCCACCATCCTACTAGTACCCCTGGCCAGGCTACATATGCGGACACTACAGTGGCTTCTTTCGGTCCAGTGGTCCTTTCAAGAGCTCCCTCTGTCTCATCCGATTCTTATAACAGAACAATGCCAACAGGATCTGCGTTGGTGGCTTCATTCACCCAATCTGAACAAAGGGAGATCCCTGAATCCTCTGCCCCCTACTGCCGCAGTGACCACGGACACCTCCCAGACAGGGTGGGGGGGGCATTATCTGGGCAGAACGGTCCAAGGCACGTGGCAGGAACACGAGGTACACTTGCATATAAATGTTCTGGAGATGAGAGCGGTGCTACTAGCGTTGCAAGCACTTCACAGCTCTCTTACCAAGGGCACTATTTCAATTCTTTCCGACAACATGTCAGTCGAGTGGTACCTGAACAATCAGGGGGGAACCAAGTCCTATTCCCTTTGCAGAGAGGCCATGAGAGTGTGGAATTGGGTGGTGTCTTCCCAACTTTTTCTAGTGGCAACACACATTCCGGGAAGTCCAATGTGATAGCAGACAGGCTAAGCAGAGCTATTCTGATGCCTCACGAGTGGTCCCTGAATGATCGAGTTGCGGCTCAGATCTTCTCCAGGTGGGGTCTACCTTGCTGCGACCTGTTTGCCAGTCCCTTCAATGCCAAGTGCAGCAATTACTTCACTCTGATCCCCCCTCAGGGGGAGTCACCCAGGGATGCTTTAGTCCACGATTGGCCCCCCGGTCTGCTCTATGCCTTCCCTCCATTTCCTCTGCTGCCATTCAGAAGGCAACTTCCTTGGGAAGCAAAATGATCTTGATCGCACCACACTGGCCCTGTCAAGTTTGGTTCCCCTTTCTACGGAGATATACTATGGACGGTCCTTGGATTCTGGATTCAGTTCCAAACCTATTGACTCATCTGTCAGGGCAGTTCCACCCATCCCTGTGAACCCTCAAGCTCACTGCTTGGCTTCTCCACTTCTGTCCTTAGTCAGACAGCTTTCCTTTACACCGGAAGTGGTACATATCCTATCTTCTTCCCAGAAGCCTTCCACTAAGAAGATATACTCTAGTAAATGGAAAAGATTTGCTATCTGGGCCCAGTCACATAACCTAGATCCCTTCACAGCCCCTGTGACGGCAGTTTTAGAATTTTTGGCTACTCTTTTCAGACAGGGTTCCGCTGCCTCCACTGTTAAGGTTCAGCTGGCGGCAAATATGAGCCTTCCCTCATGGGCCATAAACTGTGTAAAGCTTTCCTAAAAGGAACCTGGTTACTTCGTTCCCCAGTTTCTCAGCCAGTCTTGCCATGGGATTTAAACTTGGTGCTTAGATCCATAACTTCTTCTCCCTTTGAGCCTGCGGCCACTTGTGAATTAAAATATTTGTCCTGGAAGACAGCCTTTCTGGTGGCCATTACTTCAGCCAGAAGGGTATCGGAGCTTCAAGCCCTTTCTGTTAAACCTCCTTATTTGATTTTTCATAAGGATAGAGTATCCTTGAGACTCAACCCTTCCTTTCTTCCTAAGGTTTCTTCTACTTTCTGTCTTCACCAATCCATTGAGTTACCGGTGTTTTCCCACACTTTTCAAACAAGGCAGAATTCAAATTTCACCAACTGGATGTACATAGACAACTGAGGTTTTATTTGCACAGGAAAAAACAAGAGAGGAAATCAGATCAGTTGTTTGTGTCCTTTTCACAGAACAGGAATGGTAGCCCTGTGACCAAAGGCACTATTGCAAGGTGGATTAAGGACTGTATCTCATTTATTTACACATCGGCAAGTAGAGATCTACCTTTCGCGGTTAAGGTGCATTCTACCAGGGCTATGGCTACCTTAGTGGCTTTTCATGCTAGGCTCTCTTTGGATGAAATCTGTGCGGCAGCCACCTGGTCTTCTCCACACACTTTTATTTCTCATTATAAGCTTCTAGAGGCCAGGCTTCCTTTGGTTCCAAGGTGCTCAGGAGTGTTTTCTCATGAGCCTCCCAGGATATAGGTGCTAGGGACGCTGTCCCGTCAGTAATGAATGTAGGTGAGATAAGACCACATTACATCATTTAGTTATGTGCGCACCATAACGATAGATGTATGTGGTCCATCTCGCCTACATTCTTACGTACCCTCCCACCTTCCCCCTTCCTGGTGAACTTGGAGGAAATTATATTCTTAGACCCTTCTGAGGATGTTATTTTTTGTTATGTGGGGTTATGCTTGTGTAATGATTATTTTGTGGCAAACAAGATCTGGGGGTTTGGGCGTGGTGCATCCTGGGATACAGGCTTAGCCCAGCCAATTAGAGACTTTGTGCTATTTATAGCGGCCGAGTTGGAGCCAATTCTTGGCTCCGAGCCCGTCAGTAATGAATGTAGGCGAGATGGACCACATACATCTATCGTTATGGTGAGTACATAACTAAATGTTTTTTACCAAAGGATAGTCTAACTTGCTTCAAAAAAGAATTGGTAGTCAGCAATGTAGCGTAGAGGATTTAATGCAGATGTTCCCGGTTTAGTTAGCTGCCTAAACGTCCGAGGAGCTGATGAGTAGAAGAAAGAGGATGATGAAACAATGTTTGCTTGCCTGTTGTGGGGGATGGAGGGTAGGGTTTACAATCATAGAGTGTTCATTCTATAAATACTGTTCCTGTTGGCTTCAGGAGATCATATGGAGATGCTTGCTGCAGTGGAGATCTGAGAGTTAGTAGATAGGTGAAGTGTGTGACGCTCCTTGCTAAGGCCCATTCTCTGCCTCCCTTGAGTGCCTGTGGGGATGTGCAGGGACAACAATAATTACATTGGGGGAAAGAGTCAACATTTCCTACTTGAATTTCAGCAGCACTCCAGCTGCTGGTTTGTCACCCAAAGGGTAATGAAACTTATGGCTTTCACCCCTATGAGAACTAATGGGTAATTTGAGCATCTGTATGGGAGGGGACTGTAGAAAAGATTCTTAAGAAAAAATTTTTGGCCTAGTGGCACCATTGTGGTTTCTGGCCTTTCTGTAGTTGGATTCATGTGAGGATATTTCATTGCTTGAAAGGCATGATTTTTCACCAGATTGTGGTTATAGCCAGTACAGCACACCAGGTTGATAAGAGATCAGCACAAGCCATCTGTTAATTAGCTTTATTGAAAATGAATGTTAAATTGATGTTAGCTAATTTTTAGACTGGATCTGATGGTACATGTCCAAGAAATAAATGATTAAGAAATCAGCTAGGATTGGAATGGATATGTAACACACTCCTTTTAGTAGGAGATGCTGGACACAGCTCTTGATCTTGCCTTCAGATAAACAAAACAGATTAATTTGGCCAGAAAGTAAGTACTCTTGTTTTTGAGATTTGTGGGAATGGAGTGGAGTGGAAAGTCAGTTTGCAGAGGAGTACATGTAAGAGTATCCGTTAGATGTGTCTGTTTAGTGCATCTGTGTTGTCCGGTTGGCAGGTAAATAAGACAGAAGCAGTGTGGATTTGGTCTAGTCTTAATATGTTCTTTAGTTAGACTGAACACTGTAGAAAGCAGGTACATCATATGACATGCAGCTTCTTGCAGCTAGCTTGTGCATTATTGGACACACGTCATCCTGTAGCTCGCTTATTGGCATTTAAAGCTATCTACCTCTTTTTCTGCACCTACTTTAAAGTACAGTCTAGGAGGAAGCATGCATTATGTTGCATGGATCTGCAGTGGATATTCAGCCAAGCATGCATTTGGTTGTTTACATCAAAAATAAAGTGGTGTCAGGCTGAAGTTTGAGATATTAGTCCTAAGGGATTATAAAGCGTGATTGCTGATTTGTGATGTTTATAAAAATGAGACTGTGGTGTTTTGGGCAAGTCTCTCTTCTCCAAGGTATGGGAAGCTTTGGAGTTCAAAATAGGTTGTGGAGGATGCAGCCCCCACACTGGGCATATAGAGAGTAATGCCCGCAAAAGCATTCTAAGGTCATGTTGCTTCTTTCGAATTGGTGAATATTTATCAGTATTGATTGATTAGATGCGACTGTTGATGGCTTTTCTACTGCATATCTGTCATGAAGCCTTCACATCGACATTTTACACATCTGTAGAATAGACTCCCTCTCCACGTCAGAGTACCTCATTATCCCTTTTTAAGTGCAACCTGGATAACTGGATTGGAAACAAAATACACCCCTCGGATTCCACCTGTGTCCCTGCTGGACAGGGGCTTTAGGTGCTGACTTGTCTAAATATAGGATAAACTCATGGCTAGGCTTTATAAGAGCCTCTGGGCCAATAGCCTAGTAACCTCATATGATCCTAAGTGCAACTTTCAGTCATTTTTAACTCTGAAATAGATTAGATTTGTTAGAGGTTTCTTCACTAGTTTCCCATTTGTAGATTACTTAGCAAGTCTGTTTACACTGGACATTTGCTGTTGCACTAAGCTTTTCTTGGTGACAATTTCAGGAGCCTGTTTAGGCAACTCTTAACTGTGACAGTTCTCATAGTTTGTTTTCTTGTGAAAGGACTGGTCGTGACGCTTCTTGTTGCTTTTCCCCCGTAAACATTGGTTTGTTTGTTTAATTAAAATGTCTGGTTCCTCCTTCCCAGCTTTCCATTTTCTCCAGAAATTACATTTGTTCGTCTTCAGGAAATTTTTTTTTAAACCTAGGAGCATTGTGTTTTAATAAACTGTCTGGCAACTGTAATACACTTTTCCCATAGAGGGGTTGGCATAGTGTTTTAACGTGCTTTTGAATTTGCTGCTTGTCTTCCCCGAGAAAGAGGCACCATTTTTGGCTTGACCATAAAACAGACTACTGGTCCCATGGTCAGCTACAAAAAGAAGAGGTAAGTAAACAGCCTTTGCCACCACAGCAGACTAGCAGTTTGTCTCCACTGCAGGTAGGTGACTCTGCTGTGGTCTTCTTTTTTTATCCAGGATTCCTCTGGTGTTAAGTACCTATAGCCACTATGGACCAGGGGTTAGCTATGTCCTCTGGCTTGTGGAGCCACTATTGTCAGTTCTGGAAGAGGGAACAGGGAGGGTTTTCCTGTTGTGCCAGAATGCTGTGCCTATCACTGGAGAAGCAGCTGTAACCATTAGCAACACCATTGGCTCCATTTTCCCTGTCAAAAAGAAACAGAAAACCAAGCATGTATCTACTCTTTCTTAAATTTCTTTAGGCAGTAGTAGTTTACTGGGTCTGGTCAGGGTCTAATTCAAGGTATTGATCCTTCTTGGAATGTAGTTTTGCTAAAAGAAAGAGGGGAACCTCCTTTTTCTTGAAGAGATTCAAGATTCTGAATCTGAACAGGAAGATGCAGGGAAGGATTCAGGATTTTTAACTTAGATTTCTGATTTAGAGCGTCTTCTGTGTGTCGACATGCGTGAATGGGCATTCTTTCGTTGAAGATTGTGCGTTAGGCCCGGCAAGCCAGCACGTAAAAATCTACTGCCAATCATTAGCGGATCGGAGTTCCGCTGTGGCGACCCCTAACCAGGAAAAGCCGAAAGACAGTTTTTTACTCTGAGGAGAACTGTTTTGATTCTTCCTGTGGGTGGGTTGGGGGGTTCTTTTTCTCTGAGACTGTTGATAGAATGTGCCAGTGTTTTCAGTGGGAGAACACATAGGATGTTCTTCGTGTTTCACTGTTGCAGTCATCACATTTGGGTTATCTGCCTGCAGGTAGCCCTCAGCTGGCCTGAATACCAGAGTCGTTGGATTTCCGTGTCTGATGATGTCGCTTCTTCCATGACGTCAGGGGTATAAAACATGCAGCTGACGTCATTACATCAGTGTTTCTTGCCGTGTGGTGTTAGAAGTAGAAGCAGTTCGCAAGTGCTGGTCAGCCATCTCCAAAAATTTTCATTTTCGAGTTTCAGACCCAAAGTCTTCAAAAAAAGATAAGTACTCTGTTGGGAATCCTTTTTCTTGCTCTAACCGATGTCAGTAAAAGTTAACAATTGTCTTGCTTGTGGAAGGCAAATACCTCATAGAGATTTTCATTCTTACTGCATCCCTTGTTTAGGCCCAGACCATGACATCTCTCGCTGTCGGTTTTGTGCCTTGTTCAAATGCCCGAACTGTTCGTCTGGCTATTTTTGCAGCCAGTTACTTTCGTACTCAATCTCCGTACTCCAAAATGGCTTTGTTAAGCCATCCTACTACCGATCTACCGAAAAAATGTAAGGATAAAGACAAAGACAGAGACAGACCGCATAGGCCCAAAACTGCCGATGACACTTCCGTTAAGCTAGTCTCCAATCTGCTGGTACTCTGAGAGGTGCTTTTGCAGCCCCTGATACCCGCTACTTCAGATTCGCAGGCCTCTACTGAGACCCATTTGGAGTTCGTTATGCTGTGAGATGCTTCTTCGACTGTGGAACCTGCGGATGTCTCTACCTTGGATGGGTCTGGAGCCACTGTGCAAGCACCGGCTTCTGAGGGTGTATTCAGGCCTACAGACATTCATATTAAACCGATGCCATCGTTTCCATCCAGAAGTTCCGAATTCCTCAGGCCAAAAACTCGCACTATGCCTAGAAAACCGACCAAAACCGCAGGCTCAGGCCCATATGCCTCTAAAACAAATGCTTAGAATGGCTGGAGACCTTATTACCTTAATTAGGGGAAGCCAGCCTTCCCCCTCTAAGAGACCTAGAACTGATTTTCTTTCTGATTCTTCTGATTACCAGGATTTGCCCTAATTTACCTATGAGGATTCTGATGCAGAGGATTCCATTCCCTCTTCTTCCCCTCCAGAAGATTTTTCTTTCGGTGAAACCTTGAATACTCTTAGGGAGCATTTCCGCTGGGAAAGCCAGAATTACTGTGAGTCCAAAAAGAGACTTGGAGAATTCGTACTCCTGCCTCAACACAGGCCTTTAGCTATCCCTCCTGTTCTGGACATTGTAGATGATGCTTTCTTGGAATCTAGCCTTACCCCAGGCACTTTACCTCCAGCTCCCAGAAAACCTGAGAGGTACTACAGAGTACCTGACTCTCTCACAAGTTCCTCTTCAAGAATCCTTCTGCGGATCCAGAGACCATTTGCCAAGGCCCAAAAGGCATTAAGGCTACTACTGCCAAAAATCCTACCCCTTCTGATAGAGATTCTAGAGCCTTAGATGGGGTAAGAAGGTATACACTTCTGCTACTTTGGCCATTAGGGCTTTAAATTGCCAGTTTCATATCAGCAGCATATTATGGGACTACTTACACAGAAATTGATGTTGATTCCAGACTATGCTGAACACAAAGAATTGCAAGATTTAGTGCATTCTGCTGAACAAGTTGGTAAACATACTTTGAAATGTGGTTTTGACGCTTTAGAAGCATCTTGCAGGGCTGCTGTCACTGGGTCTGTACTTCGAAGGCGTGCTTGGCTTAAGGAACAAAACTTGCCAAATCATGTTAAAGCTAAATTACTGGATGCTCTCTTAAACCAAGACTGCCTTTTTGACAACAAGGCAGAAGAAGTCCTCAAAAGGATGGAGGAAAAAGCTAAATCTATGCAAACTCTAAACATTTCCTACAAGTACAGCCTCCCAGATTCAGTAGGCATTGGCCTTCAAAGAACTGGTCCTTTCCAGTCCCTTCCAGGCCTTCTCAGTCCAAACCCAGGAACAGCAGACCACCTAGGCTACAGTCTCAGGCTACGCACAGACCTAAGCAGTGGGGGGCTCCCACTTCCAAAGCAGGGAGTAATAAGCCACCCCCCTTACGGAAAAGTGGCACAATGACTTAACCTTAACCCTTCCAAGCCCTGCTCAACTACCTGCTCCCTTAGGAGGAAAGCTCGCCCTGCATGCAAAAAAACTGGGAGCTCATTACCCAGGACAAATAGGTTTTGAACATAGTTTCCCAAGGATACAGATTCCACTTCCACACACTACCAACCCCAAATGGTTGGTCAGACCTACCCCCAAATCAATGGGCGGAGGCCCAACAGCAGGTTCTCTCTCTTCTCAGTATCAGGGCTGTTCATCCTGTCCCAGCAGAACAAAGGCAACATGGTTTTTATTCAAGAATTTTTCTGTTACCCAGAAAAGACAACTCCTGGCATCCTATCCTGGATCTCTGTATTCTCAACACCTTTCTGGTGGTTCCAAAATTCAAAATGCTAACTCTTCAACAGCTTCTTCCTATGCTAGCCAAGGATGCCTGGCTGTCAACCCTAGGTTCATAGGTTCATAGATTAGTACTAAGCTAACTGCCCTTGCGAGCCATTTTAAGCCTAGCCAATTATCCATTGTGAGACTCAAACCCTGCACCTTGTGTTTGCAAGGCAAACACCTTAACCATTAGGCCACCCTTCCAACCTAGACTTAAAGGAAGCTTACCTGCACATCCCAATGAGAGGATCCTGCAAACATTACCTACGTTTCAGGCGGGCTCCATGCAATTTCAGTTCTCTGCTCTTCCCTTTGGCTTATCTACTGTGCCCAGGGTGTTCACAAAGTGTCTTGCTCCAGCCATTGCATTTTGCAGCCAGAGAAATATTCAGATTTACCCATACTTGGACGATTGTCTGATTCAGGCAGAAAGCCAGGACTTGCTATTACAACATCTGGCTTCTGACCTGGGGTTACACCATCAACGGAAAGAAATCTCACCTAGTACCCTGCCAACAGATTGTATTCCTGGGACCAAGCTTGAACACAACTTCCCAGATGGCATTCCTCACTCCAGAGAAACAAGTTTATTTGACAACCTATATCAAACTATTGGCCACAAAACCCCAACTATCTGCAAGGAAAATTCTGCAAGCTCTGTGGTTCATGGCCTCTTGCATTCTGTTAATTCCATATGCAAGACTGCATATAAGGAAACTTCAATGGTATCAAAAAAGCCTATGGTGTCAACATTCTCAGGACCTGGAAACAATTATTCCTATCATTCCTTGTATGAAGACCGAGTTCCTTTGGTGGGCAGAGGCCTGCTACCACAACAAGGGACTCCCTTTCACTCTACCCCCTGCTGCCCAGACCCAGAAAACAGGCTCATCAGACTATGCATAGGTAGCTCACATGGCAGGGCAGTGCATTCAGGGGAAATTGAACCCGAGACAGATGCACCTGCATATCAATCAAAAAGAAATGTTAACTGTACAGAATGCTCTGGCAGCCTTCAAAGACCGTATTCTTCCAGGTCAACTATTGGTAAAGACAGACAACACCACAGTCATGTAGTACATAAACAAGCAGGGGGGAACCCACTTGTACCCTCTCTGCAGACTAGCCATGGCTCTGTGGTGTCGGCTGCATGTTTTATACCCCTGACGACCTGACGTCATGGAAGAAGCGACAGCATCCGACGCAGAAATCCGAAGACTCTGGTATTCAGGCCGGCTGAGGGCTACCTGCAGGCAGTTATCCCAAATGTGATGGCTGCAACAAGTGAATACACTCGAACATCTACATTTATGGTAAGTGTACACAACTGTACTTTTCTCAGTCCCTCAGAAAATACTGTAAGTTCTTAAAGGATTTTCCAGAACTACACCAATTCCTCCTGCTCTGCCAGCTATAGAGGATGTGTGTATTACTAATTAAGTCAGCTAGCTTCTCCTGAAAAGGCAGGTAGGGTGTAATTCCCCAGTCTTTTACATTTTTATACACAATTCCCAAGTCTGACCCAGCTACTGTAGCCTTAGGTGATCCCACTGCTAAGCACCTGGTTAATTCCAATCCTACTCTTTTTTTTTTTTGATAAGGATGGGAAATTGATAAGTACTGGGTGTATAGTTCTGCAAGTCTGGTTTTCTGAATTGTCAGGTAAAAGTTTGTTCTGACAAAATATGAAGGTATGAGGAATGTTTGTCTGGAGTTTCTTCTTGAGAAGAAAATCGGCTTTAAGTAACTTAATTGCTTCATTTGCATATGTCACTTGTTTGCATTGCATGTATGACTGATGCTTCTTCCAGGGCTATGGCCACTGGTACTGTTTTAAGGAGATTTGCATGGCTGCATTCTCAGAACCTTCTAGGTGATGTTAAAAATGAGATTTTAAACTCCCGCTCAAATAGAGATTTAGTGTTTTGCCCCTGTGCTGCAGAGGTGATCAAAAAGTGTAATGTAAGAGGAAAGCTGATTCGGAGTTTTCAGCTGTCCTTTTCCAAATTGTCCAAAGGATTTTTCTTTCTCCTCTTCCATTTTTGGTTTAAAAAAAAAAAGGCAGAGTAAATAGTCAACAGAGTTCAGGTAAACAGATGTTTAAGAAGGAATGGCAAGGGAGTTCCAGGAACAAGACTCTAACCTTCCAAAACCAAAGACAGTCCAATGTATCTGAATGACTGTTCTGTAAGGCCTGCTGCCGCAGGCAAGTTGCCTTGGTCTTTCCCTACCTGGATGATTGGCTCCTTTCCTCTCTGTCCAGGCATTGACTCTGCCAAGCCAGGGATTCCCATCTCCAGACTGCCCACCAGTTGGGCATCATCATAAATCTCAACAAGTCCCTGTTGATCCCGGTTCAAGTTCTGGATTTTATTAGAACTCTGTTGGACACCATTCAGACCAAATTTTTCTAAGTCCAGACAGAATGCATTCCCTCAAACGTCATGTCTTGTGCATCCTTCAAGCTTAGTTCCCCCCGGCAGAATCTGTCTTGCGGGCATTGGGTTCCATGGTAGCTGCGATCACTCGTGCCCATGGCACATTTGCACATGAGGGTACTGCAGTGAACTCTTGAGTTCCAGTGGTCAGTCTGCTGTTGTCCCATCTTGTTAATTTATCTTGAGCATGCAGGGATTCTCTTCTCTAGTGGATTCAGTCCCCAGACCTTCATTGGGTTCGTCCATTTATTCTTCCCGCCCCATCGACCACGGTGACCACGGACGCTTTCCTACTCTGATGGGGTGGGTCATTGCTTGGGAAGGACAGTCCAAGGCACATGGTCTTCCCTGGAGACCAAAATGCATATCAGTGTCCTGGAGGTGAGGGCAGTGCTCCTGGCGTTGCAAGCTCTTCATGCCCATCTTCCCCTAGGGATGATTGCCATCCAGCCAGACAATATGTCTGTAGTCTGTTACATCAGCAGGCAGGGGGGATCCAGGTCTTATCCCCTTTGTCACGAAGCCATGAGAGTGTGGGAGTGGGCGATCTCCACTGGCCATTTTCTGGTGGCAACACACATTCTGGGGGAGGTCCAACATTTTAGTGGACATGCTCAGCAGATCTATTCTGATGCTTTGAGTGGTCTCCGAATCCTTCAGTAGCGGAACAGATCTTCTTAAGGTGAGGTCAGCCTTGCTGTGATATTTCGCCTTTCCTTCCAATACGAAGTACAGTGAGTATTTTGATCTGAACCCCCCCACCGGGAGGAAGTCCCCAGAGATGCCCTGGTTCATGCTTGAACCTTCAGTCTTCTGTATGCTTATTCTCCTCTCCCCCTGATTTCAAAATTCCTCCAGAAAGCTGTATGGCTGGCTAGCTCAGTCATCCTCATTGCTGCTTTCTGGCCTCAACAAGTATGGTTCCCTTCTCTGTGGTCTCACATAGTGTGTCCTCCCTGGACGTTGGATCCAGTTCCAGATCTAATTTCACAGTCTAAAGCTTACTTCTTGGCTGCTCCAGTTCCCAAGATTACTAGGACTTTCAGGCTGTCTTCTCCAGTTAAGAAGATATTGGTAGCAGCTCAACTCTTCTACTAGGAAGGTTTATTCTAGCAAGTGGAAGCTCTTTTCCATTTGGGCATCTTAGTGTAACTTGGACCCCTTTACTGCCTTGATTCCTACCATTTTAGAGTTTCTGGCTGGTATTTTTCAACAGGGTGCTAGTTTTTCTACTGTTAAAGTTCAGCTGGCAGTAATATCTAATTTCCATGTAGGAGATAATTCAGCGTTTCTGGCTTCGTCTAAGTTTTGTAAAGCCTTTTTTGAAAGGTACCTTTCTTATTAGGCTCCCAATCAAGGACCCTACGCCTCCATGGGACTTCACTTTGGTCCTCCAAGCCTTAGTCTTCCCCCTTTGAGCCCACTGCTTCAGTGGATTTGCAGTTTTTGTCTTGGATGAAACCATTCCTGATTGCTATTACTTCAGCCAAAAGTGTGTTGAGCTTCAAGCCTTATTGATTAAGCCTCCTTATATGATCTTCCATAAAGACTTGGTGTCCTTGTGCACTAATCCTTCTTTCCTTCCGCAGGTGGGTTCGGAATCAATCTCCCTGTTTTCTTTCTGAATTTTCAGAATAAGGGAGAGTATAAGTTGCACCTGCTGGATGTTCATAGGCAATTATGTTTTTACTTGCACAGAACAAAGTCCTTTTGTAAGTCTGATCAACTTTTTGTTTCCTACTCTTAAGCATTTTTAGGGAAACCTGTATCGAAAGTCATCACTGCTCGTTGGATTTCTCAGTGCATACTTCTGGCATATTCAGTCAAGGTTTATCTCTGCCAGGTCAAGTCAAGGCACTTTCTACTAGGTCTATGGCTACTTCAGCTGCCTTTTGGTCCAGAGTTTCTTTGGATGACATTTGCTCTGCGGCTACTTGGGCTTCTTTGCATACTTTCACCTCCCATTGTAAGTTATATCTTCTATCCAGAAGCTGGGCATTCTTTGGCTTCGCCGTGCTTCAGAATATCCTTTCATGAGGGCCTCCCAGTTTTTTTTGTAATTGGGGACTCTGTCCCACAGGCTGAAGAGCAAATGAAAACAATAACTTCAGGTAAAGACGTTATGTACTCGCCATAATGTTCCATCTGAGTTGTTGCTTTTCATTTGTCTTCAACCATTCCTCCCTCCCCCTGCCTTACGTGGGCTGTGTGGTTGATTGGCTGGAAGAGATATAACGTTTACTTTGGCATAATTTGGTCTTCCTTATGGCGCTTTCTGGGTATGTTTGTCATGGGATAAGGCATTGTGTCAGGTTGGGATGTCATGGTTGGCAGCAAACTTCATCTGATGGGAGGAGGGAGATGGTCATTTTGGGTAGGGGGAGCTTGGATCTGATGCTGGAGAATGCGGCGGAGTCGGATCCATGTCCCACAGGTTGAAGACTAATGAAAAGCAACAACTCAGATGGAACGTTATGGTGAGTACGTAACTTCTTTTTATAGCTCATTGCAGGCTACAGAGTATCAACATTTTCAGTATTTGGATGACTTTATCTTTGCAGAGTCTTTTTCACAAGTGCCAGGAATGTCTGTCTGTCTCTCTCTCTCTCTTTGTCTTTTTCTTTCTGTCTTGGGTGAGAGATTATTTACACAAGCTAAGATTCCAAGACAACAGTGTGTGGACATTTTTATGTTTTGTTGTTTCTAGCATAGTCCTTTCAGGGCTTAGACACCATCATTCTGTTGGCAGGAAAGCTTTGAAGGGCTTTGCGCCCAAACTTGTTTTTTAGTCTGCTCAGTTTGAGCTGCTTGACAGTTTGGGTGTGTGGAAGGTGCCCTGAAGGTTTCAAAGCTGGCCAGCTGTTATCTTTAGCAGGATATAACCATTCTAGCTAAAGCTACTGCAGCAGCAATCCTCTAAACATTTACTGCTATAAGTGTACTTTTTGATACATCAGTATTGTAACAAGTATAGTTCTATGCAGTACAATAAGATTACATACAGCAACATGTTTGTTGATAGGTCTGATTACAGTGTAGTAAGGATACAGTCAGTAACATTTTTTTAGAGCAATAGATTATTGTGGTAAATAGATGCATTTCCAATAGAAAAAAAATGTATGTAAAGGAATAAATTATTTTGACATCTCTGCAGATAGACTTGTAAAGAGTTTGAGGTATTATGAAAAATATGGTTGAAAGGAGGCTAAGAATATGATAGATGAGAGCAGTATGAAGGATGTAGATAGTGTGTTAGAGGAGAGCAGTGTGAAGGATGCAGATAGTGTGTTAGAGGAGAGCAGTGTGAAGGATGCAGATAGTGTGTTAGAGGAGAGCAGTATGAAGGATGTAGATAGTGTGTTAGAGGAGAGCAGTGTGAAGGATGCAGATAGTGTGTTAGAGGAGAGCAGTATGAAGGATGTAGATAGTGTGTTAGAGGAGAGCAGTGTGAAGGATGCAGATAGTGTGTTAGAGGAGGGCAGTATGAAGGATGCAGATAGTGTGTTAGAGGAGGGCAGTGTGAAGGATGCAGATAGTGTGTTAGAGGAGAGCAGTATGAAGGATGTAGATAGTGTGTTAGAGGAGAGCAGTGTGAAGGATGCAGATAGTGTGTTAGAGGAGGGCAGTATGAAGGATGCAGATAGTGTGTTAGAGGAGAGTGGTGTGAAGGATGCAGATAGTGTGTTAGAGGAGAGCAGTGTGAAGGAGAGCAGTGTGAAGGATGCAGATAGTGTGTTAGAGGAGAGTGGTGTGAAGGATGCAGATAGTGTGTTAGAGGAGAGTGGTGTGAAGGATGCAGATAGTGTGTTAGAGGAGAGTGGTGTGAAGGATGCAGATAGTGTGTTAGAGGAGGGCAGTGTGAGGGATGTAGATAGTGTGTCAGAGGAGGGCAGTGTGAAGGATGCAGATAGTGTGTTAGAGGAGGGCAGTGTGAAGGATGCAGATAGTGTGTTAGAGGAGAGTGGTGTAGGATGTAAGTAAGAGAGCAAGCTATAGTATTCATGAAGTACTTCTAATAATTGTAGAAGGAGAAGATGCCAAGGGCAGGATTCATTAAACTCTACATGGCTCACTAAAACTGTGTGCGCATTGCACACTGATTTATATTCAGTAAGCAGCACTACACGAGCGCTTGAGGTGATTTTGTGGTTACATTTTTTTAAAATTTTTTTACAGGTGGTATATCCGGTCTTTAATTTATAACTTTTACTGCAACTTGGAGACTACCTGGGGTTGGAGCTACTTCTTGTGGACTTAGTTTGTGTTTTGGGCTCAGTGACTTTTGATTGAGCACTACACAATGCGTAGACCCATGCAAACACGGTAAACATTGTGGCTTGCTAATTACTGCATTAGCAGCTGACTTGTTTGCTAATCGACCAATTCAGGATGGTGAAGCTATTCAACAAGCTGTAAAGTAATCACATACACTTGGTATAGCCTTTTGTCTTGTACTCCAAAACCTATTGGAATACATCTGAAAAAACTGCACAGCAAAGAAAGGTCGTTAGAGGCTGCTGCTACTCCTCTGCATGTGTATGTGCAACAGGCTCAAGTTTATGCTGCTGACAGATCATGGGGAAGGAGAGAACGGTATTTAGACCCCATTTAACTTTTTTCATGCTCTGCATGAGATGGAAACAGTAGAGCACTACAGGGGGGATACAGAGGCACTTCAGGAACTTTACAACCTCTGTTGTCCTCACCTGAGACCAAGGGCAAACCAAGGTGAACCAATACCTGTGGAGACCAAAATATGTATCGCATTTAGAATTTTAGCTACAGGAACCTTTCAGTGACCCATAAGGGACATGCTGGGGGTGTCACAGGTATTAGCATTCAGGATCCTACAGCATTTCCTGAATGCTGTGCTACAGCATGCTAGAAACAGTATATATTCCCCCTACCCCCGAGGACAGAGCTAGAACTATGCAGGATTTCTGCCCAGTAACACACTGTCCTGACGTCTTGGGTGCCATGGGCTGAACGCACATTGAGATCAAAGCACCACCCAGGGGACAGGGAAGAGTCTACATAAACAGAAAGGGATTCTACTCCATTAACTGCCAGGTGTGTAATGCTAAGGGAACCATCCTTAATGGGTATGCTGGCAACCGTGACAGTTATCATGACTCCCATGTCTGGCACAACTCACAGCTGTACCAGAGGTTTTCCAGGGATGATGTCCCACAGGGACATTTACTAGGGGATACAGGGTATGCACTTGAACTATGGCTGATGATGCTCAGCAGAAATGCACCAATGCCTGCAGAGGAATGCTATAATGAGAGACACACTCAAACGAGCAGTATTATAGAGTGTGTGTTTGGCCTGTTGAAGTGTCAGTTTTGGTGCCTAGATACATCATGGCGGCTCTGCATTACAATCCCAGTACTTGGGTCAGAATGATCACAGTCTGTGCTGACCTACACAGTATCCTCCTGCAAAAAACAGCTTCAACAAGAACACCAATAGCTAGGAGCAAACCTTTAATCACTGGCAAAGTCACCACATCCACAAGCAGATGATAAGTCGGGGGGAATCCCAAGCTGCTATGGCTGTAGGTAGATGTAGTGGTGTGCACAACATGCCCTTGTCTTGGCTAAGAGGCAATTGATAGTGCACATGCTGTGCACTTAAGGGGTACACCTTTTATCCTATGCACATATAGTAAAATTGATGCCAGGCAATGCACACAACTTTTATTTATCCATATAATGGCTGTGTACTGCTAGCATCAGACAGAAATAGCAGTTGTAACTGCAGGACTATCAAGAAAAGTAAATGCAAGAACATAAATGAATGGCAGATACTTGCATACTATTACTTCTAAATGTACCCAAGTAGAATGCGTGTGAGTTGTCCAGCAGTGACATTGATGTGTGCACAACTAACTTCTGTAACATATGTTTGTGCAGTGTAACAACTAACATGCTTCATGTATCCACAATACTCGGTGTAGAAAAAGTGGCCCAAACTCTACTTATTCCTACATTCTCACAAGTAGTGCAATAAGCATTAATACTGTTTCAACAATTTCGCAATGGTGGTGCTGTGGTAGCGTTGTCGCCTCACAGTAAGACGCTGTCCGGTTTGATTCTCAGCTAGAGCATCTTCTACGTGGAGACATGCATGAATGGGCATACCTTCGTTGAAGGTTGTACGTCAGGGCTGGTAACTCGGCATGTAAAAATCAACTACCAATCATTAGCGGACCGGAGTTCCGCTGTGGCGAGCCCTAACCGGGAAAAGCTGAAAGACACAACAACTGTTTCAACAATTTCAAGGCAGGAATCGCAAAACTAAAATGCTGTAATAATTCAGAAAAAAACTATCCGAATTACATCACCAGTACATATCCTATGCACTCAGTTAGATATTCACCTTTTCCATCAGACATATACATATGTAACCCCATTCCAAATGATATAAGCAAGGTGATGGCACAATTATCATTTGTACCGGGTGGGACTGGGAGGCAGGAGGGCAAAGCTGAGACCAAAGTAGTGATTGTGTGCGAGTAAGAAATACAAACAGGCAGGAATGTAGATAATTTCAAATGGCCACTGAGACAGGATGACCTGCAACCTTCATTAGTGCCTCATGAATGTGTCTGTATGGGCAGTCTATGTGAAGTGTGTGTGTGTGTGTGTGTGTGTGTGTGTGTGTGTGTGTGTGTGTTTGTGTGTCTGCATGAACACAGCCAAGCTCTGTGGTAGCACTATGTCCTGGTATGTCGGGCAGGTGTGAGCTGTGCATGGTAGAGGTATCAATTCAGCATAGTCACCCCATGGACAGATGTGCCGGTGTTACCTGAACATGGTGTTCCATTACAGGCACTGCCTATCCCAGTGTGGCATTCATCTGATCAATTTAATCGGCCACAAAGTGGAGGCAGTCATGCATGTCAGATTGTGCCACATGTAGAACCCTAAGCATGTCCTTTGAAGCCCTAGTGGAATGTGCCTGTTCCTCTATGATGGTCCCATACATACATTGAGTGACACACAACACACCATCATTTGGTGGAAGGTGGACAACAGGCCTCTTCCGAGCATCCCTACCAACCCTCTAGCATGCCACCTTGCCCACACTTTGGCTACAGCCAGAATGAGCTGGCACTGAAACCACGTAGCCACACTACCCTGATCAACTGTGTCACCCTCCAACCTGTCCACTGTCTGAGGCCTCAGTGGAATGGGTATGCATAGACACACAGACTGTGTCTGAAGGAAATTCAGGGGATGTGTGAGTCACAACCTCAGTGTCGGAGTGAATGTCTGCAACCCCCCCACTCTGCCTCCTTTTGGCCACCACCATCATCAGAATCTACTGATACTCCAAATTCAGGTGGCAGGACTACACTTCTACTTTCAGGATGAGTTGTGATAATAATAAGCAACAAACACAGGAATAAAATTATTACTTCCCTGAAAATTAACCCAGAATATCTGAGCAAAAAGCAACACTGGTCACACAATTGCAGATACTAAAGCAATACATGCACTCATTACACGTTCACATCCTGCACATACCAATAATCTATCTAAATTATGCTTAGTAATAAGAAATATTTGCTTATAATGTGCAGACGTCTCAACAGTTTGCAGGGAGGTTGGCCCTGGAACAAATGAAGCAGTGAAGGGATGGCTATTAAGCATCACAATGTGAATAGCACAGGGACAGTGAATAAGCATTTGGCTGTATGCTCTGTAAGAAGTAGCTGTAACTGAAACTAATCTGAGCTGTCCTCCGCCTCCATGTCTATTGCAGCACTCTTGTATAACTATGACTTATCAATAGGTACAGTTATAAAACATGCATCATCAAGCAGTAGCAGGCAAGTTCTATATTTTAGTCTGTAAGACGGTCTAATTTTGCTGTATGTAAGCCTACCTAGAATCTGCTGATGGGACACACTTGGGCCTCCCAGCCTCATCAGAACCAACATTGGTCAAACAGTGTGAAGGCTTCCCTGAGCTATCGGGATCAGACGGTGGTGGCTTGGTAGCAGGACCCCCCCCATAGCCAGCAGTTCTTTGGCAACTGCAGCTTCCGTCCTTCGTGCTGATAAAATTATGTCATTAGCCCAGTGCTGCATCTGATCATAATTGCGGCCATGGCTACCAACTGCATCAACATCAGCAACTACCTGGTTCCACATGTCCTTTCTGACAGTCGTATCCCCCGGCCTTCCTCAAGTAGGAAGGCTTCTTGATGCCTCAAAGCCTGGATGATGACCTCATTTTCAGCTTCACTAAAAGGGGGTTTTCGTGGATTTGCTGGCTTGGGTGCCATAATCCTATATGACATAAAACAGAGAAGGACATAACTCATTAATAATGCATAACTAAGGTATTATTTTCCAAAAAATAATAATGCTGTGTACCCGTTATCAACATAAAGCACTTTGAAAAACACTTTTTATTTAGGACAACAGAATTCTAGGTTGCATTCCCCAACAGTCCAGCACAAATGTTAAGGTCTGGACAACGTCATCATTCTGTCAACATTCATACTGAAGAATGTTATCTCATTGATTACTGGATGACAGCATTGCTAAATAGTTAAGAAGGCAAATTAAGAATGCCAGTCAGTTTTCTGTTGACATTCACAGATGCCAGCCACAAACTGTAAAATCCACAATAAAAATGGGCAGGACCCAGAAACGGCAACTGATCCAACTTTATTCACTAAAATAACCACAATTAGCTTTTTCATCTGTAATCAACGTCATCAGATGAGATTCACTTGAATAGTCCACCATATTTGAAACACCCCCCATCATCATGCAACTTCCAATCTGTTACTATTATGTGATGTATTTTAAGTTTATAATTGGGCGTGGGCTCTTTAAATGTGAAACATTGGAAGTCACATGATGATGGGGTGTGTTTTTAAATATGGTTGCTGTTTCTGGGTACTGCTGTTTTTTATTGTGGATTTTACAGTTTTCTAACTGTGCCCATTACTGCTGTGGAGAAGCCCAACACCACTTTCAGCCACATGTACAATCCCTTACATTGGCTGAAAAACAAAAATTACAGTTCTCTTAAATCCCACGTGAAATTGCAAAAGCAAATGTTAAGAACATACTTGTGCTGTAAGCATAACCTGTGTATCTTAAAGCCCAAGAAAAACTACCTTTGCCAACAGTGAAGTATAAGAAGTGCATACAGATCAACCTTGATCTGCTAGCTGTATGAATATATTTCTAAAAGTTACAAGCTAAATGTCCTTAAATAATAGAAACATACCTTAGCAAAATAAGTGCTTGTCTGCAGCAAAATCTCATTCAAATAAATACCAGTGTTCTGTTTTGTGTGAAACAAGTCTCACCTTCAAGTTCCCCACCTACACAGTTGTTTTTTTGTAGTGTAGATTCAGCCCTTTGAGCACTGTGAATATGCTAATGAGGTGTGAACTTATAATTGCTGAATACCAAATATTTTGACTTTGTGTAGCAGATGTACCAAATATTTTGACTTTGTGTAGCAGATGTAAACAGAAATATAGTCTCTACAACATTGGGTGCTAATGGCTTGCAGCTGTGAATGATTAGTGTGATTGAAGGAAAACACAACAGCAATTCAGACACCTTTTCCTTCAGTGGGTGTGTCAGTGAGGATACACTTAACTTCAGCGAGCTTTTAGATAAACACTGCGCATAAATTTTTTGGTCGTAATAGTTCAAGCACCTGCCTTTCCTGAAATGTTGTTCACCGTTTTGTGTGTGTCTCATATATACACATATATATATATATATATATATATATATATATATATATATATATATATATAATACGTAGGTATGTGTGTGTGTGTATATTTGAAATAAAAATTATAAGAAATGCACCACAGATTGCATGTCTGATAGTAAATCGGAAATAAGGGAAGAATGACCATAATACAAAGAGAAAAAAAGCTGCATTTTTGCAAAATTATTCATAATTGATCACTCGTTGCACAGAATATGTTAGCCACACATGTACAACCAACTTAGAATGTCCAACTGTATGAACTGTTAATACTGGATATGAAATATGAACTTCTTGTATGCATATGATTTGATTGGTATTGCAAAGCATTGTCTGTGGCAAAGAGAGATAACCCACTACAACTGTGTTTAAGTACAGTACTTTGATGGTTGTTTAACCTTTGATGTTAAGTTGTCAATCTCGCCTTCATTCTTGCTGGATGGGTTCGGAGCCGATCCTCGGCTCCGACTCGGCCACTCTAAAAGCTCGAGAGCTAGTTCCACCGGCTCGAGGCTCCCCTATATCCCACAATGCTAGGCGGTAACTCCTCAGATCTCATTTGCCGCTACAGCGATCGAGGTGTGTTCCTACCGGCTCAGGTTAGTTTTTGGTAAAGAACTAGTTTCTTAGCCTTTTTTCCCCTGTTAAATTTATTTTATATATATAGTTAGTTTGGAAATAGTCTATCCCATTCCCGTTAACTTTCCACCCCCTTTTTTCCACAAATCTCTAGAGATTTTCCCTCGGGCCCTAGGCCCAGTCCCTCCCTTCCTAGTGAGTGACTGTTTTTTGTAGGGATTTTTATTTCTACTTACTATAATTTATTTTAAATTAGTGTTAAATTACTCCTAAGTGTAATCGGTGTGTGTGTGTGTGCTTGTGTTATTACTCTTTTCCCTTAGATATGTCTAAGGAATCAAAGGTCTCAGGCTTTAAGAAGTGTAACTCGTGCTGTCAGAAGATGTCTCTGACAGACGGTCACACTTCTTGAGTGTACTGCCTGGGACCTTTGCACCTGTAGGACTCATGTGCTGTTTGCCATGGCTTCAGCCCTAGAGTCCTGCAGGAGCGAAAAAAATAAACTTATTTTAAGGGGCTTGCTTAAGCCTGAGGGTCCCTCGACTCAGTCATCGGGGAAACCCTCTAAGTCTTCTAGACCTTCGGCTCCAGCATCTGAGCCGTCTTCTGGAGGCCCTAAAGCTATTCGAACATCGGCTCCGGCCGGAGCCGGTGAATCTCGAATACAAGCCCCTATGGTGTCCTCGGCTCCGGCCGGAGCCGAGGAAGACATTACTCTGTCTGCTCCGATTATTTTATCGGAACCGACATCTAGAAAAAGGTCCCAATCTCCATCTATTGGCTCCGTTCATTCGGCTCCAGCATCACCCTTGCTGTCTGAACGGAGCCATAGATCCCACTCTTCTAGGTCTTCCAGGTTATCGGACCATGACCTTCAGAGAGTAGTGAGTTGACTTCTTAAGTCCGAGGCATTAGCCCAGATGCTTCAAAGTCCGACTCAACAGTCGAGACCTACTCCTATCACTCAAATTCCTCCTCTCACTCTTTTGAGTTTGGAGCCGGGGCGGCTCGGACCCGAGACTGTGGTAGCGTCGGAACCAATACCTTTGTCTTCGGTTCCGTCGTCGGCTCCGATGTCTTCCTTGGAAGAATCTCGGCGCCAGACTTCCCTCATCGGCTCCGAGGGGGCGAGTGGCATCGGACCCTTGTCCGACCCCGCTCTCCCTCTCGGTGCTTCGGCGCTGGTGAGTTCGGCTCCGACATCGGCCTCGGAGCCATCACTGTCGGTGCTGGGGGAGGTTTCCAGTTTTTCGGAACGGAGACCTCCGGCTCTGCCTGACAGGGGTGCCTTCGAGGTCATGAGGAGCGTGTTGGAACCAGGTTCAACTCCACAGTCGGTTCTTTCTGCCCCTCCCCCTATGGTGCCTCCGGTGATTTCTACTCACTCTCTCATCCCGACCGTAGAGCCAGCTCCTCAAGTTTCCCCTGTGGGGATCTCCACCTCTTCCGAGGCCTCTCCTGACCCTGTAGGAGAGCCCCCTAGGAAGAGGCAGTGCAAGAGGAAGCACATTGACTCCCCTGAGTCTGTCACCTCTGACACTGATTTAGAGGATTCTGAAGGTTCCCCTCATTCCCCCTCTGAAGATGTCTCCTTTGTAGACATCCTTGAAATCTTAAAACAGAGGGGGGAATTGGCCATCCCTCAACCCTTCAGAGGATGAATCAGTGTATCTTGAGGCGTTTGGCTCTCGCTCTTCCACCTCCTGGGTGTCCCCTCCCTTTGACCCCCTTATGCAAGTGGTGGCAAAGAAGGCTTGGGCGGCTCCTGACTCAGTGGAACCCACCCCCAGGAGACCATCAAAGTTCATCACGGCCCCCAAGGATAAAGAATTTCTGACCAAAGGCATCTCTGTTGATGCTATGGTGGTGGCTGCGGCTACCAAGAAGGAGCTAGCTGATCCTTCGGTGCCTGTTCATCCTCCTAACAAGGAGTCTAGGTCGATGGACAGGTACGGGAAGCGGATGTTCTCGTCAGCGACCTTTACTATGAGATCGCTGAATTACCTGTGTCATTTTACTCATCTTCAGAGGGATTTACTCAAAGAAGCAAGTGAAATGTTGAAGGACCCAACAGCTGCGGGTTTTCAGGATAGGATGAACTCTCAGCTGGCTACCCTTAATTCTATAACCAACTCTTCCATGCGCCTCCTTTCATATGCGGTGGATGGAGCAAGTAGAGCGGCAGGTACAGGTGTAGCCTTGCGTAGGCATGCCTGGATGCGGCTTTGTAACTTTGCGGACCCTTTTAAGGCGTCCTTCACTAATTCCCCCTTTGATGGATCATCCCTTTTTGGTCCTCAAGTGAAGGAAACCCTGACTAGGTGCGAGACTGATGGCAAGACTCTGTCTGCCGTCGGAGTCTGTTTTTCTACTCCTTCTAGACCTTACCCCAAAGGTCAGAAGGGGGGAAAGATGTGGTTCCGCAAACAATCTCAGGGAGACTTGCCTGACGCACAGAGTCGTTTCCCCTCTAGAGGCAGAGGGGGGAACAACAATGGTAGATGCCGTCCCAGGGGCAGAGGGGGCCCGCAGAATCAGGGCAGTCGAGAATCCTTTTCCGACCAGCCCTTTCAGCATCCCTGAGGTGTTGCCCGACTGCCCACCTTCGGAGGCAGTCGGGGGAAGGTTGTCACTGTACCCAAAAGCCTGGCTATCCCTAACTCAAGACAAGTGGGTACAGTCTATCATTTCCGAAGGCTACAGAATCCCTTTCCTTTTCATTCCAAAGCAGTCCAAAAAATCCCTTCCAGACATTCCACCCAGTCAAAGGGAGCAAGCAGCATTAGAAATTTCAAAGCTGCTCGCAAAAAGAGCCATTCAACCAGTTCCAGCAGACCAAGTAGGATCCGGAATCTACTCCAAATTCTTTTTGGTTCCAAAGAAAACAGGGGACTGGAGACCCATTTTGGATCTCAGCAACTTGAACAAGTTTGTCAAGAAAACAAAGTTCCGGATGGTCACGCTGCAGTCCATTCTTCCCCTTTTGGGGCAGGACAACTGGATGTGCTCGATAGATCTCCAGGATGCGTACTATCAAGATGAGTCGACGCTCCAGGAGATTTCTCCGCTTCAGGCTGGGAACCAGTCATTTTCAATTCAGAGCCCTGCCCTTTGGTCTCACTACAGCCCCCCGAGTGTTTACCAAATGCATGGCTGTGGTAGCCTCTCATCTGAGACGACAAGGATTCCAGGTGTTTCCTTATTTAGATGACTGGCTCCTTACAGTCCCCACCAAGCATCTTTTACTTCTCGCCAGAGACTACACTTTTCACACATGTCAGGCACTAGGCATATCAATAAACTACGAAAAGTCTGTCTTGTCGCCTTGTCGTGTTATTACCTTCACAGGCGCAAATCTAGACACAGTCAAGATGTCAGCCAGACTCACAAGAGCAGAGGATAGCAGACATACACAAACAGGTCTTTCTTGTCTTGCAGAGCAACCAAGCCAAAGCCAGACTGATCCTGAAAGTCTTAGGGATTATGGCGGCGGCCATCCCTCTACTACCATTAGCTCGTTTCCATATGAGAATTTTACAATGGATGCTCTTCACACAATGGTCTTACCAAAGTCTCCCAATGTCCCATCCTATTTGGATAACTCAGTCGTGCAAGAATCATCTCTATTGGTGGATCACATCTCCTCAGTTCCTCCTAGGGAGACCTTTCGTCCCTCCCCCTCCGGTTGCTACAGTGACAACGGACGCCTCCCTGATCGGGTGGGGGGGGCATTTCCAGGGCAGGACAGTCCAGGGCATGTGGCAACCGTTAGAGTGCCACTTGCACATAAACGTCCTAGAGATGAGAGCAGTGCTTGTAGCGTTGCAAGCCCTACAAGACTCTCTTCCCAAGGGAACTATAGCAATTCAAACAGACAACATGTCTGTAGTGTGCTACATCAACAAACAAGGCGGAACCAGATCTTACCCCCTATGTCGAGAGGCACTCAGACTTTGGCAATGGGCGATTTCTTCTCAGCGATTTCTCTTAGCAACGCACATCCCCGGGAAGTCCAATGTGATTGCAGACAAATTGAGCAGAGCTATTCTCATGCCTCACGAGTGGTCTCTGAACAATTCAGTGTTGGAGAAAGTTTTTCGAAAGTGGGGCAGGCCTTGCTGCGACCTTTTCGCTACTCCCCAAAACAGCAAGTGCGACGATTTTTTCACCCTCTTTCCCCAACCAGGCCACCCCAGCAGAGACGCTCTAGTGCATGTTTGGTCCCGGGGACTTCTGTATGCCTTTCCTCCCTTCCCACTGATATCCCAGCTGATACAGAGAGCCATCGCTCAGGAAGCTTCCATGATCCTCATTGCCCCTTACTGGCCTCGACAGGTTTGGTTCCCTTTTCTCCACCGTTATCTGTTGGAACAACCTTGGCATCTGGACCCAGTTCCAGACCTCTTGACCCATCAATCGGGTCAGTTGCACCACTCCCTTCCCTCTCTGAACCTCACAGCATGGTTCTTCCAATTCCGACTTTAGCCAGGCTTCCTTTGATATCTCACTCAGTTAGAGATATCTTGATAGCTTCTCATAAATCTTCCACTTGGAAGATTTATCTTAGCAAGTGGAAACGTTTTTCCTATTGGGCGCAGTCAAAGAATATAGATCCTTTCACTGCTTCTATTCAAACAGTTCTAGACTTTCTAGCTGAACTTTTCCACTCAGGTTCATCCCCATCTACCATTAGAGTTCAATTGGCAGCAATATCGAACTTTCATGTTGGAGTCTCAGAGTCCTCCATTATGTCTCACAAACTCTGCAAGGCTTTTTTAAAGGGAGTTTTTCTCCTCAAACCACCCATCAAGAGATCCTCCTCCTCAATGGGATCTCAACTTGGTTCTGACATCCTTAATTCTTCCCCCCTTTGAACCTGCGGCTTCATGTTCTATAAAGTTACTTTCTTGGAAGACTCTCTTTTTAGTAGCTATCACCTCGGCTAGAAGAGTCTCCGAACTCCATGCTCTGTGTAGTCGACCCCCTTATCTGGTATTTCATAAAGACAGGGTGTCCTTGCGTACTAACCTGTCTTTTTTGCCCAAAGTAGCTTCATTGGCAAATTTGAATCAAACCATTGAGCTTCCTGTTTTCTTCCCAAATTATTCTAATAGGTCAGAACAAAAGTTACACTGTTTAGATATTCATCACCAACTTAGGTACTATTTAGACAGGACCAAACAATTCAGGAAATCTGACCAACTGTTTGTTTGTTTCTTATGCAGAAGGTAGAATGGGCCTTCCAGTTTCTAAAGTCTCTCTCTCTAGATGGCTTTCTTCGTTAATTACCCTAGTATATGAGATAAGACATCAACGGTTGCCATCCAAACCCAGGGCTCATTCAACTAGAGCTTTAGCCACTTCTATAGCTTTCCAAGATAGGCTGCCTATTGATTCGATTTGTTCTGCAGCTACTTGGGCTTCTCCCCATACCTTCATTTCTCATTATAAGTTGGACTTGGCCTCTAGGGACCGAGCCAACTTTGGTTCCACTGTACTCAAGAGTCTGTTCCGATAGGCCACCTGGGACAAGGTGCTAGGGACGCGGTCCCATCCAGCAAGAATGAAGGCGAGATTGACAACTTAACATTTAGAAGTTATGTACCTACCATAACGTTCCATGTTAGTTGTCTTCTTCTCGCCTTCCAGGACAGACCTAGAGGAGTTTTCTTGGTTCCTTATGGAATTTTATTGCTGGCCTTAGCTTTCAAACGAGATCTGAGGAGTTACCGCCTAGCATTGTGGGATATAGGGGAGCCTCGAGCCGGTGGAACTAGCTCTCGAGCTTTTAGAGTGTCCGAGTCGGCTCCGAACCCATCCAGCAAGAAAGAAGGCGAGAAGAAGACCACTAACATGGAACGTTATGGTAGGCACATAACTTCTAACTTCACTTTTTTATTTATTTATTTATTTTATCCTTTTGTTTGCCTTTATCATGTGCATGGTGCTTGGCAGAGCGCAAACATGGCTAGCTGCTTAAAAAGTCACCTTACAAAGTCCAAACATGCTTAGCGGCATTGTGTGGTGGTCAGAAACATGAATGGTAATGACTGCAGAAATTCAGCCTGTTATCCGACTGTCTCTGTAGCTCAAGGTGTAAAGACATTGAGCTAAAAAAGAGAGAACATAGTTAAGGTGGGGTTGAACTCCCCACCTGAGGAAGGGTCATAATGAGTGTGTACACAAATAGTATGTGTTCACTTTTGCCTTTTACATTTGCACATTGCCTACCTATATACAAACAAGGTTCACTACTTAAGGAAAATTGAATAATTTTAATGTGGTTTGCCTTCTTTGCACAGACAGTTTCAGAGGTAATGCATGGCCGTTGGCACTCTGGAAAGTACTGAGTTTGGAAAATATACCCGGTGCCAGCTTTCTTTGTGGCACCAGGTGTAAATGCAGTGAACTCGTGGCCAGAACACGTGAGCCAGGGTTCAAATCCAGCACACTCTAGCTTTTAATAAGGGTGTCCCAATATAATTTAAAAAAAAATGATTATAAAGGTAAAACCACATACCAATAGCTGTGTATATCAGGTTGATTGACAGAAAGGTACAATTTCATAAAACAGTATGTGTATGCAAACAGCATCATCTGTTATGTATGTAATTGGTTTAGCATGATGATGATTATGTAATAAAATATGCAGTTGCATATCTGTGGTGAACCTCAGTAGTGTCCTGGCAATCATGTGCAGCCTTCCTCTAACCCAAGTATAACTTTAAAGCCGAATGTATTGTGAGGAATGTATCGTTGCTCCAAACTATTACTAAAGTTGTGCCGGTTTATCCATTTTCAGCATATTGTCGGACATTGGTCCTGCATCACACCCGAGAATGCATAAGCCATCTGAATGAAGTATAGGACCAGTAACTATGTATACATTTAATAACCAGGTTGACAAATATGTTTTCTGTGGCAATGAGGAATAATTACTTGTGTGGAAATGTATGTGTACTCTCCTACATAGGTTTGAATCCCACGTTGTACAAATTGCTTTTAGCAGTGTGCAAGTCCCCACAAAATATGTGCCCAAGTCATCCTTTTGATCCTCTAGTGTCGTTAAAAGCCAAGTCATTTAGCATTTCAGTGCTGACTAGTGGACAGAGTATGAGCAACTGTAGCAGCACACATCATAAATCAATGCCGAATGTCACGTTATCCTTGCTGTTTTATAACCTCCCTTCATTTAACAATGTTTCTCTTTTGTTTACCATCTATGAAATGCATTTGGCATGGTTGTCTGTGTTGCACAGTGGTTTTAAAACCCAATATCATAAATTGGCAGGAAACCATTACAGTGGTTGTTGGAGGATCGTTGCATACATGGCAGGAGATGGAAAGGATGGTGCCATATTCGGTGCACAGTGGGTACAGGATCATAGGAGTTTACTATGCTATCGACTTGGAGGTCATTTCAAGCCTAGCCATTCATCCCAGTATAATACCATAGACATTCTAGTTAATACCCAGGATTGTATTTAGTAATGACTGCCAATGTCCAGGAGGGTTGTGGGCACTGTTCCCGGTAAGAATTTATGGTACCCCATTTACTCATCCAGGTTCCTTTTGAACAGTGTCACAGAGGTGCTCTGTTTTTTCACATGAACTGTCCAAAGATATGGCAGTTTCTGGGAGACAAATATGTCCCTCCAGCATGTCCTATTCAAGTCACAGGCCATATTTAGGTCCCTGGAACAGGTAGCTGTAGTCCTGTTTGATTTATGGATGTGCAGTGAATTAGTTAGGTTTGGGTCACAGATTGCTGTGTAAGCCAGGCATAAGTCTCCCCTAAAAAGTCTATACGATACAGAGTATAGTGACAGGGACTTTTAGTCGGTCTGTGTAAGCCACATACTAGAGTCCCTTTATTTTCTTTGTTAGAAACCTCTGAGGACTCTCCAATTGCTGCAGGTGCTTTGTACAGTACATGCCAAAAGGGGTGTTATACTTTATTATGAGCCTGATTAGTTGACCAATATAGAGGGTCTATAACATCCTTTGCTCTAGCGGTGATGCATTTACTAATCAAGTGTGCTACATAGACACATGGTGGTCAAAGTTAAGTTTGCAGTCAACTTGTGATCCGAAGTTGTTTACCCCTTGGTAGGTACTTAGGGTATTGCTGTTGATCTGATAGTGTAAAGGGAAAACAAAGGAAATGATGATGCATTTCTTTGCATTCATTTTAAGACCATGACTATGACACTGGTTGTTGGTCTGCGTAAGACCTTCCTGAAGTATACGGACATCATGTGGGGGATTCAATAATTGCACCTAGTTTGCAGTCGTTCACAAACTTGGTCAGCCCCAGCCCTTTAGTTTTGGCCTGAACTTCTTGAGAAGTATATACCAAACAGTAGGGGACCGAGCACTGACCCCCTGCGGCACCCCACTGGTGATATGTCTTGATATGGAGTCACCCACTTTGATAGTGTGTGTTCGGTTTGTGAGCCATTTGACAACCCTTCTTAAAACAAAGAGGTTTATATTCAGTTTACTAAGTTTATCAGTAATTCCTGAGTGTGGGATTGTGTTGAAAGAACCACAAGGAGATGTAGGCAAAATAAATTAAACTAGTAACAACTGCTGAATTTTGCCAAGGACACTACATTGTGTCGATAGCCTTTGCCAAGTCTCAAGGTATGCTGTGTGCACAGATTTGCCCTCATCAGGGGCCCTGGTCACACTTTTGAAGAAATCCACTAGGTTTGACAGGCAGGAACTGCCCTTCATGAAGCCAAATTGGATTGGATCCAGGGTTTGGAGGTCGCCTATGTCTTTATTAATGAAGTCCATCATGCATTCCATGGCTTTACAGATGAGGCTGGTCAGACCTATGGGTCTATAATTCACCGGGTCTGTTGCCAAGCTACCTTTGTGGAGGGGAATAACTGTTGCTATGCTCCATTCTGCAGGAACAAAGCCTGTGGTTAGGCTAGGATTGAATAGGGTACTTAATGGTGATGCTAGTTCATGTTTTAGCTTGTTTAGAAGACAGCCTGTGATGCCATCTGGTCCCATAGAGGCTGTGTTTTGTTTGCCTTGGACAAGGCTTTAAGACCTGCTCTTCAGATATGTAGCTTGAGGGGGGAGTTGAGACTAGGTTTGTGATAAGTTTGGAGGGGATAAGGGAGTGAAATTTTCACCAAATCTGTCCAATAGCAGGTTTGCTATCTCTGTGGGGTCAGTGTGTGTGACACTGTTAGTCACAAGTTCATCACATGCTTGGGTCCTACCTTTTAGGCTATGTACATTGCTGTAAAAGGCCTTATGGTTATCCTTGGCTGTGCTTGCTAAGTTTTTCTCAAAGATGCCCTTAGAGGATTTGACATGTCTTGTATGCCTGCTGAGGAGTTTACTTTTCCATTGTTGGAGCCTCACCTTTGTTTTCTTGGACAGGAGCATTTTGCATTTGTTATAAAGTTTGTTGATGTTGGATGTCCACCAGCGAGACTTTGTTTTTACTTTGAGCTCTGGGTTTGATTCTCTCTGGAACAGCCGAGTTTATACACTTATGCAAGTGGTTGTACAGGGCTTTAGTGTAAGCTTCGATGTAGTTACCACTTCCAGCTGGGGGTGGGGCTTGGAATGCATTTATAGCTACCCCTAGGAGGATATAGTTTGCCTTGGTGAAGTTTTTCAATCAGACTTCACCCTTTGTGAGTTATGGAGGTAGTGCCAGCTTGAAGGTGACTGATTTGTGGTCCGATTTAACTAATGCAGGTCCGACAGTTGCAGCAGTGCATCTGTTTATCATGTTAGTGAGGACCAGATCTAGTATGTTTGTTCCTCTTGTCGGGGTTTGAATAATTTGTTCCAGGGTATTTGAGTTAAAGTCAAGGAATGTTTGTGCTAGTGAGTTAGGGCTAGAGTAGTTTTCCCAGTTGATGGTGGGATAATTGAAAGCCCCCATATCCAGAGTGTTTGGCAATGTTTGGATTGACTGCAGTTTGGTCAAGTAGGCTTAGTGTGCATCATGACCCATGGAGTGAGATCTATAACTGGCTATGACTTGAATGGGGATTGCATCCACAGTAACCTGATGTTGGAGTCATGGAGTTGTCCAGTCTAGATGGGAGATGAATTTATCTTTAACATAGATAGAAACACCGCCTCCTTTGGTTCTCACATGTTTGTTTTCTGGTCTGAAGGTGTGGAAGGCATTGTAGTCTTACAAGGCTGGGGTAGTCTCTGAGGCCTTGAACCAAGGTTACTGTGACTGCACAAACCTCTACATCTTCCAGTGATAGAAGTGCTTCCAGGGTGTGCAGTTTTTGGTTTAAGCATCTAGCAGCATAACCCTTATTTTGTTATGATTGGCAAATTTCACGTCGGTAAGTTATTTTTTGAGACCTTGCCTAAAAAAAGGCATGGCAAGAGCTTTTGCCAGCAGCTTAAAGCCTAGTGGTGCCAGATGCAAACTGTGTCTGGCAAAGCAGCAAGGTTTGTTAACCATGACTTCCCAGGCTGACAGAAACTGGATCACCTTTGAATGACACCAAAAACCAAGCCAGTTATTGAAATCGATCATTTTTTTTGTTTATACTGTGGCATCATTCTAGGTGAGGGTAATATGCTGTTCAGCGCTAGGGACTTAACCTGCTTGAGAGACATACTCCGAGATCTCAGTTGTGTCTCTCTTCATATAGTCCATTGAGGTATGTCTCAGATTGTTCACTCCAACATGAACTGTGATAGTCATAATGGTACTTGTTGCTGAGAGACCCGAGTGCATGCATGATCTGATGAGTCTTGGCACGAGATATGCAGCTGAACATGACTTTCTCCTTGTTTAACCTGGTGAGTGGGACATCAGTGTGTCTCACTATGGCGTATCCATTGACAAGAAAGTGAATGTTATGCCTTATGGGCTTGGTAGGAGAGACACTGGTGCTGCTGTGTGTTATGGGTGCTGTAAAAACTGTGTTGGTTGTAGCAGTCTGTGTTTTGGAGGTCTCTGGTGTTTTGGTAAGATTTTTTGAGAGAACGTCTGTGTATGTTGATTTATGTGCTTGATGCGTACCGTGTGCATGAGTAGTAGTAGTGGTGGTTGGGTTGACAACCTCTTCAGTGTTACTGTTCGTGTTCGAGAGGGCAGCGATTCAAGATTTTTGGTGTAGGTACATCTCTTGCACTGTGTACTAGATGAGTTATTTGTAGAGGGTTGTTAGTGTACATAAGGCAGTTGCTAGACTGCCTCAGGTGACCCAAGATAACAAGGTTGACAGGAGAAACAAGGGTAGTCCAACTGTCCATAATGCTAGGTTGAAGAACTGTTATCACAAAGTGGGGCATTTCAGAAATGATCAAGGAGGTGCTCTGTAGATGGCTATTACTGACGTGTTTTTTTTGCTAGTGGTTTAATAGGCCACGACTCACTAGCAGTACTTGGACTAAAAAAAGTACTAATAATGAGGACTACTCTAATGTGCTACAGTTGTATCTAAGGGAAAATGTGTCGAAGTTATCTATCCAGCTGTGGCACACAGTTGTGTGGCAGTGCTCAGTGCTGTGCGATGTGTAAACAAGCAGAAACCTGCTCAAATGCAGGGCTTAAATCCAAGAAGCTAAAAATTAAAAAAAAAAAAAAAACTTTAAAAACGTTCAAAAGGACCAATGAGGGTGCTTACTCCTAGCCCTAGACCAACCACCCCTTCACCAGACAGGTTCCAATCAGCACACTTCTCTCATTAGAATCCAGATGGACCCCTTCCAGTCAAAGATGGCCTGGAAAATGTGCTCAGAACAAACGGCCCCAAATGCAGCAAACCTCTATCTGGACTGTGCTACACCTACTAGCTACACTAATTTAGTGTCTTCCTGCTACTTTTCTGCTGTGTTAAATATTTTTGTAGTGTTCCTCACCTAAAGTGTTTTAAACAGCAGAAAAACAGCAAGGAAACTCTAAAGAATGTTTGTTTTAAACAGCAAACAAATCTTTTATTTAAAACACTGCTTGGTGGGAAGATGGAATAAGGTATTTGTTTCACTTCCTGTAAAGCACTACAGCCATAGGCTGCTGTAGAGGGACTGTACCAGGTCTGACTCTGAGTGTAAGGCTGAGGCTTGGAACAGTCTAACCAAGTCTGTCTCTAGTGCGACTAGCATACCACAGACTGGGGAGCATTGTAGGCACCACTACAGTGATCTAAAATGGTGCAAGCAGGCACAACTCTACCAACGGCTAGATGAGTTTAGACCTACTGATGCCCTCCACTTGTGTAAGTATATAGATTAAGCAACTTTAAGTGCTATGGAAAGCTGTAGCTAGGCAAAACTTGTTATGCATAATGCTTTCACTTGTCTTCTTTCAATTTATATTTTACACCTGCAGAGGAGAGCTTGGCGAACAGGAAGGAACATGCTGAGAGTTAGAGCAACTCAGAGACTGGGTATGCAGCACAGCTGACCCTGAGTTTTAGTAAAAATATTGTGATTCCATACATCAGTGTCAAGTTCAACAAGCATGTCTTAATTGTACCATTAAGCATGTATGCTGTCTGCTGTAGCTCTTGGTAATTGTAGTAAGCAAGTGTAATGCTATAGTTAGATTATGTGGGTTAATTTCCCACAAATAACTTACAGATTCACATTCAGCAAGTATCATTTCTACATTTGACATGCATTAATTTTGGCTTTAATGTCATGCTGTTAAGTTAATCCGCAGTATCTTTTAAAGCATATATGGAATATCTGCATATTACTAGGATTACTTGTAACAATTCACTGTCATGTTTTGGATTTTGACAGCTCTGTAGCTAATATAAAAGATATAATGGTAAAAGGATATTTATTGTAGTAAAACATGAATGTGACATGATATGTTTCTGATCATCTCTTTTTTTTCCAGTGTGTTAAATGGAAACACACCGTTCTAATGTCATATGTTTCTGCCAGAAATGCATTTCAGCACAGGGAGGTAGGCCAGCCACTGCAGCTCAGCCTGCCAACCCTCCACTGCCTGCCACACTAACACCCAGCACCTCTGGGATGCAACCTGGCAGTACTGCCTCCACAACCCCTGTGCTATCTGGCCTGTCCACATCAGGTAGCATTGCCCTTGCCTGTTGGCACATTGGTGCCCTTCAGGAGTATTGTTGGAGGTGGTAATTGCCACACCCACCAGGAGCTGCCAGGGAAGGTGCATGATGTCATAGAAACTGGCTTTGGTGCCCGCATTAGCCACCTGGACAGGTTGCTCATTAAAATAGAAAAGATACTCCCACATCATTAGCCACCTGGACAGGTTGCTTATTAAAATAGAAAAGATACTCCCACATCGAACAGTCTTACAGAGAACTGAGGAAGATGACAGTGGTGACAATTCTGAAAGTGAGGACTAGATTTTCACTGTTCCCATGATTGATGGGCATGTGTCATCGATGTCCCCAGTCATGGTCTCCCCCAACCATTTGTGTCCATCACCAACCCTGTGTCTGTCTTATTTGTTCTGTTTGTCTGCACCTGCTTCCTCACCTACCCTACCTCCCTGACCCTCACATCCCTATGTCCATTCCCCAACATTCCTTTTTTTTTTTGAAAGAAAGAAACAAAAAAAGGCATCTGTCCCACAAAAAAGTCTCCTACATAGTTCTCCACTTTGCATATGTATCTTCTCAACACAATTGAAGTGATCCAATTTGCTGTACATCATCATTGCATTGTTGTCCTCCATCTGTGTCGTGGTGACGGTCCAAATTCATTAAATTGTTTGCTAATTGTGTCCACATTACTGTGTTGAAGAAGTGGAGATCTGTGGTTCTTTCCCAATTCCCTCCTGCGTATTCCTTTATTGCTTCCCCTTTGTTCTTGCCCCCCCATTTCATCACTGTCCTATCTACTCCATTTTCATACCTTTAATCTGGTCAAAGAATAGAAATGCACCCCACACACAGGCCAGAAATGGCCCATAAAAAAAGCCTTCACTTTTGGTCCTCTGCATTTTTGCATAATTTGGCATCATGCACCAGTGCCGAATGGAGGTGAATGCCTGTTCACGTGCTATGGCAAAACCTGATGAGTTTCCGCCATCAGTTGCAGAAGTCCAGTTATCTCTGCCCAAAGGTGCTTAAACATGGTGCACTATAGGAACACAGAGCTAAACCGCAGTAAAGCCACTAATTCGAAACAGTTTGTTACATCCGGTAGTGTACACAATTGTCTGACTTAAGTGTAACTTCCAGTATGGAGGGTTAACATAAATCACTTGACTAAATTTTTTTTTTTTTTGCCCATACCGTCAGTGGTTCCATTCCAGATGCCTCTCGCATCATTTCTTATGTGATATGTCTGTGATATGTTTAATCACCCACATCTTAACATTTTCCACAGTTATGAGTTCTCATGGAGATATATTGCATGCTGGCTAAAACATAGTTGTGGGGATGGATGTCAGTGCAAACTATTTGACATATTTATCCAACCTTGCTCTGATTTTCATAAGCTTGTTCATCTTCTAACACTTCTTTAGCCCTTTATCAGTCACTTCATGCTGCAGGGCATGGCAGCTTAATAATTAGAACAGACCAAAAACATGTCCATGAATGTTACAGGACACCAAACATTGTAATGTGTATGTACCCCGCCACTCCAACACCTCTTTACTGGTGTGTATCTATTAGGCTGATGGATGTACAGGTTATCTCATGGTTTCTATATTCTGACATGACTCTACTGATGGATAATACCATGATGTTCATCGTGCATACAGCTGCAGTCATAACAGATGGGTTCTCCTGCCGTCAGGCGGGTCCTCGGTCGGCCGAATTCCAAAGTCTAGGTCCGGCGTCGGTTGTCGTCGCTTCTTCCCTGACGTCAGTGCGACAGGGGTATAAAAGAACCAGCCAACGCCATTTTCTTCAGTCTTTCTTGCCGCGCGGTGCCCGAAGCAGAAGCAGTTCGCAAGTGCCGGTCGGCCAGCTCCTGAGATTACGAAAAATTTGGAAACCGAAGTCTTCTTAAAAACTAAGTACCCCGTTGGGGAAACTTTTCTTGCCTCAGACCGATGTCAGACAAAGTTAATAATTGTATTTCTTGTGGGAAGCAAATACCGCATAAGGATTTCCATTCCCTCTGTATACCTTGTTTAGGCCCAGACCACGACGTCTCGGTCTGCCGCTTTTGTGCTACATTCAACAAACGCACTATTAAGCGTCAGGCGGAGTTCGCCCAGCATTTTTTTGGGAAAGCATTTAACTATACTATGTCGTCGGATACTCCGACTCCGGTTTTGTCTAAAAAACGCAAAGACAAGGACTGACACTCGAGGTCCGCGGCCTCTACCGACACCACGCCAAAGCCTATTACACGTGGTCCGGTTCTCAGTGAGGTGCCTACGCAGCCCCTGATTACCGACGACACTTCTTTGGCGGTGTCTCCTGTACCCGAGGTCGCAGGCTCCTCGGCCCACACCCCGACTACAGATACCGAAGCCACTCTTGGCGTTGAAACACAGAATGTGGACAGGTCCACCTCCACTCAAGGTGTCTTTAGACCTTCCTCTTCTTTCTCTATCAAAGCTTTCACCAAGTCTAAAGCAACCATGCACCCTAAGAGACCAGCTACACAGGGCCCATCTCCAGGACCCATGCCCAAGAAACAGATGCTTAAAATGGCTGAGGATTTAATTACTCTAATCAGAGGCTCTCAGCCACCGCCGGACAAAAGGCCCAGAGTGGAGGAAGATTCCCCCTCCTCTGATCAGGGCTCCATTATTTCAGAACACTCTGATGATCAGGAACAGTCTTACTCCTCCTTTGAAGATTCTGATGCAGAGGAGTCTATTCCTTCTGTATCACCCCCTGAGGATTTCTCATTTGGGGAAACTTTGCATACCTTAAGGGAACACTTCCACTGGGAAGGCCAGGATTATTCAGATTCCAAGAAAAGGCTCAGGGAATTTCTTTTGTTACCCCAGCACAGGCCTTTGGCTATACCTCCTGTCTTGGACATCCTAGATGATGTTTACTCAGAGGCCTGCCTTAACCCGGCCTTAACCTCCAGCTCCAGTTAAGCCTGACAGGTTACAGGGTTCCTGACTCACACCAATTTCTATACAAAAGCCATGCTGCTGACCTAGAAACCATCTCACAGGGGCCCAAGGGAGTTAAGGCCTCCATTGCCAAAAATCCATTGCCTTCCGAGAGAGATTCCAGATCCTTAGAAAGGTGGGGAAAAAAGGTATATACCTCGACTACCTTATCTATGAGGGCCTTAAACTGTCAGTTTCATATGCTAAAATACCAACAGTTTCTGTTATCTTAATTGAAAAGTAAAATGTCACAACCTGAACAACCAGACTTGAAGGAGTTGCAGGATTTGATGCATAGTGCAGAACAAGTGGGTAAACATACCTTACAATGTGGTTTTGATGCTCTAGAGGCCTCATGTAGAGCTGCTGTCACAGGTTCAGTCATACGTAGGCATGCCTGGCTCAAGGAACAAGCCTTGCCTGATCATGTCAAAGCTAAATTACTAGACACCCCTCTTCAAAAGGATGTACTATTTGGGGCAAATGCTGAGGAAGTATTACGGAAAATGGAGGAAAAGGCTAAATCAATGCAAACTGTGAAAGAATTTCTGCAGGTCCAACCCCCACGTTTTAGTAGAAATTGGCCTTCCAAAAACTGGTCCTTTCCTGCCACAGACAGACCCCAAAGAGGCAGATACAGGCGCTCGAGGAGCAGAGGACAATCACAAGGATCGTACAGAGGCAGACAATGGCAAGCCCCTGTGGAAAGAGGTGGTGAGGACAACTCGCAATCTTTCAGAAAGCAAACCCAATGCATGCCAACCAGGTCTCAAATGGCAGCACCCTTAGGAGGAAAGTTGTCACTATTCTCAAAAAATTGGCATGTCACAAAGGACAAATGGATCCTGGACATTATAAACAGAGGCTACAAATTCCATTTTCATACCCTTCCAAAAATGAGAGGCATGCCAAACCTGCCACACAATCAAAGGGCAGAGGCACAAAAGCAAATTTCAGATCTTATAAACATGAAAGCTATTCAAGAGGTACCTACACACGAACAAGGTCAAGGTTTTTATTCCAGGCTATTTCTGGTGCCAAGGAAGGGAAAAGATTGGAGACCTATTTTGGATCTTTCCATCCTAAACATATTCCTACTCATACCAAAATTCAAGATGCTCACTCTACAGCAACTTCTTCCCATGCTGGGCAAGGAGTCTTGGCTGGTAACATTGGACCTCAAGGAGGCATACCTGCATGTCCCAATCAGACAAAATTGCAGAAGATACCTCAGATTTCTTGCAGGTTCAACCCATTATCAATTCTCTGCATTGCCCTTTGGCTTATCTACTGCGCCCAGAGTATTCACGAAATGCCTGGCATCAGTAATTGCCTACTGCAGACTTCAAGGGATACAAATATACCCTTATTTGGACGACTGCCTGATCCAAGCGGACAGCAAGCACATTCTTCTGAAACATCTGGCTTATGTAATAATGTTATTAAACTCTCTGGGATACACAGTCAACAAAGAGAAATCAAGGCTAATACCCTCTCGGAAGATAATTTTCCTGGGTGCCAATTTGAACACAAACACCCAGATGGCCTACCTCACGCCAGAGAAACAGGGGCAACTAATTCAATATTTCAGAACACTGGCAAATTGCACCAGGCTGACTGCAAGGAAAGTCCTGCAGGCTCTGGGATTCATGGCATCTTGCATCTTACTAATCCCATGTGCAAAGCTGCATATGAGAAAACTACAATGGTACCTAAAAAACATATGGTCTCAACACAGCCACAGTCTGGAAACAATAATACCACTAATTCCATGTCTGCAAAAGGAATTTCTGTGGTGGGCTCAAGCATGTCAAACAAACACAGGTCTTCCATTCAGCAAGCCTCAAGCAAATCAAGTCATCACAACAGATGCCTCAGACTACGCTTGGGGGGCTCACATGACAGACCGGTGCATTCAGGGCAAGTGGTCCCAAAAAGAAAAGCACCTTCACATCAATCAGAAAGAAATGCTAGCAGTAATAAATGCTATTACAGCTTTCAAGGACCTTCTACAACTAGGTCAACTATTAATAAGAACGGACAACACCACAGTTATGTGGTACATAAACAAGCAGGAAGGAACACATTCTTATCCCCTATGCAGACTGGCCATGTCACTTTGGAACATGGCCATGGACTTACAAATGGAACTACAAGCACAGTACTTGCCAGGCAAGGAAAACACGCTGTCAGACAACCTAAGCAGAAATATGACACATCCACACGAATGGAAGTTGCATCCAACAGTTTTTACAGAAATAACCCAAGAATGGGGAAGGCCAGACTTAGATCTCTTTGCCTCCCACAAAAACTATCAATTAACAAAATTCTGCTCAAGGATTTTCCATCCAAAGGCCTGGAGAGTGGACGCTCTCTCTTTCAGTTGGACATCAATGACAGTTTATGCCTTCCCGCCTTTTCCTCTGCTGCCCAAAGTCCTATTGAAGACCAGAGCAGACAGACCAAAGATGATCCTCATTGCTCCGGACTGGTCAAGGCAACACTGGTACCCACTCCTGAGGAGCCTGACGCATTCCCCACCATGGACCCTGCCGCTAATGCCTCGGCTTCAAAACTCTTCACAGCCAGCTAAAAACACTCAACCTAGCCGCATGGAAGATTTCTTGACAAGGAGGTGCAGGATGCCATTTTGGAGGCCAGAAGGCCATCAACTAGAAAAGCTTACTCCGCAAAATGGAAATGTTTTTGTGTCTGGAATGAGAAAAAGGACCAGAACCCTGGAAAACTGAATTTACCTCAAATACTACAATATTTGGCTGAACTGCTAAGCAGTGGACTTTAGTTCTCTTCCATCAAAATCCATGCCTCAGCCATTTCTGCAGAATACAACACTGATCCACCTTTATTCTCTCACCCTCTATTAAGACAGTTCCTCAGAGGGGCTAAGAACTTAAGACCTCCAAGGAAACAACCAATACCTGCTTGGGATCTTAATTTCATTCTGGAAAAACTGACTTTGCCTCCTTTTGAGCCAGCTGCCTCATCAGATTTGCAATATTTGTCCTGGAAAACAGCTTTCCTTCTGGCTATCACTTCAGCACGAAGAGTTTCAGAACTACAGGCTCTCATGGCTGTCCAGCCTTTTATCGTCTTCCATCAGGACAGAGTTTCCTTACGAACCAACCCGTCCTTTATGCCTAAAGTGGTATCCAGGGTAGCTTTAAATCAGGCCATACATTTATCTACTTTCTATCCTAATCCTCAAAATAAAGGGGAGATATTGCTACATTCCTTGGACATTCACAGACAACTGCTTTATTATTTGGACAGAACAAAACCTTTCAGAAAATCAGAACAGCTCTTTGTGGCCTATGCGGTAGGAGCTCAAGGAAAGCCAATTTCCAAACAGACAATCTCAAAATAGATAGCCCACTGCATACGCTTTTGCTATTCCTTTCATGGCAAGACTGTACCTACAGGCATTAGAACTCATTCCACCAGGGCCACAGCCACCTCTGCAGCCTTCCTCAGAGGAGTTCCTACCAAGGATATTTTGGAAGCAGCCACTTGGAGTTCTGTGCATACCTTCTCCAAGCACTACAACCTACCATTATACTCCAAATCTAGAGCAGGCTTTGTCACTGCAGTCTTGCAGGGCATTTTGGCTCCTCCTAGTTCCACCTAGTGCCTACCACCCCTTTCTTAGCTTTGGGATTCTACCCATCTGTTATGACTGCAGCTGTATGCACGATGAACATAGTACAGTTTTGTACCTACCATAAATGTAAATGTTCGAGTGCTAATACAGCTGCAGTCCAGGTTTCCCTCCCTCCTTCCCCTCTAGGGGTATTCTTTTATGGTGTATTTGCTTGCAACTACTGTTTTTTGATTATATTGCATTGCATTATTACATAATTATATATATATTGCCTTCCTTCTGGGGGCACCTGACATCTGGGGCAAGAAAAACTGAAGAAAATGGCGTCTGCTGGTTCTTATATACCCCTGTCGCACTGACGTCAGGGAAGAAGCGAAGACAACCGACCGAGGACCCGCCTGACTGCAGGAGAACCCATCTGTTATGACTGCAGCTGTATTAGCACTCGAACATGTACATTTATGGTAGGTACAAAACTGTACTTTGTCCTGGTTCAATAGGAGATCAGTGCTCCTGTAGTGAGCAAGGTTTCAATATATGCTGCAGAATTCCCTTTGTGCCATGTTCAGGTGATGATGGATGAAATGCACATCTAATATGATGTGGAAACTGTCCTTACTGTGAAGAAGCATACTGCACACACTTTTCAGGATATCTGGCCCTACACCTACTGTTAGCTTATGTGCAGTAGCTTATGTGCAGTGTCATGCTAATCATTTTACAAGGTGTGCCACCACTTGTCATTTGTAGAAAAGCTGTACAGTTAACTTGTGATTTGCAGTGAGGTTTGCAAAATGGCTAATAGTTGTACAAGTGTATTGAGGTAGTGATTACATTTTGGGAAGACACGCACTTTAGTCTCATCATTGATAGAGTTACAGTCCTAATCACATTTAGTTAGCAAATGACATCCTGACACCATTTGTAAAAAGAGTCATCTACATTTGAACATTGGCTCACCTGTGCTCTTACACTTTGTGCCACAGAGAAAGCTAAGCAGCAGGTGTATTTTCCACACTCAGTACTGTCCAGAGTGCTGACTGACGTACATCACTACTGATCCTGTTTGTTCAAAGGAAGGCAAACTAAATTAAGTCTTGCACTTTTTTCCTTAAAGAGAACCATGTTTGCTTGGTGCTTAATGTCTCGCAGACAAGGAAGGCAAGGTCAAAAGTTATGTGTGGAGTACAGCTTTGGTGCCAACATTTTGAAGATAGATTACAACATGCACCTGCATCTGCCAGCAAATTCTCTGGTAACATATTTAGCAAGCCTGAGACATGAAAAGTTAAAAACAGATGTATTTTGCAGTTACAGCAATTGACCTAACTGTGGTTATTTCCCTATTTGTGCCCAGTTTGATACTGAGCACCAGTGGATACTGCTGCTTCACAAGCCCAAGTTGCATTTCTGAAATTTGAATCATGCATGCACTAATACTTTATAATTATCCGTGCAAATCAGCTTCTCTGGTGTTTCACAAGTCCAAGTTGTGTTCCTGAAATTTGAATCGCGCATGTGCTAATAATTTGCCATTATCCATGCAAATCAGCTTCTCATTGATGCGCTTTGTAAAGAGGTGTATGGCATGTGTAACTCTGCTTACTGGGCTGTAATTCTCAAATACATGATAATGCATTCATAAACACAAGAGAAAGGGCAGTGATGTACGTGCTTCACTGAGCACATACTTTCTGATATTTATGTGTGCTGCAGCAAGGCACTTTCAAGTGGTATATTAGTACTTGGTCCATTGTCAAACAGACTCCGGAATTAGAGACCTTAACTGCATTATTACATTTGGTATGGTTGTATAGTGACACTAGACATTGGTCATCCATGATTTTATCCCATTGATATTGCCAGTAACTTGTATTCATGTGGGCATATCTTCATCTGAATATGAAGACACATAACCCCATCATTGCACTACTGCTGTCTCCACAATCTAAATCTACACAACGTCCAGAGATACGGGTACATGTCTGTCTTACTTGTGCAATATGCATTCATGATGGCTTATTTCATCTAGGTTGCCAGGATGTATTTATATGTCATTTTCTAACTGGTGATCACACAACTATATCGGAAGTCCTGGCTTTGCAAACAAGTCTTATAACAACAGAAGTTACGTGTGACACTGTGATAATATCCTCTCTAAAGTGCAGTGTGACACTATTAAAATCATACTTCTATGTGGCGCGAGCATTAAATACTGTATTCTTAAGTTTGTATAATTAAAAAGGTAGGGGTTCTAATCCTGCAGCAGTCAACTTGTTTGTGTGTGTGTGTATATGTGTACAGACTGAATAGCACAGGTCCAGGGCATGCCTTACTCAGGCAGCATTCAGAAGATAACTTTCACTGATCTGTGACTCCATATCAACTTCATGCAGCTCTCCCAACAAACTCTTCTGAACATACACTGACTATGTCATTCTCTATAAAGTGCACTCTGACACTGTTGAAGACTGGTTCGTGTGGTAGCACTAGTGTTAAGTACTGTGTTATGCCGTTTATGTAACTAGATAAATAAGGGTTCTAATCTTACAGCAGTCAGCTTGAATGAATATTTGTGTATGTTCATTCAGCAACTAGTGTGGAGACCATTTTGCATCAAGATATGGGTTGACAGTGATGTCGTACACTCCTATCCAAGCATCATTGTCTCAGCATACAGTGATACTGCCATCCTCTGTAAAGAGCACTGTTAAAGACAGAGTTGTGTGGTGGTGCTAGTTGTATGTTGTATGGAATACAGCTTCCATACTTGCACAGTTGTGGTGTTCAGATCTGACCTCAGTCAACTGGTGTGTGTGGTTGGTGTTAAATTATGGTCATTGTATGATGTTTTAAATCTCTTTTCCTTTGACACACTCAGGAGAACCGTTTACATAGACTTCTGAATCAAACATCCACTTTTCCCCTCTGTACACATAACCTTCGTTCTGCAGAAGACTGAGGATTTCATTGTCTCAAAGACTCAAAGATGTGTGTACTCGTTGTGAAGCAAAGCCCCTTCACGACCTTCTTCATACTATCTCCTCACAGAAGTAGGGCCCCTCCATGTCCCCCTGCAGGCCATCTCCAGACCACTGAAGGTGTAATTACTGATTCTGGCATGGACTCATGCACATGTCAAATATGGACAGATCAGTCCATATTTAATCAAACACATACTCACATATGCACATAAACCTACTATTTCCATCACATATATTTAGCAGTTTGTGTTTAAATGATATAATAATGTCTAAGATTTTATGTGCTCTTGGCCAGTAGCCGAGCAATGTCCTATGACCCTTTAAACATTGCACATGTCAATGTTGTTGTCATCCACATGTGCTGTGTTGAGGTGTGGATGTACTGTAATTGATAACAGCTGTACTAATATGCCTCATGAGAACTGTTATTGGATGATGCTATGTTTATTGTTGTCTTACTAAGGTGTTTGTTCTTGTACTACAGTATTGTCATGCAACCATTAAAGTGACCGATGCATTGTGGCACAGGTGTGCATGTGTATACCTCTGGCAATATTATCTGACATACAGCAATATTACATCATACTGATTACATGGGCATATACTCCTGGGTTCATCCACTTGTTGTAATGCAGTTTTATATAGACAAGCATATGACATGTTGGGATTCACTTGCAACCTTGGGGAATTCATTGTATGCAGTATTATGCTGTTATTCCCAAAGATTATAAAGGTGTTCCCCAGCATCATTGTGTGACTGTCAGCATTTGTGTCATTAACTGTTCTACATGAGCTGCATCCACCTCATTTGTCATGTGTCCACATATGATGTCAGGGCCCTCATACACACATTTTGACTGATAAACATATAAGCATGTGATGTGCAACTGAAGTAATGACATGACCTAGGTAGAGTTGTTTGACTGTGTTAGCAGTTCCACTGTGCCGTATGTGATTCAGACCAAACATTATATTTGGAGGTGATGTACATCTTAAAGTCCAATTGTAGCATAAGTACAGCTGCATTGTGACTGTACTGCATCGCAATGTACCACTGCATCACATCAGTATTACTACTTGATAGTGTGCATGAGCACATATGGATGTATGTCAGGATGTCATGCCAGTATAACATTTTTACTGACAGTGGTAGGGAGACAGTAATAGTGTGGCACGTCTTGGGGTTTAACAGGTACTTAAAAAGGGTGCTGCCTGTATTGTTTGGTATGTGAGCAATATCACAGTGACATCTTCCTCGATCATTGACACTTGACTTTGCACTGCTGTACTTTCTGTGCACATGAGTGTAGGTGATGCATTGCCATCAGTCTTGCATACTGTTGTACCATTCATTATAACAGATCACTTCTTAATTTACACATCAGCTGCAGATGCTTCACACAGTATTCATTGCCATTACATGTGGCAAATGCATGCAGTACCCAGTTGTGTTTAGGGAATCCACTCATTGTGGTGTTCATGTGTATTGTTATCCATATGGCTGATGCACTTGATTAAAGCATCCCTGCCTGATGCAGGTATCACATTTGGCATAGTGAGTTCCCACACATCTGGTAGGCCATACAGAACTATTCTTTGGGATGCATACCCGTTAGGATTTGAAAGTGCAAGCTTCTGTTCAAGGTGTTCTACTAGATGCTTGTGTGACGCACCTTTTTGTGTTGCATTCAGTAAAATATACAGCTCGGTGACAACATTGATGGCATAGATTTGATTCCTACAGGTGGGGATTGTGGCTTATGCATCATGCAGAACTCTCAACTGGCCAGGATTGCCTCTGATTTCAACTCTAGATTTAACACTGTTCCTCTTTTTTTTTTCAAAACAGGTTTATTGTTTTAACATATAAGAGAAATATCATAACAATTTTATACAAGTAATTAAAACTAGGTATTATTATAATATTCAACAAAACAACTAAAGTATTTACAAAGACATCCACTACAATCAGATCAATTAATTAAACTAAAATACCATGCTATTGAAATTAAAATTTTTTTAACAAATTTTTTAAATTATCCCATACAATAAAATAAGATGTTTTTCTATTTGTTCTAGTCCTAATTGTGTTTATTTCCATATGGCACACTATATTCATAACATTTTTAAATTCATTGAACGAAGGAGGTGTATCTGAAATCCAATTTCTAGTTATTATTTTCCTAGCCACTGCTAGAATAGACCATAACAAGGGAAGCTTAACCTTTTAACACTTTGAGGTACAGGTGTGTTGAATAATATAAGAGATTTAGAAATAATGAAATTATCTGTAAAAGAGCCTGCAAAATTCATTAATTGACTTCCAGTATTCTTTCAATTTTATACAGTCATAAAACATATGAGCCCAGTCAGCATTAATTTCTACATTACATCTCTTACATAGATTATCTTTATTATTTATTTTATTCATCATCAAAGGTGTATAAAAGATCTATGTAAAATTTCCATGTATAAAGTCTCCAGACAATGGAAGGCGTAGTTCTATAAGCAGATTCCAATATATATTGTTTATCTTGTTGATTTGGTGGGTCCCCATTAATAGAAGTGAAATAATTCCAGTATGAATCTACACTGTAAAAGTTTCTTGTCTGATAACTTTATGTATGTATGAAAGTTTACCTTTATCAGAAACTTTATGTTGTAAATTTAATATCAAGTAATCAATCAGTGTTGGAATAGATTCTTTAACAGTTATAGACATTAAATCTATTTTATTAATGAGATGTTGTCTAAAGGTCTGAACCTCTAACCAGCAAGTTTCTCTTAGATCAAATTCTTGTTTTAAGAAATCTAGATTTTTAACTTTATTATCAGATATCAACTGATACCAGTACTTTAGATCATTATCTATAGCTAAATGAGTTCCTTCAGAAGTAGATGACAAAAGCATACCATGAGTATACATTATAGGAAATACAATAAAATTCCATTCCCTATACTTAGGGTGCATGAATATAAAGTTACGATAACTAATAATAATATTTAATGGGTAACAAACCATATGTTTAGGTGTAATAGGTGAAGTACAAAATTCCTTTAGTAACCATAACATGGAGTTATTTACAATCATATTTTTATGTGTTAAGGAGATTTTCATGGAGTGTATACTAATTAGCTCCCAATAATCTTTCCATTTTGTGACATATGACTGATCTATTAATAAAGTAATAACTTTTACAATAGAAGAGATAGTATATAAATTAAAGTCTGGAAAAGAAATACCCCTTGAGACCAGCTATTAGTATGTTTCTTTAATGCAATCCTAGGTCTATTAGGTGCCCATAAGAAATTTAACATTAGTGTGTTCAGTTTCTTGATAATTATTTTTGTAGGTGGAAGTATTATTGATTGTATTAAGCATAAAATCTTGGGGAATATTATCATTTTAATAATTGTAAGTCTCTCCTCCATAGTAAAAAACATATTATTCCAGGTATTAAAAGATTTTGTATATTAAGAAAACAGGTATTATAATTATTATATATAATAGATTTAATATCTTTAGATAGTATTATACCTAAATAAGTTATCTGACCTGAATTGGGTACATATTTAGTAAAATCACTAATGAGAATATTTTTTCGTGTATATATAGGTAGTATTTTAGTTTTTCTTCATTGAATATTAAACCAGAAATACTTTTAAAATTCATCATGTTATCAAATAGAGACTGTATAGAAGAATTAGATCCTGCTGATGTAATTAGAACATCATCTGCAAAAGTTGAATTTTGGATGTTGTATTTTCATCTATTTCAAAACCCTCTATGTCAGTACTGTTTCTGATCAAATTAGCCCAAGGCTCCATTACTAAAGTGAATAATATTGGAGAAAGTGGACATCCTTGTTTTGTACCTTTAAGAATGGGTATTTTTTGTGAAACATATGTTCCTACCTTAATATAAGCCAACGTTCCTTTGTATAAATGTTCAATTAGATTTACAAATGCATCCGAGAAGTTTGTGCACTTCATTAAGGTAAACAGATAGTCCCAACTTACTGAATCAAACGCTGAACTTATATCAAGACTAGTAAGTGTTAAATCTTTCTTTTTCCTATTTGCAAAATATATTAATGTTAAAGTTCTTCTTATATTATCAAAAGTATTTCTATTTACAATGAAGCCTGTCTGATCTATATCTATAATGCCGGGAATGATTGTCTTCAATCTATCAGCAAAGATATTCATAAACATTTTATAATCAACATTAAGTAATGAGATGGGCTGATATGAAGAACATCTAGTTGGATCTTTATTAGGTTTTAAAATTGGCGAAATAAATGTATATTGCCAAGATGGGGGGGTTATTAACTCAGTTTGGGCCAAAATAAAAACCTTATGTATTAATGAATATGTATTTTTAGAAAGGATTTTATATATCTCTGGTATAATACCATCATTACCCAGTGCTTTGTTTGATTTAAGCTTATTTATTTGTGTAATAACTTCTGTATATGAAATACTCTTGTCCAATAGTTTAATCTGTTGTTTATTAAGCTTTTTATTCATATTTGTGGTTATAAACTCCTTTATTTTATCTTTAGGTTCCATGTTAATATTATTATGGTTAATTTTGTGAAAGTGATTTCTAAATTCATCTAGTATTTCTGGTATACTAAAAACATTCTTCTTTTTCCTTGGAGAAAAGATTTCTTTGATATGGTTTTGTTTATTCAACCTTTTTGTTTTATTTTTAAGTCTATGTAAGTATTTGGGGCTTATTGAATAAGACAAAAACTTGTATTTCTCTAAAGTTATTTTAACTTTATGAGTTAAAATTTCTTTGTATTTCTCATTTAGTTTGTTTATTTCTTCAATAACTTTCTTGTCCATAATATTTTCTTTATTATTATGTTTATAAGAGTCTAATTTACTTTGAATATCTAACAATTCCTTATCCCAAGATTTCCTTTTATTATTATACCATCTGATACTTTGTCCATATAGATATGATTTTAAGGCATCCCAAACATAAACAATGGAGACTTCAGGAGTGTTATTTATGTCTAAAAAATGT